>NC_080700.1:44670107-44990620 GCF_030445035.2 Dasypus novemcinctus | reverse complement strand
AAGCCCAGAGCAGCAGGCGAGGTCCAGGCGCCGCGTGGGAAGGCCGAGCATGGCCAGGAAGCAGGCCCTGTCCAGCCCAGCTCTGCCTCACCAGCTGCGGGACCCTGGGCAGAGCAGCCTTGCTAGGCCATGGTTCCCATCTGTACGATAGCTACGGCGTGGAGCCTTTCTTTCTGCAGTAATGAAATGGTTCTAAAACTTTTTGTGGTGACGAGTGCATAGCACCGTGATCATACTAAAAGCCACGATTGTACACTTTGGATAGATCCTATGTTATGTGGATATATCTCAATAAAATTGCTTTAAGAATAAATAAATGAAGGCATAAATAAGCAAGACTAGCCAGAAATAGCAGCTATATATGACAGGGGAAGGATAGAGAGATAGAGAAATGAAGAATTTTTTTGGTCTGTTTTTAGTTCATTATTTTTATTATTGAAATAATGAAAATGCTCTAATAATGATTGAAGCAATGACTGCACACTATGTAATTACTCCACATACCATTGGTTGTACATTTTGGATAAATTGTATGCTTTAATATGTATCAATAAAATTGATTTGTTAAAAAATGTTATGAACCGTGCAAAATAGTGATAACACTGAAAAACCATATCTATGTCCTTGGAGGTACTGGGGAGAGTAAGTGAAACAATCCATGCCAGGCACACTGTAGGAACTCAGCAAACACTAGCTAATAATAACGGTGCTGCAATTTGCATTAGGGTTTTTTTATTTTCTTTTGGGGGTTATTTGTTTCTAAAACCAATTTTTGTGATGAGATTTTGGAGAGCTAAACTGAAATCTTCTGTCTGAAAATGTAGTTCTCTCCCATAAACCCAGGGGAAGAGAGCAAGAGGGAGAGAAAGTGCCCAGAATTACCAAATATGTTAAGTACCAAATATGTGTCCTTGTCAAACTTTCTTTTCTACTTTTAAACTGAAATTGGAATTTCAACCATGTTGCCGTGTTGGCCAGCGTGCTTGGAGCTGAGTCCACGCTGCAGAATCGCGCAGGCCAAGCTCAGCAGAGGCCTCGGGCGCTCGAGGAGTTTGCCTTGGCGACCTCGCCCGGCAGGGGATGCACCCTGAGGCACCCGCACCACTCTGTGCCTCCCGGGTAGCACCTCTCCAGGGTTCTCCACCCACTCGCTCGACAGACACCTGCTGACCGCTTCCGTTGCCTGCGTTTGCCATCCTGCCCAGGTGCTCGGGGACATCAGTTCACCTGAAAAGCTGTTAGCAAACACCACTTCCAAATAGAAGCTCATTGCACCCAAGCCCAGAGAGAAAGGGTGACCAGGGAGAGAGAAAGAACACCCTTTCCTCTAATAAGCTTGATGTAGGTGCTGATTTACAAAGCACTTCACATCCCGCCCCATCCACCCCCAGGCTTGCCCTTGGGCTGCCAAGGATGCGTCTTCCCATGTTTACTATTATTCATCACCGAATACAGAGTGATGGCCATTTCATTTACCGGAAGTCAGCATGTCATAGCTGGACCAGTGGGGACAACTTCAGGGCAGGAAGCACCTCCCTTCTGCTTGGTCCCTGGAAAGTACGGCGCTCCACAGTGCCTTGAACTACCGCTGCCGAAAGGCACGTGCCTCACGGCTGAAGCTCAGCCGGCGAGCGCTGCAGCTCTGCAGGACTTAGCCCTGTAGGAGCAAAGACCATGGGAGCCAGAGGGAGTTTTGACATCAAGGCAGCCCAGCCCCGCACTCCCCGTTAGAACCCAGCGGCGCCCGGCAGGCGGCAGGCGCGAGTGCTGGGATAAGGCACGCTGTCAGAGAACGTAAAGGGGCAGGGGAGCTGGCCCCCGGCTAGCGAGGGAGCACCAGGCTGCCCGTGCCCTCTGCAGGGAGCGTAGACCCCGTGGTCCCTGCAGGCACCTTTGCCTTACTGGGCTGTGGTCTCGTAAAGAACCCGCTCCTTTGCACCCACAGCACGCTGCAGGACGCCTTTCCCACAGAGAGCTCAGCAGGGCCTGCCGGACTTTAGAGGGCCTCCTTTTCCACAGGCCCCCACCCCTCTCCCCCCAACTCAATCCCTTTATTTGGGGATTATCATCAGTCCTGAGGGTGATCCTGGAAGACATCAGGGATTGGAAAGTGAGGAAAGGAAAACAGTAAGAAGAGGGAGAGAAATATCGTAACTTGGCCATACTCCTTCATGACGGGGCTAGCTGGAAGGGCACAGAGCAATCAGCTCCTTCCTACGTGCCTAGCTGGGCAGGCACAGGGCAACCACGGGACAATCAGCTCCCTCATTCTGGGGCTGGATGGACGGGGACAGGCTGGACTCTGTTTCCAGTGGTGGGACACAGGGCCAAGCACCGGGCTTGTCCCAGAGCCCCAGAGGCAGCTGCTCCTCAGGGAAGGCTGAGAGCGCCCTGGGAGCAGCGCCTCTGCCGCCCGCTCCGGCCCCCTCCTTTCCCGCAGCTTGCCTACAGGCAGGAGCAGCCCCCTCCCCTGCAGCAGGGCTGGGAGCCCAGCCCCCTGCCCCTGGTGGGTCTGTCTGGGTCGGCTGAGCAGCTAGAGGACCAGGGCCCCCGTGCCCCCAGGAGGTGGGAGGTTGTGGGACCACATCTCCCCTCAAGCCTAAGGTGAGCCCCCAAGCTGAGGAGCCGACAGGGCCCGGCGCTGCTGCCAGCTTCCGTGTCCTCCTCACGTCCACTCGGCTGGGAGCGCAGGAGGCCGACACTGACCGCCTGCAGCTCAAGGTCGCCACGACCAGCCCAGGCAGAGCTTCCAGGGCGAGCGAGACGCCGAGCTGAGCTGGAGGACGGGGTCCACGTGAGGAGCGTGGGGGCTGAGCCCACCCCAGTCCTGAGGAGGGGGTCCACATGAGGAGCCGTGGGGGCTGAGCTCACCCCAATTCTGAGACAGGGTCCACGTGAGGAGCATGGGGGCTGAGCCCACCCCAATTCTGAGACGGGGTCCACGTGAGGAGCATAGGGGCTAAGCTCACCCCAGTCCTGAGGAGGGGTCCACACAAGGAGCATGGGGGGCTGAGCCCATCCCAGTCCTGAGGAGGGGTCTGCGTGAGGAGCATGGGGGCTGAGCTCACCCCAATCCTAGGACGGGGTCCACCCAGGCCTGCGGGCTGAGCCTTGAGGCCGCCATCTGCTCTGGAGGCAGCCGGCAGCACGGGGGGCTGGCAGGGCTTCGGGGCCCTGCCTGGAGCAGGACTTTGCATCTGCACCCCCTAATGAAGGAGGCTGGGAAATGGCGCAGAGGAAGCAGCACATCCTGTCTGTGGTTCAGGCAGGTGTTAGGACCTGGGGGCAGCAGGAGATACAGACAGACAGACAGACACCCAGGGCGAGGAGCAGCCCGCCTCGGGGCAGGGGCAGGGGTGCCCCCCGCTCCCTCTCGTCGGTGCAGAGCACCGGCTCCCTCTCCAGGGTTCTGGGAGGAAGAGCAGGGGTGGGCCGTCCTTACCTCCTGCCCTCCTGTGTCCACCGCTCGTGTCCACTTGCTTCTTCCACAGCTTCCCTCACCCGGGGGACACCCAACTAGGACCCTCTCTGCAGTGTTCCTGGGTGTTCTCCCTTTCTGGGACACAACCTAAACATCCTGAAGAACCAGGGACGGGACAAGATGCTGGAGAGCCTCCTGCAGAGCGGAGACCAAGGCCGGGCGCTTGGGGCGGGGTCCGAGCAGCGCAGAGCACCCAGTGGCACCCTCAGGCGCCGGCGTTGCTGCCAGCGGCCTGCACTCAGAGGTGTGCACGGGTGGAGGGGGCTGGACAGAGGACCTGGAGGCACTTCACCACGTACGATGAGGCAGGGCCCAGCCAGCAGTTTGTGAGCCGAGCCCCCCGAGCCCCCCGCTCCCTCGAACCTCGGGAAAGGTGGGCGGTGGGATTACAGCACCATCTCCAGGCCCAGAGGGCTTCAAACACTCTGAGGAGCGGCTTACACACGTCCCCGAGTCAGGGGACCCCTCCTCCTGCCGTCCAGGGGCCAGGGAGCCGGGCCGGCCCCGCCGGGGCAGAGAGCAAAGAGGGGCGGCCAGCGCGGTACCTGGAGGCCGGAGCACGGCCGGTGGGGCCAGGACGGGGCGGCAAGCTGGCGTCGGCCGGGGCCGCCGCAGGGGCGTGGGGCGCCGTCTCAGGCCCACACGGGGCTGGCTTGAGGCGGGAAGGCACTGCCCACGCGCCCGGAGGCTGGAGGGGCGTCCTCCTCAGTGGGGCGCGCCGTGCTCGGCTTTCTCTCCGGTTCCCACCGACCTCGGTGGAATCCCAGCTCCTCCCACGGCTGTCCCTTTAGAAGGCTCCACGGAAACGGACGGAGCCCCCCGGAGTCCCCCACCTCAGCTAAAAAGCCTCGTCTAGAGGTCCACTCACAGCGCACTCACGCCCCGAGGAAGGGGGTCTAGAAGGAGAACTGATTTCTCTGGGGTGTTAATTCCATCTGCCCAGGCCCCACCCCACAGGAGGTGCCCAGGGAGCTGCCATGGCAACCCAGGAGAGAGGGAAGGAGGAGCCAGGAGAAGCAAAGCATCTGCCAATTCCGAGGAAACGACACGTGTTCCCAAAGGGAGCCGCTGAAGAACTGAAGAAAAGACGGAGAGAAAGCCTCTCCCTCAAACAGCTGCCGTCTGAGCACGAGCACTTCCTAGGACGGCGCCAGTCACGTGCGGCTTCGCGGGCTGCGTCTACCTCTCCTGGCCCTCTCCTCCTGAAACACACCTTGGTTAGAAGCTGGGCGGGGGGGGGGGGGGGGGGGGGGGGGAAAGGACTTGGCCCAGGGGTTAGGGCGTCCGCCTACCACATGGGAGGTCCACGGTTCAAACCCCGGGCCTCCTTGACCCGTGTGCAGCTGGCCCATGCGCAGCGCTGATGCGCACAAGGAGTGCCCTGCCACGCAGGGGTGTCCCCCACGTAGGGGAGCCCCACGTGCAAGGAGTGCACCCCATAAGGAGAGCCGCCCAGCGCGAAGGAGGGAGCAGCCTGCCCAGGAATGGCGCCGCACACACAGAGAGCTGACACAGCAAGATGACGCAATAAAAAAAGACACAGAGTCCCATGCTGCTGACAACAACAGAAGCTGACACCAACAGAAGGGGACAAAGAAACAAGACGCAGCAAATAGACACAGAGAACAGACAACCAGATCGGGGGGAGGAGAGAAAAATAAATAAATAAATCTTTAAAAAAAAAGAAGCTGGGCCGGGAGGTGAACCCACCGCCGTAGTCCTTTCTCACCATGCGCCGCCAGCTCCTCACAGGGCCTAGCAGGAAGGCACAGAGAACGTGCGGTTTTGATCAAAGTTGGAAGTTTTATTATTACCTGTGACAGGGCGTTCTAATTTCTGGATGGAGGCAATGTTTGCGATGTAAAGGGACAACAGAGCTCTTTCTTATCCAAGAATTAGCAGGAAATTTATGGCACATCCCAAGTTTTCACCCGGAGGTAGAACTTCTACTGCCGAATGAATGTTAAAAGGAGAGTGGAACACAAATATAAAGACGCTTCCTGATGATAGCACATGAGAACTTACTGTTTAATGTGTATTTATGACTATATAGTTCATCTTTGGGAGTTGGAAAGGAGTTTCTTTCTTATCATTTGGGCTCATAAATTTGATGGAAGAACAGGGAGGGATAAAAGGCAGCGGCTCTTCCCATCCCCCAAACAGGGAGAATCGACAACAGCAGGCAAATCAGTTCCCTCCGTCTGCCCCATGAGATCTACGCCACCTCTCAACCCCCAGACGTTACCCCAAATTCCTCAAACTGAGGAGTGAACCAGCGTAAGGGGAACCACGGACCAATGTAGACTTACTGTTACGTGGGTGTTACCCTCTGGTAACGGAAGAACCTGCACCACGACACGAAGAGGCCAAGGGTTCAGGGGGAGGGGGTGAGCAGGTGGCGCACGGGACTCTCAGGGCTGTGAACCTGCCCCGTGTGGTGCTGCAGCGGTGGGCACCTGACACTGCATTTGCCGAAGCCCAGAAAACTCTACGGCGCAAAGTGTAAACCATCAACTATGGACCTTGGTTGGTAGCAGGGCTTCAGTTGTAACTAAGGTTCCTGGCTAATGTCAGATGTGAACAACAGGGGGAAATGTGTGGGTTGGGAGGCGAGTTATATGGGAATCCCCTATTCATTTTTTTAGGCCTTCGTGTAAGGGAGGCAGGTGCTCAACTGCTAGCTATACCCACTGCCTGCCGTATCTTGGCTGTAACTTTTCTGTAATCTAAAACTTCTCTAAAAATAGTTAATGACTTTTTAAAGTCATTATTATTTATTTATTTAATTTATTAATGGAATTTATTATTTATTCATTTAAAGTCATTATTATTACTATTTACTCTTGGAGAGTAATAGATTTCATTTTTTTTCTTGAATCCTGCAGAAACGTCTCATTGTGTTTCATTTTTAAAATACCAAAGGTTGGAGAAACTACCTCCAGGGGCCCTGCAGGCATTAGACTCTGAGATGTGGGTGCTGCGTTACTCCCTCCAGGAGAGAGGGCCGCTCAGACACGGCAGGTAACTAACCACAAGTCAACCCCAACGCAAAGACGCACTGTGGGACAGAGCAGTGAACGCAAGCCCGCAGGGCGCGGCGCACTCCGCCGAGGTGGACGCTGGCCGGGCGACAGGCTGGGGAGGCACGGGCATCGGGTCTGCTCCAGGCAGCTCTGGGCAGTGGACAGGTGCAGTGACTGTCTCGTCTGCGGGTGTGAGGAGAGCGGTCGGACCGGCCAGGCCAATTCGGAGTCCAGCCTTCTGAAGCCCAGGAGACTGCCCGGGGGCCAGCAGGCCCGTCCGCTCTCTGGCCAGCTGTGCCACTCGCCAGCTGCCGAGCGAGGCCAGCCCCCTGCCCGGGGCCCCGGCCTCCAGGCCTTTGGCTCTCACTGGCTTCTCCGTGGCAGTGGGAGCGGGTGCACGGAGGCCCACTACGACCCAGGGCCTAGAAAGGCGATTTCAGACTCGCTGTCCGCAGCTGTGCTCCCCAAATACAGACAAAGGGGACCAGAAATGCCTGTCGCAGGGAAGCCAGCCCCCTCCTGGGAAGGCATTCGCCCCAACCAAGCCGAGCTGCTGGGTTTGCCCTCCGCGCCGTGAAACAGCTGACGCGGCGGCCGGGGAGGGCGTGGAGACGCCCAGGCTTTCGTGGCTGGGTAGGGGTGGCCGGTGGAAGGGAAGACCAGCCTCCCCTAGGGAACCACGGTGAGTTTAGGAAGCTGCTCCTGCGGAAGGTTCTGTGGTTCAGACTTGGGTCTTAACAGAAAAACAGAGGACCCAGATTCAATCCCTTCTCTCCCTCTTTATGCCTCTTTCTTTCTTTCTTCCCTATCAAAGAAAAAATGCACAGTCAAAAAATTAAGCAGTCCTGAAAGCCTTCTACTAGAAAGCGTCATCTCCCTCTCTGCCCCCACCCCTTCCCACCTCCCTCCACCAGACAAGCCCCTCAGCTTACCCACCGCGGCCCTCGCCTAAACCCCTGTGCTTCTAAACAGGCTTCACCGGCCACGTCTCCGTTTACCAAGCCTGGATATTGTGTCTTGCCCTCCTACCACGGGGGCTGAGGACTTAGCGCTCCCCATTTCCCAGCACACTTACATAACAATTTTGACTGTCAGTAAGCATTGTTTTCATTAGTGTGGCTCTGAAAAACTATTCGCTATTTAATTTTTTAATTATCTTTTTTTAAAAGTTAATAGATCACACAAAAAATTATTCACTATTGAGCCCAAAAGTCCACTATGATTGTACCTCCTTTCTTCTACAAATCTTTTTTCCTAGAGTTAATAATCGCCTTGGGAAGCAGACTTGGCCCAGTGGTTAGGGCGTCTGTCTACCACATGGGAGGTTCGCGGTTCAAACCCCGGGACTCCTTGACCTGTGTGGCACTGGCCCATGTGCAGTGCTGATGCGTGCAAGGAGCGCTGTGCCATGCAGGGGTGTCCCCCGCGTAGGGGAGCCCCACGCGCAAGGAGTGCACCCCATAAGGAGAGCCGCCCAGCGCAAAAGAAAGTGCAGCCTGCCCAGGAATGGTGCAAAACACACAGAGAGCTGACACAGCAAGATAACACAACAAAAAGAAAGAAACCAGATTCCCGTGCCACTGATAAGGATAGAAGTGGTCAAGAAGAACACACAGCAAATGGACACAGAAAGCAGACAAGTGGGGGGGAGGATAAATTAAACAAACAAACAAACAAACAAATAAATAAATAAATAAATAATCTCCTTATATTTTTCATTGGTCAGGTATTCTGTTCCAACAGTGACTTTGTCCAAATGATCCAAAATCCATAGCATTCTTTATACACTCAAACACAGCAGCTTCATTTTTCATTTCTGCTGGTGAATCCGCAGCTCCCTGCACGGACCTGGAGGCTGAGGCACCCTGAGATGTCGCCTGGCCATTCCCTCACCTTCATTCATCTGTCTGTCTTCCTCCTCTTGATGAATTTCCTTCTTTTGCAGAAGCTTATCTTAAGATAAGCAAAGAGGGGGTAAAATTTTTGAGTCTTTGGTTTTCTGAAAATGTCTTTCTCCTACACTTGCTCTTGATTAATAGTTTGCCGGGGGTAGAATTCTGGTCGAAAACCTTTGTCCTTCAGAATATGGAAGCTGCTATATCATTATCGTCTATCTTCCCAGTTCGCTATTAAGAAATTCAGTGCTACTTTTATTTCAAATCCTTGTATTTGACTTATCACCTGCTGCCCCCCGCCGCCTGTCCCACCGACACCCCTGCATCCCTGCATTCTCTTGACTCCTGGTATTCCAGAAAGATGATGGCACTTTCTGAAAGTTCATTACAGCGGGCTCTCTCTGGCCTCTTTCAGCTGGAAGGCTCGTGGCCTTCGGATCTGGAGAGCATTCAGCGTGTCAGCTTTGATCAGTTTCTCCTCGCCGTCTTCCGTGTCGTCTCTCTGTAATTGTTCTTCCCAGAAACTGAAACTCCCGACTGAGTCTCTAATGTCCTTCTCGCGCCTCCTTTCTCTATTTGCCGTGTTTTTTTGTTGTCCAATTCCAGGCTTTTGGAATACGTCCTCAGCTTTATCCTCCGATCCCACTCATGAAATCTCACATTCGTATCCATTTTAAATGTCCAAGAGGTCTTCCATGTTCCCTGAAATCATTAAAAAATACTTTTAAAATTTTTTCTGCTTCCTGTGTGATGTGCATCTGCTCTTGACTCCTTTTTTCTACTTACTTGCTTTTATCGCTCCTTCTTTGATAGTGACGCTTCCATCATAGTTGTTTACATTGAAAATTCAGACATCAGAAACTGTAAGCCGTGTACGTGTGGAGCGAATTCCGCGGTTGGCTTCTCCACCAGGGGACTTGGCAATAATCCATTCTTTTCACTGAGTGGGGGGAGCCCCAAATGTCAGGAACCATCTGTCTAGGGAGCTTTCCCCATTCGCCTCCCTGGAGAGGGCAGGGGAGCAGGTAAGTCCAGCCGCCCCACCCCTGCCACCCCAGGCCGGCTTATCAGAGACTGACTCTCCGTCACTTCCTGAGTGGAAGGACAGGCCGGCAGGGGCTGCGCGAGGACGGGCGGGGAGGTAGCCGCTCTGCAGGCAAACTTCGCCGAGCCGCACCCTCCCGTTACCCCCGTTTTCTGTGGGACTTTGCACGGGAGGAGGCCCGAGGCTTTCTCAGGCGTGGGGCAAAGTGTCTTGTTTCCTATCAGTCCTGACGATCTTATAAACGTATCAATTCTTCAGCTCCCCTCAGACACCCTCACCAGGCTTCTGCCTCTCCACTGAATCAGTAACATCCCAAGAGGAAACTTCTTATCAACTCTTGTCACTTTCCCAGGCCATCTTTTCCCTCTAGGCTATACTTGCTTTTTCCTTTAGAGTTTTGGAACAAAGAGAAAATTGACTTTTGTGGTCAATCTGCGTGTTTTCTGAAGCTGTCCTTAGAATTAGTCAAGGTTCTGCCACTTATAACAGTAGGATTTTAGACAAGTTATTTACCCTTCTAAGCCTCAGTTTCCTCATGTGTAAAACTGTCAGAATAATGCCTGTTCTACATAGCTCACAGTCCTCTTCTGGTGATCAAGAGAAATAAAGTATGTCAAAGTATTTTGCAATCCTCAAGAATCCACTAAAAAACTATTAGAACTAATAAATGGATTCACCAAGATCACAAGTTACATGATCAATACACAAAAATCAATTGTATTTCTATACACTAGAAATAACCAACCAAAAATAAAATTAAGAAAACACTTCCACTTATGAAAGCATTAAAAGAATAATGTACTTACAATATTTTATTTTTACATTTAATTTTTATTGTAGTGACATATACGGAACACATCATTTCTCCTTTTAACCAGTTCTAAGTGTGCGATTCAGTGGCATTAATGATACTTTGTGTCCCACTTTCATCACCACCATCTAGTATCAAAACATTTTTATCACCCCAAACAGAAACTCCGTACCCATTAAGCAGTAACTCCCATTCCAACCTCCCAACCCCTGGTAGCCTCTAAACGACTTTCTGTCTCCATAAATTTGCTTATACTAGATTTTCAGTATAAGTCAAATCATGCAGTATTTTTCCTTTGTGACAGCATAATGTTTTCGAGGTCCTTCCACACTGCATATATCAAAACTTCCTTCCTTTTCACGATCAAGTAGTTCTCCAATGTGTGGATCGACCACATTTGGTTTACCCGTTCGTCTAATGGTGGACACTTGAACTGTTTCCACCTTTGGCTATTATGAATAACGCAGCTGTGAATGTTGCTGTACAAGTATTTGTTTGAGCCCTACTTTCAATTCTTGTCAGTGTATACCTAGAAGTGGAATTGCTGTGTTTCATAGTAATTCACTTTTAACTTTTTGAAGAACCACCAAACTGTTTTGCACAGTGGCCAGCACCATTTTTCATTCCCACCAACAATTTATGAAGGCTCCTATTTCTCCATATCTTCACCAACAGAAGTTATTTTATGACTTTAAAAAAAAAAAAAAAAAGCCTGGAACAAATGTGGCTCAATGGATAGAGCGCCCACCTACCACATGGAGGGTCCAGGGTTTGATCCCCAGGCGTCCTGACCCATGTGGAGCTGGCCCACGCACAGTGCTGATGCACACAAGGAGTACCGTGCCACGCAGGGGTGTCCCCTGTGAAGGGGAGCCCCACGCGCAAGGAGTATACCCCGCAAGGAGAGCCGCCCTGCGTGAAAAAAGCACAGCCCGCCAGGAGTGGCACCGCACACACAGAGAGCTGACGCAACAAAAAAGAGATGTAGTTTCCCAGTTCCACCAGATAATGCAAGCTGATTCAGAAGACCACACAGTGAATGGGCACAGAAAGCAGACAACAGCGGGGAAGGGAAGAGAAATTAAAAAAATAAATCTTTAAAAAAAAAACCATCCTAGCACATGTGAAGTGTCATCTCATTATTGTTTTGAATTGTATTTCCCCGATGACTAATGATGTCGAGCATCTTTTCATGTTGAGCATCTTTTCGTGTGCTTATTGGCCATTTGTATATATTCTTTGGAGTAATGAGAAGCCCTCTGTCCATTTTTTAATTGGGTTGTTTGTATTTTTGTTGTTGAGTTATGAGTTCATTCTATATTCTGGATATTAAGCTATTACCTGATAGTTTGCAACTATTTTTTTCCAATATGTAAGTTGTATTTTCACTTTGTTGATAATGTGAATACCCATTAAGCAGTAACCCACCCCACTGCCCAGAGCCTCGGCTGCGGATGTACAAGGTTTTAATTTTGAAAGTCCAATTCATCTATTTTTTCTTCTGTTATTGTGCTCAGAGATCCATTTAATAAGAGGTGTGTCTTGGTTTCCTGACTTCCTGAGACTTCTCTCGTGACGTCTCTAGTGACAGGATTAAGCCCTATGGCGTTCCACTGGGCCGTGCCTTAACCAAAGTCAACATCTTCAAAGGTCCTGCGTGTAAAGGGCTCATCCCACAGGGATGGCTTAAGATCGAGAACACGCTTTTTTCCCTGGGGTACATAATTCAACCTACCTCAAGGTGCGAAACTCGTACACTGGAAACGACACAACCTTATTGAAAAAAAATTAAGTATCTAAATAAGTGGGAGGACACCCCACGGTCATGGGCTGGAAGACTTAGTATTTTACTATAGAAATGCTACCCAAATTGACCTACAAATTCAATGCAGTTCTCATTATAAAATTCCAAGTTGTTTGGTTTGTTTTTTGTGGAAATTAACACACTGATCCTAAAATTCGTATGGAAATGCAAGAGACCCAGAATAGCCAAAACAGTAGTGAAAGAGAAGAACAAAGTCAAAGGATTCAAACTTTCTGGTTTCAAAATTCACTAGAAAGCTGTAGTAATCAAGATAATAAGGTACTGACATAAGGATAGACAAACAGATAAATGGAATAGAGTTAAAAGTCCAGACGTCTGCAGGGGTGGAATTTATGATGAGCTGGCGGTAAGTATGAACACAAAGAAGAGATAAAATGGGGACAAGGGGTTGCCTTTGGGTGGGGCTTTGCGGGTTTGAGGGGGGCTGGGGATGGGCGGATGGGTAATATTGCCCAAAAAGTGGGGGGAGGGAGCGGTAGCATACGAACACAGGAGAGTGTCAGGTGTTGGTGGAGAGTAAAATGCTGAGAAAATCATATCAAAATATAATTAAGAGGGTTACCTGTTTAGGATGCTCGGAAGGGGTGGTCCGATGTGGGACAGGCTCCTGGGGAATGTCTGAATGCTCATTTTGCCAGAGTGGGTGATACCATTGGGTAGAGACCCAAGTAGTGAGAGTGGGGGTGGACCCACATCCTGGGGAGGACTAATGCCATCAAATAGAGGGAACTGTATCTCTCGAGAGAAAGGGTGGCTCCCAGGGCATTGGGGCAGCTGAGCAATTTAGGACCTGAACACTGTTGCAAGTATCTCTGGACGTGGCTCCTCAGGAAACGGAGGCTGGCTGTCACTGTGGGCACCAAGGGGATGGGAAAATGGATGTTAAATGTGTGAAACCAAAGTAAATGTGGGGTAAGAGAGGAGTTTCGTGAGAGTACACAAGGACGGATATAAAATATGTAATATTACATCATAAACATATAGGGGACGACAGAATGATAATGTAAACCATAATGTAAAACATAGGATAACTAAAAATGTTAGAAAACTGCGTGTCCTAAAGTATGCACCACAATGTAAGCACAGATGTCACCTGGTTTGAAAGCTATTGTCTCAGACTCTGTACATCACTTTAAGTAAATATGTTGTGAATAGGTTGTAAGAGTATCTCTGTGGAAGGGAAAAGGTTTTTTGGTGGATGTGTGGGAGTGCTGTATATTGCATACATGAATTGCTGTGGTCTAGGGCTCTTGTGAAGAGAAGTTCAACAATTAGGGGAAAAAAAAAAAGGAAAAGAAAAACATAGGATGTAGAATTTTTCCAAGTCAACACATATTCTATATCTAACCTTTAAACCCATCGCTATATCCCATTTTGCTAGTAAGAGATCCTGACATGATATTGGGGCTTCAATATTCAGGAAGTTCTGGATCCCAGAGTGGTCCAACAATGGCAGTGGAGGAATACTGGTATAGGATACTATTGACAGGTGATATATGGCTGACAGGGAGCTATACAGGGCATATGTCCAGGATGCATGGTAATGTTTGGATATACTCATAGTGGCAACAATTAAAAACTAAAGCTGGGGGGGGTACTGGGTCCCTGGCCGGGGGTGCTGTGCCGTGGTCCCTAGGGGAGCAGTGGCAGTCCCCCAAGTGCAGCGGCAAGGACCGAGAAGGAATGAGGGTCCAACAGTGAGCCCCTGATACTAATGACTATGCTTGTGAGCCTATAGGCCTGAAATAAGAACAAGGCCTAGAGCAGCCCTGTGCCTGGGAATTTCCTCCTGACAGCCTTCATGTTACTCAAATGTGGCCAGTCTCGAAGCCTAACTCAGCATCTAAATGCAATGCCTTCCCCCCAGTGTGGGACATGACACCCGGGGATGAGCCTCCCTGGCACCGAGGGATCACTATCAACTAACAACTGATAATGCAACTGGAAAATGACCTTGAATTGAAGGTTCGATGCGGATCAGTAGAATATCCCTGTCTACATAGAATAATATGACTTTAAAATGCTGTTTGATCTAATGTAAGGGGGAAATAGAAAGGAGAAATGAGTTTATATGGCTATGAGTCTCTAAAAAAAAAGAGAGAGTCTGGAGGCTGTCAGAAGGATTTCCCTTATGCACAACTGAGCAGAGTCTAAAGACAGATAAAGTAGATACAATCCCCAGGTATTGGTTCCTTTGAGGGCTAAAGGGACCCACGGGTTCTATGGTCATGGCAGATAGGGTTCACTGCCATGTCAGATGGCCCTTCTTTGGAGCTGGTGTTTCTGCGTGATGAAACTGGACCCAGAGGGGATCTCTTTTCATAAGACTATCATGCTACTTTACTGGAATTGTAGTTGGTATTGGGGTTTAAGATATATTTAGGGGATTGAATCTTTTTACTGACAATATGATAGCCAGGCCCTGAGCCTCAACAGACTCCAGCTCCTACAATCTGAATTATTGGACTCACCTCACTCAGCTAAGATGGAGTTGAAGAAGGACAACCACCACACCATGGAGCCTAGAGTGCCTACAACTGAAAGCAGGAGGATTGCATCCAGTAACCATGTGGAATCTGAGCCTCCTCTTGACATAGAGGTGCAATGGACACAACCAATCCAAGGACCTCAGAGAAAAGGTGGCAATGGAGTGGGAAAAGTGGACATGGTGGCTGATGGGTATGGGGAATGGCAGGAAGAGATGAGATGTGGAGGCGCCTTTGGGACTTGGAGTTGCCCTGGATGGTGCTTCAGGGGCAATCACCGGACATTGTTAATCCTCCCAGGGCTCACTGGATGGAATGGGGGAGAGTGTGGGCCATGATGTGGACCAATGACCATGAGGTGCAGAGATACCCAGAGATGTACTTACCAAATGCAATGGATGTGTCATGATGATGGGAGTGAGTGTTGCTGGGGGGGGGAGGGGTGCAGTGGGGGTGGTGGGGTCGAATGGGACCTCATATTTTTTTTAATGTAATATTTTTACAAAATCAATAAAAAAATAAAAATAAAAAATAAAAAATAAAAAGTCCAGAGATAAACCTTACATTTGCTGTCAATTGATTTTTAACGGCATACCAAGACAGTTCAGCACCTACAATATGATTTATTGGACTTATCACACTCAGCTAAGATGGAGTTGAAGAAGGACAACCACCACACCATGGAGCCTAGAGTGATTACAACTGAAAGTGGGAGGATTGCATCCAACATCCATGTGGAATCTGAGCCTCCTCTTGACATAGAGGTGCAATGGACACAACCAATCCAATGTCCACATAGAAGAGGTGGCATTGGATTGGGAAAAGTGGACATGGTGGCTGATGGGTATGGGGAAAGGCAGGAAGAGATGAGAGGTGGAGGCGTCTTTGGGACATGGAGCTGCCCTGGATGGTGCTTCAGAGGCAATCACCAGACATTGTAAATCCTCACAGGGCCCACTGGATGGAATGGAGGAGAGTATGGGCCATGATGTGGACCATTGACTATGAGGTGCAGAGGTGACCAAAGATGTACTTACCAAATCCAATGGATGTGTCATGATGATGGGAACGAGTGTTGCTGGGGGGGGGGGGGGGGAGAGGTGGGGTGGGGGGGGTGGGGTTGAATGGGGCCTCACATATATATTTTTAATGTAATATTATTACAAAATCAATTAAAAAAAATAGAAAAAAAAAAAAGACAGTTCAATGGGGGGAAAATTACCTTTTCAACAAATGGTGCTGAGACTAGATATGCACATGCAAATGAATGCAATCAAATCTTTTCCCCACACTATATACATTAATTAACTCAAAACAGATATAAGAGGTAAAACTATAAAACTCTCAGAAGAAAATATAAGAATACATCTTGGTGACCTTGGGTTAGTCAATAGTTTCTTAGCTATAACACCAAAAGTACAGGCAACAAAAGAAGTAGATAAATTGGACTTGATCAGAATTAAAATTTTCTGTGCTGCAAACAATGCCTCTGAAAGTGAAAAGACAACCCACAGGATAGGGAAAATATTTGCAAGTCATTTATTTGATAAGGAACATGTATCAAGAATATATAAAGAATTCTTACAACTCAATAAAGACAAAAAACAGATTAAAAAGTAGACAATGGTTCTAAATAGACATGTCTCTGAAGAAGACACACAGTTGGTCAATAAGCCCGTGAAAAGATGCTCAACATCATTAGTCATCAGGAAAACGCATATCAAAACCACAATGAGATATGCCTCCACAAGCACTAGGATGGCATAATTTTTAAAAAAGCAAAAGAAAATGACAAGTATCGGGGAGGATGGAGAAATAGGAAGCCTCGTACCTTGCTGGTGGGAATGTGAAGTGGCACAGCCACTGTGGAAATAGCCTGGTAGTTCAGTTACCATATGACCCAGCTTTTCCACTCCCAGGTGTTAATCTAAGAAAACTGTAAACGTGCATCCATCCACAAAACTGTCCAGGAAGATTCATAGCAGCATTATTTGTAATAGCCAAAAAAAGCCAAGTGAACCACCCAAACTTCAGAAACTGATGAGTGGGTAAATGAAATGTGTATATTCAGTCAATAGAGTATTATCCAGCAGTTAAAAGCAATGAAGTTCTGATACATGCTACAGCACGGATGAAACCTGAAGACATTATACTGAGTGAAAGCGGCCAGTCACAAAAGAGCACATGTTTGATTCCACTTATGTGAAATGTTCAAAATAGGCAAATCTACAGACCCAGAGGCAGATTGGTGGTTGTGCAGGGCCGAGAGCTGGGAACGGAAGTGACTGTTAGTGGGTACAGAGTATCCTTCAAAGGTGACAAAAATGTTCTAAAATTAGACTATTGTGATGGTTGCACAATTCTGTGAATATACAAAAAACCATGAATTATTTGCTTTAAATGGGTGAACTGTATGGTGAGTTACATGTCAAGAAAACTGTTTTTAAAAGAGTACTTTGAGAACTATAAAACAGTACACAAATGTAATTTTTTACTTATTCTTATAATAAAACAAAATATGAACATTAGGAGTCATTTATCATTATTCTTAATTATTATTTGACAATTATTTCTCAGCTGCTCTGTAGGCGACTGTTCAGAAATTCAATTTCACAAATGAAACCACCTGACCATTAGGCAGCTGCTACAGACGTCCCAGGGCTGCCTTGATGCCCGGGTGCTGAGACTGCGAGCAGCACGCAGTCTCCACCGCGAGGTCTCGGGTTCAAACCAAATTTGCCATCCTAGAAAGGTCCCTACTGCGTGGAACATCTGAGAAATTAAAGGCTCAATTTCCAATAAAAAGGCTGTCCACAATGCCACTGGACATTAAACTTTCAGCTCAGTTCCCTGAGAATGTCAGAGCCACAAAACGGAGAAAGCAAGCGTTTCTCCTGGAGTCCCCACAGCTGCCGGCACGGACGCGCCTGCCGTTTCTAAGTTCACTAGTTTGAGACAGAGAACATTTGCAACAGCGTTTTCCCATTTTACAATTAAAATTGAGTTATAAGCCCCATTTTAGTTTCCCAGGCTGCTTAAGCAAATGCCGTGAAATGGTTCGGTTTAAACAATGGGAATTTACACCTTATGGTTTTGAGGCCAGGGGAACGTCCAAACCAAGGCGCCAGCCAGGCTTCACGGTTTCCCTGACTATGGCATCTGGGGCAGCTGCCGGTGACCCCTGTCCCTCGCTGTCACGTGACGAGGCACGGGACGGCACCTCCTCATCTCTTCCTCCTCTCCCAGTTCTTGCTTCCACGGTGATCTCCCTGTGTGTCCGAATTTCACTCTGGAACAAAGGACTCCAGAAACAGGATTCAGACCGAGCCTGCCCGAGTGCCACACCCAGCAGCAGCGCCCCTCCCAAGGGCCCACTTAAATGGGCCCCACCCTCACAGGAGGGTTAGATGGAGAACGTGTCGGCTGGGGGACACAGCTCCAGCCACACAAGCTCCAAGTGGGGTGGGTCAGCCAGAAGAAAGGAGCGAGGGGTGCCCTGGAGCACCGGGCTGGGATCTTGTGGAAAATCAGGTGCAATGCACCTGGCACCAACGCCCTGGAGGGAGGCCAGCTTCCCAGGTGGAGCACGCAGTCCCCTCAAGACTGCCCTCGCTTCTGATTCCAGCCGCAAGCTCAGGGTTTCCAGGATCACCCCCACTTCCGACCATCTAGTTACAAATTTGGGGGTTCCCACTGCCCCTCGGGTCTGAGAGTTTGCAGGATGATTTGCTGAACACAGGATAGCTCTACACTGGCCATGGCAGTGGTATTTCAGCAAAATAGGATGCAAGTGAGAACCAGGGAAAGAAGAGCTGCACGGGGCAAGGCTGAGAGGGGCTCGGACCGAGGCCTCTGGCGTCCTCTCCTGTAGAATTGGGAGGCCCCTCCTGGCACACGGATGCTCCTGCCAATGGGGAAGGTCCCCAGAGCTTGTGTCCAGAGCTTTCACTGAAGTGTCACTACATGCGCATGACGGAACGACTCCACGTCCACGAGGTCGGACCCAGCCTCCAGCCCTCTTCTCCCCAGAGGCTGAAAACAGCTCAAAGCCCCCGCCCCTGACGCGTGGCTGGTCTTTCTGGTGTGAGAAGCCTTAGCCTCAACCATCAGGGTGATGGTGGAGGAGGTGCACCGGGGGTAATTCCAAGTGGTTAGAATTTATTGCACAGGAGCCAGGACAAAGAGGCAGATTCCTCCTACAGCAGGCGAGCCAAGAGCAGCACGGCCGGTGCCTCGTGTACGGACTTCCAGCTTTCTCTTTCTACGTCTGTGTCCACATCTACATCCACATCTACATCTATACCTACATCTACATCTATCTACATCTACATGTATCTACATCTACATCTACATCTGCATCTACATCCACATCTATCTACATCCACATCCACATCTATATCTACATCTACATCTGCATCTGCATCTACATCCACATCTATATCTACATCTACATCTATCTACATCTACATGTATCTACATCTACATCTGCATCTGCATCTACATCCACATCTACATCTACATCTACATCTATATCTATATCCACATCTACATGTATATCTACAACCACATCTACATCTATCAACATCGACATCCACATCTATCTACATCTATGTACATCTACATCTACATCTATATCTAACTATGTATATATATCTTAAACTTTTTAAATAAGTACTAAACTTTCAGTTCAATTTCCTCAAGAATCATAATATAGACTTGTATACATGAAAAGTATATTATTTTACAAAGATGGGATAATACCGTAAATGCAGTTTTTCCCTGTATTATTCACATCACAATATGTTATGAGAGCTGTTGCTGTCACTTAAATTGAGCTTCGTGGTTGCCGTGTGCTCCATGACTAATGACAACTCAGCTTTGCTAAGCCCTGTCACTGGATATTTCTTACCACTGACTGTTGTGAACAAGCTTCACTGGGTGTCCTCTAGGAGCACTGTAATATTTACATTCCTGCTGGGTCTGGGTCTCTTCTGGAAGCTAATTTTACACCAGGGGAGGAACAGTGAACTTCTTATCACTCTTCCTTACCATAAACTTTGTGCTACAACCAGACAGAAATCTGGGCTGCCAGCAGGCTGAGAAACCGGCGTGGAATAACAGTACACTTCATTACCTGCCAGGTACATTTATAAAGAGCATCCCAAACCCCTGTTTTATAGAAGGGTAAATAGCAGAGCCTGTCCTCTGATCTGACTCTAAAGCTTGGCGAAAGAATGAAGGTGTCTAAGAGCCTTGGGTGGGAGGAGAGGGGAGAACGGAGGGCCACCAAGGCTGAAGGCGGCTGGAGCCCACCGTGCCTCTGCCATCTGTCTGTCACAGGTCGGCAGGTCCACCACCAGCACACCCGAGGGCACGGGTGGTCTCCTGAGGGGCTAGCAAAGCCGAGCTCAGGGAGGAGGCGAAGGAAGGGCCTGGCAGCATGCTCACACGGTCGCATGCTTTGGTGAAATTTGCCTCCATAGTTGCCCACACTTGGACCCTGTTAGAGGGCTGTGGCAGAACTGGAGCCAAACTCTTCTCTCCAGCCACTGAACTGTCTGCTGGGAAAAGAAATGCCTCCCAAGCTTGCTAAACGAGGGCGCGAGCTGCCTGCCGGTCAGTGTCAAGAACCACGGATCTCAGAGAGGGGCTGGAGTGGAAACGCTCTCCACAGGGAGCAGGGAGCAGGGGTGCAGGAAAGCAGCAGCCTTGCATCCAACCCTAAAGTCCACCCCATGGTCCAAACCACATTCCTCTGCCACCTCAGCAAGGGGCGCTGCTGGGGTCTTAGCTCTGGCTTCGGACAGTCTCCTTGCAGTCTAACAGGATATAAAGACAGACGGCCCACGCCCCTGAAAAGAGCCAGGGCCACCACCTCCCATTCCCAGAGGGAATTAGTCACCAGGTCCTCAGAGAAATTTAAATCAAAATGTCACATCACTGACACGCCAGACCCTGGTGAGTTAATGCCCACGGGTGAAGTCAAGCCAGGTGGCCAGTCCCGGAGGCTATTTCTGCACATCTGCAGACACCTTGATGATTCTTCATTGATCATGGAAAAGGGGCCCTTTTAGCTTCCTGTAGCAGGAGATTGTCATCGAAGTTTCGAGAGAAGTTTCAGCTGTCCTTGGGAAATATTTATGAACCCAAAGAGAAATAATTACATCTGACCCCTTGGAAAACTCAGAGATTTCTTTCTAACCACATGCACGTCCTGTATTTTACGTCTGTCCAATCATAAGGGTCCACTTCCGGGGACGGAGGCCCTAGCTCCAGCCCTGGTCGGCAGAGCCGTGAGGCTGGGCGCTCAACCGCCTGCAGGCCACATTCGCCCCGTCATTTGGGGTTTGCAGAGGGCCTGGTTGTCGATGCTTCTTGAAAGCCACAGAAGCAAAGCGTCTCTGCTCAGCCCACCAAGCGGTGCTTGTGCAAGGACGGCCCTCTTGGAGGTCAGCAGCCACAGCTGGAGGTGACCGTCTTACCGGGTCAGGAGCTGCAGGTGACAAAGAGCTCGCCGCTGGGAAGTGAATATGGCTCAACGGATAGCGCGTCGCCTACCACATGGGAGGTTCAGGTTCAAACCCAGGGCCTCCTGACCCGTGTGGAGCTGGCCCATGCGCAGTGCTGATGCGCGCAAGGAGTGCCGTGCCACGCAGGGGTGTCCCAGAGTAGGGGAGCCCCACGTGCAAGGAGTGCGCCCCATAGGGAGAGCCACCCTACATGAAAAAAGTGCAGCCTGCCCAGGAGTGGGGCCGCACACACGGAGAGCTGATGCAGCAAGATGATGCAACAAAAAGAAACACAGATTCCTGGTGCCGCTGACAAGAATAGAAGCGGACACAGAAGAACACACAGCAAATGGACACAGAGAGCAGACAACCGGGGGATGGGGGAAAGTGAAGAGAAATAAATTTTTAAAAAAATTGCTCGCCGTGCCACCCTCTTGGGACGCGGTCTCAGGGTGAAGACAGCCCGGGCGGCCCGCGGTCCCTGAGCGAGCGCCTCGCAGAAAGACGGTACCCGACGTGCGAGCAGCAGGAAGTCCAGGCAGTGGAGACGAAGCCGGCAGGCAGGCAGCGGGCAGGCAGGCAGCGGGTGGCCAGGGCCAGGCGTGACGACCCCAGCCTGGGAGGACAGGAGGGGCCGCGCAGAGAAAGGCTGGTCCGCTCAGGGAGTCCACCAGGGACGCCCCACCCATCCCACCGCAGTGGCCAGGGAGGCGGCAGGGGTTGGCCGAAAGGAATCTGCAGTGAGAAGGGCTCCGTCACTTGCCCGCTGCAGAGCGAGGCCTGGAATTCACACCAGGCTCCCCGACCCCAAGCCTCAGTTTCCTGCCCCTCACGAGGCGGCACGGCCGCACCCCAGAAGAGCCCAGGGCGCACACGAGCAATCAGAACTCCGCAGCCCCACTGGAGGGCCACACGGCCGCGGGGCGGGCGAAGGTTCCTCAGGAGGCCTTGAGTGGACGAGTGTCCCTGCCCTCTGGACACTGGCTGGCCCAGCTGGTGGCCCAGGAGCCCCCGGCGCCACCCACGAGCTCCCACGGAAGACGGAGCCAGCAGCTGGCAAGAGCCGGGGAGACTGCGGCCGGCCCAGAGCAGTGGGCGCGGCGTGGCGGCCCGCGCAGGGCTCGGGGCCTCCTGTGAGGGCCGGCGCCCAGGGCGGGAGCTCGTCGTCAGCCCCTCCCCGGCGGGGAGCCGCATCCCAGGAAGCTCCGCCGGGCCCCCGGTGGCGCGGGCTTGGCCGCTGCGGAGTGGACACAGCCTGGCGGGGGCTTCCAGGCCCTGCGCCTCACCCAGCGCGGCTTCCAGGCTCCGGCCAAGGCGGAGAAACAGAGGCTTTGCTTTCAGAACTCACCGTGCAGGGAAACGGACTTTGGCCCGGTGGTTAGGGCGTCCGTCTACCACATGGGAGGTCCGCGGTTCAAGCCCCGGGCCTCCCTGACCTGTGTGGAGCTGGCCATGTGCAGTGCTGATGTGCGCAAGGAGTGCCGTGCCACACAGGGGTGTCCCACGCGCAAGGAGTGCACCCATAAGGAGAGCCGCCCAGCGCGAAGGAGGGAGCAGCCTGCCGAGGAATGGCGCCGCCCACACTTCCCGGAAAAAAAAAAAAAAAAATAGCAAGTCAGAACTCACCGTGCAGAGGTTTCCGCCCGGGGTGTCGTCGGCAAAACCTGGATTTTCAGGAGGGTGGAAAGAGGGTTCCTGTGGCCGCAGGGCGCGTGATTTCCCCTTGTGGCTCCTTAGCCCCGGCCGGCCTCCCCCTAAGACCCCCCTAAGGCCTCCCCCTAGGCATCCCCCTAAGTTGTCCCCCTAAATCGTCCCCCTAAGACCTCCCCTAAGGGGCCCCCTACGCCAGCTCCCCTAATGCATATCCCCTAAGGCGTCCCCTAAGAACCCCCCTAAGGCCTCCCCTTAAGGCCTCCCCCTAAGACCCCCCTAAGGCCTCCTCTAAGGCGTCCCAAGTCATTTCCCCTACGGCGTGCCCCTAAGGAGTCCCCTAAGGGCCCCCCTAAGCCATCTGCCCTAATGCATATCCCCTAAGGCATCCCCCCAAGGCATCCCCCCTACAGCCTCCCCCTAAGGCGTCCCCTAAGGGTCCCCCTAAGGCCTCCCCCTAGGGCGTCCCCCTAAGTTGTCCCCCTAAATCGTCCCCCTAAGACCTCCCCTAAGGGGCCCCCTACGCCAGCTCCCCTAATGCATATCCCCTAAGGCGTCCCCTAAGAACCCCCCTAAGGCCTCCCCTTAAGGCCTCCCCCTAAGACCCCCCCTAAGGCCTCCTCTAAGGCGTCCCAAGTCATTTCCCCTACGGCGTCCCCCTAAGGAGTCCCCTAAGGGTCCCCCTAAGCCATCTCCCCTAATACATATCCCCTAAGACACACCCCCTATAGCCTCCCCCTAAGGCGTCCCCTAAGGGTCCCCCCGTACGGCCTCTGCCTAAGGCATCCCCCCTAAGGCCTCCCCTGAGGCATTCCTCCTAAGGTATCCCCCCTACTGCATCCCCCTAAGCTGTCCTCCTAAAGCATCCCCTCAGGGCCCCCCCACAGTGGCTCCTTAGCCCTGCCCACGCCTCCTGTCACGTGGAAGGGAAACTCCTCACGGAGCAGCACTCTCTGACTGCTACATCACTGCTCACTGCAGTGGTTACATAGGGTCAGGGTTTTGGGACGTCCTGCTTCCCTCCCCCACCCCACTGCAGCGGCACCGCCCTCGCCCCCACCCCACTTTACCCCCACTCCAGACCCCTGGAGGCGCACCCACTCTCCCACAGCACTTTGCTCAAGCCTCTCAATGGACTCGACGGCATCTGAACAGGGCTCCTGCCCCCTCCACCTGCCCCCTCCACCTGCCCCCTCCACCTGCCCTGGGGCTGGAGCGGGGGTGCGCGCGCCCCTCCGTCATCAGGGCGTAGCTCAGGGCCTGCACCCGGCGCTCCTCGAGGAAGTCCGCGTGGGCGCGTGTCCGTCCGCTCGCTCCCCGCCCCCAGCCACCGTCCTGCCCGGGGCCTTCCGGACACCGCCCTCCACCCTCCCTGGACAGCTCCACGCTGACCCCCCAACCAGCCCCCACGGCCCGCACCCGCCTCGCCTGCGCCCCCCGCTTGCCCTGGCCTGCAGCCCCCTCCCTGCCTGCTCCCCTGCCCCAAGGCCAGCAGACCTGGGCTCCTGAAGGACCGTCAGCAGCACAGGCTCCGTGTCTGTAGAGACGGGTTGGCCAAGCTCTCCAGACGAAACCTCCTTTTAACAAGCGCAGTTAAAAGGGCCTTGCGGGGAGATGGCACTGGAGCAGCAACGGCAGGAAGATACTACAGGAGGGCAGAAGGGGTATGGGGTTTTTCCTTTGGAGTCACGAAAACGTTCTAAAGTTGACTGAGGTGGTGACAGCACAACTCTGTGATAAAAGTGAGAGCTGCTGAGTGCACACTTTGAATGGACCATACAAGGCATGGTGCTGTATAACACAAATAATAAATACATCTTTTAAAAATAAAATAAAATAAAACTTATGGGGAGACTGGATGTAGCTCAGTGCTTGAGCACCTGCTTCCCGTGTACAAGGTCCCAGGTTCAATCCCCATTACCTCCTAAAAATAAATAATAAATAAGATAGATAGATGGTAGAAATAGATGATAGATAAGACAGATAATAGAGAGATGGTAGATGATTGATACATAGACAGATGATAGATAGATGATAGATGATAGCTAGATGTTAGATGATAAATGATAGATGATGATAGATGATAGATGATAGATGATGATAGATGATGATGATAGATGATAGATGATGATAGATGATAGATGATAGAGGATGATAGAAGATAGACAGATGACAGATCCTCCAGTGTTACAGGAGGCTTAGCGTCACCTTAGAACCTGAACAGCAACGTGCCGGTAGCTCCTGGTCCTACCACTTGACTTCAGCCTAGAAGCTGCAGAACTTGCAGGTTGCCGAGTCACCGATTTCCCAGTGTCCCCTGGAGCAGAGGGGGAAGGACGAGGCTGAAGGCAAAGGTCTCTGCCTGGCGGGCGGGCGCCAGGCTCTCCGGGGCCGCCCTGGTCCCTGGCTTGTGGTGCCCACGGACGGCTCCTGGAGGAACCATTAGGCTCCCGCTACGTGGGGAGACCCCGCGCTGGCCTGGAATTCCCACCGCTAAGTTCCACTCACAAGAGCTGGACCCAGCATTCAGCGCTTGTTGGGGCAGAGCTCGAGAGCCTGGGCCCCCGGGGCTCCACCGCATGCCTCGGCACCCTGGCCTCCCCAAGCTCCGAGCCCGCAGCCCCCAGTCACCCCTCCCACCTCCACCTGTTTCTCCAATTGTCCACCCGTTTGGGGGGGACACAGGAGCAGATCAGCAAGTTCACTGCCTGAGCAGATATCCAGGGGAATAGGAGCTGACCCCTGGGGACGCTGCCTCCATCCTCTGCTGGGCAAGGGTGCCGCGTGTTCTTTTATCGGGGTGCCCCACACGGACGCCTGGCTTTGCAGGCTCTGCAGGGCCGTGCTGCCAGTCTCCCCTTCTTTGGGGGGGTGTCCCCCACTCTGCAGGGCCGTGCTGCCAGTCTCCCCTTCTTTTGGGGGGGTGTCCCCCACTCTGCAGGGCCATGCTGCCAGTCTCCCCTTCTTTTGGAGGGTGTCCCCCACACTGAGGCCTGGCTCTGCAGGGCCATGCTGCCAGTCTCCCCTTCCTTTTTGGGGGATGTCCCCCCACGCTGAGGCCTGACTTTGCAGGCTCTGCAGGGCCGTGCTGCCAGTCTCCCCTTCTTTGGGGGGGTGTCCCCCACTCTGCAGGGCCGTGCTGCCAGTCTCCCCTTCCGGCAGGAAGCTCCAACCTCAAGCAGCAGCTCTCTCATCCCCTCCCCGGGGGTCTTACGATGAGCGCCCACCACAGGGCACCGGCCCAGGGCTCTCCCTGCCACCCCCTCTCCTTGTCTCCCACAGACCGGGGTGAAGCGGAGCCCTCCTGCTGCTTCCTTAAGCCCCGAGGGAGGAGCCGCCCTGCTCCGCAGCAATGCAGGACTGCAGGATGACTTCAGCTCCTCCAGGGTGCCTTCAGCTCCTCCAGGGTGCCTTCAGCTCTGCGCAGGGTGCCTTCAGCTCCACCAGGGTGCCTTCAGCTCTGCGCAGGGTGCCTTCAGCTCCTCCAGAGTGCCTTCAGCTCTGCACAGGGTGCCTTCAGCTCCACCAGGGTGACTTCAGCTCCTCCAGGGTGCCTTCAGCTCCGCCAGGGTGCCTTCAGCTCCGCCAGGGTGCCTTCAGCTCTGCCAGAGTGCCTTCAGCTCCACCAGGGTGCCTTCAGCTCTGTGCAGGGTGCCTTCAGCTCCGCCAGGATGCCTTCAGCTCTGCGCGGGGTGCCTTCAGCTCCACCAGGGTGCCTTCAGCTCTGCGCGGGGTGCCTTCTGCTCTGCCAGGGTGCCTTCAGCTCTGCCAGGGTGCCTTCAGCTCCGCCAGGGTGCCTTCAGCTCTGTGCAGGGTGCCTTCAGCTCCACCAGGGTGCCTTCAGCTCTGCGCGGGGTGCCTCCAGCTCCACCAGGGTGCCTTCAGCTCTGTGCGGGGTGCCTTCAGCTCCACCAGGGTGCCTTCAGCTCTGCGCGGGGTGCCTTCAGCTCTGCCAGGGTGCCTTCAGCTCTGCCAGAGTGCCTTCAGCTCTGCCAGAGTGCCTTCAGCTCCACCAGGGTGCCTTCAGCTCTGCACAGGGTGCCTTCAGCTCTGCGCGGGGTGCCTTCAGCTCTGTGCAGGGTGCCTTCAGCTCCGCCAGGGTGCCTTCAGCTCCGCCAGGGTGCCTTCAGCTCTGCCAGAGTGCCTTCAGCTCCACCAGGGTGCCTTCAGCTCTGCACAGGGTGCCTTCAGCTCTGCGCAGGGTGCCTTCAGCTCCGCCAGGGTGCCTTCAGCTCCGCCAGGGTGCCTTCAGCTCCACCAGGGTGCCTTCAGCTCTGCGCGGGGTGCCTTCAGCTCCACCAGGGTGCCTTCAGCTCTGCGCGGGGTGCCTTCAGCTCTGCCAGGGTGCCTTCAGCTCCGCCAGGGTGACTTCAGCTCTACACAGGGTGCCCTCAGCTCCTCCAGGATGCCTTCAGCTCTGTGCAGGGTGCCTTCAGCTCCGCCAGGGTGCCTTCAGCTCTGTGCAGGGTGCCTTCAGCTCTGCCAGGGCGCCTTCAGCTCCACCAGGGTGCCTTCAGCTCTGCGCGGGGTGCCTTCAGCTCCACCAGGGTGCCTTCAGCTCTGCGCGGGGTGCCTTCAGCTCTGCCAGGGTGCCTTCAGCTCCGCCAGGGTGACTTCAGCTCTACACAGGGTGCCCTCAGCTCCTCCAGGATGCCTTCAGCTCTGTGCAGGGTGCCTTCAGCTCCGCCAGGGTGCCTTCAGCTCTGCCAGGGTGCCTTCAGCTCCGCCAGGGTGACTTCAGCTCTACACAGGGTGCCCTCAGCTCCTCCAGGATGCCTTCAGCTCTGTGCAGGGTGCCTTCAGCTCCGCCAGGGTGCCTTCAGCTCTGTGCAGGGTGCCTTCAGCTCTGCCAGGGCGCCTTCAGCTCCACCAGGGTGCCTTCAGCTCCGCCAGGGTGCCTTCAGCTATGAGCGGGGTGCCTTCAGCTCTGCCAGGGTGCCTTCAGCTCCGCCAGGGTGACTTCAGCTCTACACAGGGTGCCTTCAGCTCCTCCAGGGTGCCTTCAGCTCTGTGCAGGGTGCCTTCACCAGGGTGCCTTCAGCTCCACCAGGGTGCCTTCAGCTCCACCAGGGTGACTTCAGCTCTGCGCGGGGTGCCCTCAGCTCTGCCAGGGTGACTTCAGCTCTACACAGGGTGCCTTCAGCTCTGCGTGGGGTGCCCTCAGCTCTGCCAGGGTGCCTTCAGCTCCGCCAGGGTGACTTCAGCTCTACACAGGGTGCCCTCAGCTCCTCCAGGGTGCCTTCAGCTCTGTGCAGGGTGCCTTCAGCTCTGCCAGGGTGCCTTTAGCTCCGCCAGGGTGCCTTCAGCTCTGTGCAGGGTGCCTTCAGCTCTGTGCAGGGTGCCTTCAGCTCTGCGCGGGGTGCCTTCAGCTCCACCAGGGTGCCTTCAGCTCTGCGCGGGGTGCCCTCAGCTCTGCCAGGGTGCCTTCAGCTCCGCCAGGGTGCCTTCAGCTCTACACAGGGTGCCTTCAGCTCTGCCAGGGTGCCTTCAGCTCCGCCAGGGTGCCTTCAGCTCTGCCAGGGTGCCTTCAGCTCCACCAGGGCGCCTTCAGCTCCACCAGGGCGCCTTCAGCTCTGCGCAGGGTGCCTTCAGCTCTGCCAGGGTGCCTTCAGCTCCGCCAGGGTGCCTTCAGCTCCACCAGGGCGCCTTCAGCTCTGCGCAGGGTGCCTTCAGCTCTGCGCGGGGTGCCTTCAGCTCCACCAGGGTGCCTTCAGCTCTGCCAGGGTGCCTTCAGCTCTACACAGGGGGCCTTCAGCTCCGCCAGGGTGCCTTCAGCTCTTCCAGGGTGCCTTCAGCGCTATACCTGCCTCCAGACCCAGCTCTAGAGGACAAGGTCCCCAGGGAAGAGCCGGGGGCTCCCGGCACAAAGGCCCAGGGAACGGCTACGGAGCTGGACCCCGGGGCAGGAGGTCAGGGCCGAGGGGGCCCCAGCCCCCACCTCGTCGACCACACACGGCGTCTGCGGGGTCCGCGCTCCGCATTGCTGCCTCGCGCACAGTGAGGGGATAACCGGAGCTGGGCGGTTGTTGTCCTCGGCGGCGCTGCAGGAACGCTAAGGAGATGTGTCCAAGCGGGAGGCCCCGGGGTCCGAGCTGGGCGCAGGGTGGGGAGCCTCGCACTGCCCGCAAAGTGCTTTGGAAGGGCTCAGGCGCCCCGGAGCGCTGGGCGGGCAGAGCTCCTGAGGGCCCCCCCCACAAGTGGGCTCCACTCTACCTGCTTCTGATGTCGTCAGCGCGACCTTCCAAGCAAAGCCCCTTGTGTTCCCACCACGAGACAAACCGTGCTGGACCGAGGCTGCGGGTCGCCCGCCCCCCACTTTCTCTTCTGGGTCGTGTTCACGGCCGAGGTCTGAGACCAGCCGCTGGGCGGCTTCTGCGGCCGTGGTCGCGGGTTCTGCTGGCTCTGTGGACCCCTCCCCAGGTGGGCAGAGCGGGGCTGGCGCCACGGGCCTGGCTCAGAAAGCAGCCGCGGCCTCTGAGCTGCCCCCAGCCGCCGGGGTGCCCCTCGTGTCTCCTGGGCCATGAGTGGTTTCCTCGGGCTTCCACTAAGCGTGAAGGTCGACTCTTCCAAGTTTCCCCAGGTTCTAGCTGCAGACGTGTTGTCATCGTCACACGGAGGGATGGTTGCGTGCACTTGCCTGGAGGGGGGCGCGCGCATCGTCCCCATCTTGACACCTTGCAGGCACCCAGCCTCGCCCCCCGCCTCCCCGGCAGCGGGCAGAGCGGAACGGAGTCTGCTCCAGCCTCTTAGCACTCAGTCCCGGGTTCCCCTGACACAGCCCCTCTCCTCCTTTAAGCCCCAGGATGCTCCTCCAGCTCCCGGGGTCACATCTGAACGCCCGCGGCAATGTCACCGGACTCCCAGGGGCGCCTTCTCTCCGGTTCTTCCCGGAACTCGTGCCATCTTCAGCACCCCACGGTCCCATCAGACTCTTCAGGGGAAAAGGGAATTTCCTTCTCGTCTCCTTTTTTCTATTCGTTCATCTTTTCCTAAATTGTGTCTTGAATGATGATGTCATTCCCATCATAATCTTCAGAAAAGGATTGGATCAGCTCTTGGCTAGTTCCGGGTACATGATTTCATGTCTCAGAAAAATGAAGATGTGCTCACAAGTGATGCTACCGGAGGCCTAAATCTGACCAAGAAGATAAACGGGTTGATGAAGTGGTAGGAATCCACAAGGCCCGTGACCACATATTTTTGTTAGAGTATGACATTGTTTTTACAAAGTAAACATTTGATCAGCATTAAAAACTCAAACAATAAAGAAAAGGAAAAGGAAGCGGACGTGGCTCAACGGATAGAGCATCCGTCTACCACATGGAGGGTCCAGGGTTCGATCCCCAGGGCCTCCTGACCAGTGTGGAGCTGGCCCATGCGCATTGCTGCCGTGTGCAAGGAGTGCCGTGCCACGCAGGGGTGCCACGTAGGGGAGCCCCACGCACAAGGAGTGCGCCCCGCAAGGAGAGCCACCCCATGTGAAAAAAGTGCAACCCTCCCAGGAGTGGCACCGCACACACGGAGAGCTGATGCAGCAAGATGACATTAAAAAAAAAGAGAAGCAGTTTCCCAGTGTCACCAGATAACGCAAGCGGACACAAGAATACACAGCAAATGGACACAGAGAGCAGACAACAGGGGGAAGGGAGAGAAATAGATAAAATTAATCTTTAAAAAAAAAAAAGAAAGAAAAGTAGAAAGACTAACGTAACACATTACTCAAATTCCCAATCCCCAGAAATAATCCATGCCAGCATTTGGTGACATTACCCCAATTATGAGGGTAGATAAAAGGATGGATGATTTAAAAATGCCTCTCCCCAAGATGCAGGTTCCTTAAATGTCCTAATCATGTTTAAGAAAAATGACAAGGGAAACGGACTTTGGCCCAGTGGTTAGGGCGTCCATCTACCATATGGGAGGTCCGCGGTTCAAACCCCGGGCCTCCTTGACCCGTGTGGAGCTGGCCATGTGCAGTGCTGATGCGCGCAAGGAGTGCCGTGCCACGCAAGGGTGTCCCCCGCGTGGGGGAGCCCCCCGCGCAAGGAGTGTGCCCGTGAGGAGAGCTGCCCAGCATGAAAAGGAAGAGCAGCCTGCCCAGGAATGGCGCCGCCCACACTTCCCGTGCCGCTGACGACAACAGAAGCGGACAAAGAAACAAGACGCAGCAAATAGACACCAAGAACAGACAACCAGGGGAGGGAGGGAATTAAATAAAAATAAATAAATCTTTAAAAAAAAAAAAAAAGAAAAGAAAAATGACAAAAAAGTCTTGAAGAATTTTGAGTCCTTGTGTTTTTTTTAAACTACATGCTTGATTATTGCTATTGATTTCCTGCTGTGACATATGAAATATCTAGCATTCTTAATGCTTCCTCCAACATCCCTTCATCCCAAACGCCCAGTGTTGGTTCTATTATTTTTACTTTAGGAGGGTTTGTAACCTTTCTGGTCGATAGGCCGTTCTGATCTCCCCCAGTGGTTTAACCCTCGTTCCACAGTGAAATGATTTCGATATTCAGCATCAGGGTGCTTTGAGGGCTATGTTTTGTTTGTTTTGTTTGTAGCCTGCATTTTCCATTCCTCAATTCTTAATTTATTTCCCAATTTTGTCAATGGGAGGTTTTTATCAAGAAGTTTAAGGAACATATACTCTGAATTTTTAATGTTTGTGAATGTTCACTTGTCTTTGTCCTTGATTAACAACTGGGGATAACATCCTTGAGTAGCTCTTTTTTTTTTAATTTTGTAAAATTTTGCTCCATTTCCTCTTTCTTTAGAAAAATGAACTTCAAGGCTTGCAAGAACAGTTCTTGGAAAGTACTATTCTAACAGTTATCAGGATGAGTTTACACCGACAACACTGAACAAGAAGCATGAAAACTGAGACAAACTCGAATAGAAACTTCTACAGCAGAGACAGAAACTGTTACCAGACCTGGATCCCCTTCTCTTCCCCTCACTCTGTACACCAGCCCTGCTTTGACGGGGAGTCTCCTGACGCACAGCAGCTGACTCTGAGGCACTTGAGCTCTTTCCTTCACCCGCTCCATGGAAGGCACAGTGTTGGGCACTGGACACACAGAGATGGACAAGAGGGGCGCGAAGCAAGGAAAACGAGCATGCAAATGAATAAGCACAAGATGGAAATACAGATTAACATAGGAAAAAGATAAATAATTAGGAAAATGTAATGTCTTCACTAAAGAATTTTCACAACTTGCAGGGACAAGACTTTGAATGTAACTTGGGTTGGGCCCGGACACCAGGCCATATTTCTATTCTGTCGACAGCAGCCGTTCGTCCAGGATTCAGTCTCAATTTCAAATCATTTGCCATGTGATATATAAGTACTCTTGAATTTTGTCAGACAATATTTCCTTATCTTTGAAATAGAAAATGTGGTTCCCATATCTATGTCATTTACAGAACACACAGGGAAACTCCTTCCTTTTGAAGTGGGATTTCTGTCCAAGCTGGCTCTACTGAGCAGTCCTCCAAAATGCAGCAGTGCACCCCGTACAGATCGCCACTGCCACGCTTAGGTGGAGTCTCCCGCAACAGTAGAGAGTCAGCAGGGAGCACATGCCAAGATACCCTTCACCGGGACTGGGTATGGAGCAAAGGAGAATGAGACAAGGATGAATTCTTCCATCCTCCTTCAGGTACACCAGCAGTTTATTTATGGTCAACTGGCTTGTTGTGATGGATCTGCCCAGCTGTTGCTCACTTAATCTGACACTGCTGAGATTTGTGACTGGTTCATAAGAGAATCACTGCCCGAGCGTGTTTGTGTTGCCATTGCTCTCAGTAGCCGGATTCCCCAGACAGGTGTAGAGGCAGGCTTTGGGCAAAGGAGCAGAATTCAACCTTCCTGTAGGGCAAGATGGACAAAATTTTACCCAAACTAATTCTCAAGGAGCTCATAATAGAAGACACTGTAATTGCTGGGTTAGGGTTAGGGTTAGGGTTGGGGTTGGGGTTGGGGTTGGGGTTGGGGTGAGGGTGAGGGTGAGGGTTGGGGTTGGGGTTGGGGTTGGGGGTGGGGTTGGGGTGAGGGTGAGGGTGAGGGTTAGGGTTAGGGTTAGGGTTAAGGTTAGGGTTGGGGGTGAGGGTTAGGATTAGGATGGTTTAGAATTCATTGGCACAAGTAATCACTACTCCAGCACAGGAGAGATGGAAGCTAATGCTGCTTTTCTTCTACAAGAATAAGGAAAAGTCCAATTCCTCTGGCTTTCCAAAAAAAAAAAGGCTGCCATCCTAGGAATATTCAGGAAAGCTACAGTAACTAATCTGCTAATGTTGGTTATCAAAATAGCCAAAAAAAGAAAACCTGAGCCCATGAGCAGAATTAGGGCCAGCTGGAGGTTAGTGCTCGCTTGGCTCTCCTTCCAGGATGTGCAAGATGAAGAGCCCATTCTCAGGCCTTCCGAGTGCCAATAACCCACTAACGTGAAGTACCTTCTGCGACTGAACGAAACCCCAAATGGGGGAGCCCACTAGCAGAAGCTTCCTAAAATGGCTTTCTGCTGCCATTTCCCCAGGCAACTTCTTGCAAAGTATCATTTATGGTGGCAAAGGGGAGCCGATAAGAAGGGAGCACACATTCCTTCTTGAATGCACATGTGTTTTTCGGAGGTTCAGCACACACCGAGGTGCCCACATAGCTTCTCAACACCAAAGACAGACCTCCAGCCTCTAAACTCACCTTCCCAGGTTCCAGCCGTGGAGCAGATAACCCTGTCCAATTCAGGCAAAGGGGGTGAGGTGTTACTGTAAGGCTAAAGAGATGGCTCACTGCAATCCTGTTAGTAACAAGACTAGAAGAGTTTCCAGGTCCCTCTCAGCCCTGTGACTCTAACTAGCAACATCTGGGCATCCACAACATTTTAGAGTGTTGGCCCCCCAATCTGACTGCGGGGAAGTACTGCATCCTGTTTTATGACTGCTTGAGATCCAGTGCCTGAGATGGGAAAGGAGGAGGAAGAATTTATATGCCTGGTTTAGAAGGACGACATTAAAAATCTTAGAACAGAGACTTATTGTCCTTTTTATGGGTTTTGGAGTGGGGGCACTGGAAAGTAATGGACGGCAACTTGGAAATTGATCTGGTAAGCTAACCATGCTTGCTTTTCTCTTGGTAGGACCCTGTCACGGGCATCATTCGGAGGAGCATTTCCCCAGGTTTGTCCTGGTTTTCTTATCTTCTCTATTTCTCCACTGTCATCAGTTATTTATTGAGGGCCTCTTGTGTGCTTTGTTCAATGGGAGACACCAGAAAAATATAATGCAATAAATAAAGGTAATGTGAAAATAAGATAAAATATATTCTTCTATTCTTCCTTGTTCGCAATGTCCTTACAATCTGGTTTGGGAAACAAGAGGATAATGTAAGTTGACACATGATTGAAGAATCGTTTATGGAGCTCAGATTTAACTTGGAGGAGGAAGGAAATGCCAGTGTCTGACTGAGAGTGTGATGGTCATGGCAGGGTATGCTTGAGACAGGCACCACTGGTCAAACACGTAACATGTGCCAGAGACTCTGCTAGTTTCAGTATAGTCATTGTTTATTTAAATCCTCACAACAGCATTAGGATATAAGTATTACTAGCCCCGTTCAAAAATAAGGACAGTGAAGCTCCAAGAGGTTACCCAACTTGCCCAAGATAGGACTCGGTTAAAAAATGGAAAGAACTGAATGCCATACCTACCCTCACCCCCATATACATTCAGGGATTGTGGGCATCAGCCCAGCTGGCCAGCACATGGTTTGGGAGCTTAATGGGACCAAGTTAGAATGTGGCGCCCTGTTGGAAAAAAAGCCGGAGCTCACCCCCAGCTGAAGTTTCCCAGGGAAGGGTGGGCTGGAAAATCAAGACCAATTAATATACCCAATTCGTTGAAAGAAGGAGAGGGATGGAAACTGAACATAAGCCAAAGTAGAAGCGCAGAAAACTGGAGAGATGCAAGGATGCAGTTCTATAGAGATTCTCCTCAAATGGCGCAAAAGGGACGGGTGCCCACGGTGAAGGGTCACAGGTGTGGAGAGTTTCTGGGGACTTGAGGACAGACAACAGAACCCACTGGGCTGGCCGGAGAGAGACTGGCCTGTCAGAGGCCGAGTGCCTGCATGCAGGCCTCGGGGCAAGGCAGAGGCATGGCCGGCTCAGCAGAGCCTTCAACACAAGAGCCAGCTCAAGGAACGTGGCCACTGGAAGTCAGGCAGAGAAATGCTTGCATTCATTTCAATCTGTCCCCAACCTGTTTTGGGAAAGGGAACCCCAAAATGTGAAGGCATCGTTAATACTTGTAAATTACAGTTGGTTTGCAATTTGATCTGTGAACGTGAAGAGCGACCACTTATTAGTGGAGAAACCCAATTTCCCCATGGCTTTCACCTCAAAGTGTGAAATAGAGAGAGATGAGACTTAGTATTCAGATGAAACCTCCACAGCTAATCTTCTGTTACTCTGAAGCAATTTACTCTCAAGTGAATAAAATACATATGTTTTTGACTGGAATATTAGTTGTCAAAATCTCGTCTTGTGTAGTCATTCACAAAGTCTGCTCGGTCCTAATTCCATGATGCGGCTTTTCAGATGCCACAGATTTTCCCAACATCCCATCCCATTGTCCTCATAAATATAAGGCAACATAAGAATATGGAAAATATTTAAACGATATTCTCCCCAGGTCCCACGTTATTTTTTCCTAGAAAGCTGGGACTATGTCTATGAAATTCCCCTGCCCAATTAACTAGCATGGCTAACTGCTCAACGCCATTTTTTTCATGATGCGTCAAAGATCTGTCATGGGCCTCCTGCAGAGTACTCAAGGATACTGAGAATCCACCTTTGAGCCAGAGATTTTGGAAGGGCATGCAGTCTTGTGAGAGAGCTACCTGTAGGCTCGCTGAGGGTAGAAATGCTGCGTTGCTTCTTTTACTCTCCAAGTTACAGAAATTAGGCTTCGGGATCAGTGTGGGCTCAGCCTCCATTAAACAAACCAATAGCCAGAGGCTTCATGGCACTGGCTTCTACAGCATCTTCCTCCCGAGATAAAGTTTTCTCTCCTTTTCTTTCAAAGCATTTCCTAAAACATAGACCTCTCATTAATTAACCACTCCCTCATACCTTAACTCTATCCAGTAGACTTTTGCCCATGATTCAAGGAGCCCACTCCCACAGAAGGCACCAGGGGCCTGTGGTCTCCACGCCTAATGGGCTGGTTGCCCTCCTCCTCCTCGACTCTCCACAGCTATTGTTACTGTTCTTTGCCTTCTCTTTGTAAAAACTCCTCTCTCAGCTTCCCACCCACTATATCCACTTGGTTCTCCACGGGTTTTGTTTTTTCCAAATAGCCTAGCCACCAAAAGAATTGCAGGACCTTGCCAACATATATTGGCAGAAATATGGGGAATGGGTAGGACTGGATTCTAATGATGCCAGACCAAGAAAAGCAGAATGCAATACTAGATAGGATTGAATTTGTGGACACGGGCATTTTTTTTTTTTCCTTTATTCTTTTTTTTTTTTTTTTTTAATTTTTTTATTTTTTATTGACTTTGTAATAATATTACATTAAAAATATATATGTGAGGTCCCATTCAACCCCACCCCCCCACCCCCCCTCTCCCCCCCCCCCAACAACACTCGTTCCCATCATCATGACACATCCATTGGATTTGGTAAGTACATCTTTGGGCACCTCTGCACCTCATATACATTGGTTCACATCATGGCCCATACTCTCCTCTATTCCATCATGTGGGCCCTGTGAGGATTTACAATGTCCGGTGATTACCTCTGAAGCACCATCCAGGGCAGCTCCATGTCCCGAAGACGCCTCCTCCTCTCATCTCTTCCTGCCTTTCCCCATACCCTTTGTCCATTATGTCCACTTTTCCCAATCCAATGCCACCTCTTCTATGTGGACACTGGATTGGTTGTGTCCATTGCACCTCTATGTCAAGAGGAGGCTCAGATTCCACCTGGATGCTGGATGCAATCCTCCCATTTTCAGCTGTAATCACTCTAGGCTCCATGGTGTGGTGGTTGTCCTTCTTCACCTCCATCTTAGCTGAGTGTGGTAAGTCCAATAAATCAGATTGTAGGTGCTGGAGTCTGTTGAGGCTCAGGATCTGGCTATCACATTGTCAGTCCAGAGATTCAAATCCCCTAAATATATCTTAAACCCCAACATTAACTGCACCTCCAGCACATTAGCATGAAAGTCTTATGAAGGGAGATCCCATCTGAGTCCAGATTCATCACACATAAACACCATTTCCAAAGAGGGGCCATCTGCCCTGGTAGTTAACCCCATCGGCCATGACCATAACTCTCATGGGTCTCTTTAGCCCTCAAAGGAAGCAATATCTGGGGGTTGTATCTGCTTTATCTGTCTCTCTGACTCTGCTCAGTTGACACGGGCATTTTTTCTAGAGTCTTGATCTAATGTGCTAGCTTGAGTAGTTTGAGGTGACTTGAACCACTGGCTTGAGGTCAATGGTAGCCCATGGTCAATGTGATTGAGATGCCAGAGCCTCCGTGGCACAAGGTGGGACAGGAAACCAAAGGCTTGGGAAATCAGGAATGCCGTGGTACATTTATGTTGCCGACCCCTCAACTGCATTCCACAAGGACCAGAAGGCGTCTCCTCACCGGTCCACGGGCCCCTTGGCCCCAGCGTCTACGTCTGCTCTACTGGCCTGCCCTCTTCTACTGTCCCCACACTAGAGATGTTGCCCCAAGCCTTTCTCCTTGGCCTTCTTCTCGTCTTGCTCCAGTATCAGTTTGGGGTGGTTCAGTACTTTCCCATGCCTGCAGCCAATTCCTTCTAAGAGGAAACACCCTAAACAAGTACCACCAGCTCGCTCCACTCCCTGTAACTTAAAAACAATTCCTCTGAACTGTCCGGCCCACACCTCAACCTGGGTTCCTTTGGCACCTCAAACGTACCACACTCAGCGTGGCCCGACGGCAAGACCCGCCGGGCGTCCCCGGAGAACGAGGCAGCAAGACGGAGCTTCTGTGGGCTGGGATGAGGGCTGGGGAGTCCCCACGGCCGGCACAGGCAGGGTCTCCTCTTCAAGGCACAGGCGACCCTGAGCCGAGTCAAAGGGCGCCCAGGAACTCGCTCTGGCCCAGGCTCGGGGTCACAGCCCAGGAACATTTCAAAGTCAGGCTCGACCTGCAGTCTCTGGTCAGGAACCCGGGGAGTTGCTCGGCATGAGCTGAGGGGCGTGAGCGCTGGATCAGCCCCCAGGAGCCAGCTCAGGGCAGAGGCCCACACAGACAAGAGCCACGGACGCACGTGAGGCTAAGGAGACGGGGAGCGTCCACCCGAGGCCACAGCCCGTGAGGGCGGCAGATGAACGTCCAGGCTCCACTCCAGAAAGGGGCGTGAGCGGCAGGTCTGACTCGGCCCCGGAGCCCAGAGGAGTGCTCACGGGAGAAGACACATCCCGGCAGCTGGGTTGGCAGGAGCTGGTGGGCGCTCCCAAACGACACGCATGCCGGAATTACCCCTCACGAGCCTCATCCCGGAATTTCCTCTCTCTGATGGCGACTGGGAGTCAGTCATGTTTATTCTTCATTCTTATACTTTTCAGACGCTCCGTTATCAAGAACAGCTGATTACTCATCTACATAACGTCCACTTTATTCCAAAGAGGACTTGATGTAACTTGAAAAATCGCATACATTATCACAAATTTAAAAACAGGGAAGCAGACGTGGCTCAACTGATAGAGCATCCACCTACCATATGGAGGGTCCAGGGTTCAAACCCAGGGCCTCCTGACCCGTGTGGTGAGCTGGCCCATGCACAGTGCTACTGTGCACAAGGAGTGCACCCCACAAGGAGAGCCGCCCCGCGTGAAAAAAGCACAGCCCACCCAGGAGTGGAGCCGCACACACGGAGAGCTGATGCAGCAAGATGATGCAACAAAAAAGAGATGCAGTTTCCCAGTGCCACAGGATAATGCAAGCGGATGCAGAAGAACACACAGCTAATGGACAGAGAGAGCAGACAACGGGAGGGAAGGGGAGAGAAAGAAATAAAATAAATCTTTAATTAATAAATTAATAAATAAATAAAAGCATTTAAATTGGGAAGGAAAATGGTAGAGACAATGAAGACAAGGAAAAGTACAATAAAGCCAGGGATGGGGTAAAAAAAATCTATGCCGCGTCTTAAAAAGATCTCCAAGTTCCCTTCTGAGCTGCTCAGCAGCCCACACAAAGGGCAGTCGTGTGCAGTATCATGAATCAAAGTGTCCCAAAGGTGAAAACGAGTCATTGAGAGCAGCCCAGCTACTCCTGGGGCAGACGTGACGCTTCAGACCGAGAGCTCAGGGCAGTGAAAACTGGACGCACCCTAAGGCTGCTTCTCGCATCACCCTCACACGGGGTGAGTGGCCCGAGACCAGGAGCCTTGGTGAAAGTCGGCACTCGCAGATTCTTCCCTGGACGTCACTCGCCTCCACCCCCTACTGTCCACGACTCACCATTGACATTCTCGCCCGGACCCCCCGCGTCAACCCGTCCACGTCAGGACCCCGTCCCTTGCCCCCGCCTCCTCTGCCTGCACCGTGAGGTTGTCCTTTACCCGGGCGCCCTTCACCGGCCAACCACCCTCAAGTCTCACCCCTCCACCCCCCTCACCCCTCCACCCTCGACCGCTCCTGCTCAGTGAGTCCCCGGCGTGTCTCCCAGCCGCCCCTGCTGACGCGGCCCCACCCTTTGTTCTCCTCCTCCTTGCCCGAATGCCCTCTCTCCCCTTTCCACCGGCCACATCCCCCCTGCACTTGCAGGCGGCCCAGCCTCTCCTCGGTGAGCATCTCCAGCTCCTTCTGGCGCAGGGGGGTCCACGCTTGGCCCACGGAGCACGGGGGACTCCCGGCACACGACAGCGGACCTCAGCCGACACACGTCGATGGAGTGAGCGCCGGGAGGGCAGGGACTCTCTGCCAGGGTGAAGCAGGCGATAAACAAATAGAATTGTCAAGGCGCACAGCGCTCAGGGGTGCACGCCGGCTGGCTCAGCTGCAGAACTTCCAACTTGTCAGAGGAAGGAAAGCCCAAGTTCACACAAGCGTCTCTGACCCGGAGCCAAGTAAGGGGTTGAAGTGGTTTGATATTATTGATGAATTCCAAAAGGAAATATTGGATTATGTTTGTAAACTGGTCTTTTCCTCTGGGCATATGAGATTATATTGGATTCAGTAGTGCGTTGAGTCCCCGCCCCTTGGTGGGTGGAACTCACAGATAAAAGGCAAAGGACAGAGTAGGGGGTTCCTGATGTTGGAGTTTTGATGCTGAAGCCTTACGTTGCAGTCCCGGGAAGTCAGCACGCAGAGGAAAGAGAAGCCAGCCCTGGGAGAAGAACCTTGAACTCAGAGTGAAGCAAGTCCCAGGAATGTAGGAACCCAGGAAGCCTGAGCCCTGGCAGACGTCGGCAGCCATCTTGCTCCAACACGTGGAAACAGACTTTGGTGAGGGAAGTGACTTATGCTTTACGGCCTGGGATCTGTAAGCTCCTACCCCAAATAAATATCTTTTATGAAAACCAACCAATTTCTGGTATTTTGGGGCAGCACCCCTTCAGCTGACTAATACAGGGGTCCAGGACTCTTGGGTCTTTTCTCTTCCTTTAGCACCAGAGCCACTAAATATGGGGACAAACAGCAGTGTTTTATCCATTAATGAGGACAAGAACAAGAAAAGCAGAGCTGCCAGCAAATGCTCCCACTAGCGGCTGCGCCAGGTCCTCGGGTGACGGACGTGCCCTGCGAGGGGCCACCTGGCACCTGGAGCCTCCACAGGGACGTCAGGCCGGGGAGCCACAGGCCACCCTGTCCACTCCTGCCGCAGGCGGCCAGGGAGCCGCTCTTGACGCTTGGCCTGCTCTGGGGCTAAGTTGTTTTTTTTGTTTTGTTTTGTTTTAAAGATTTATTTATTATTTATTTAATCCCCCCCCCCCCCCCGGTTGTCTGTTTTCTGTATCTGTTTGCTGCGTCTTGTTTCTTTGTCCGCTTCTGTTGTCGTCAGCGGCACGGGAAGTGTGGGCGGCGCCATTCCTGGGCAGGCTGTACTTCCTTTCGCGCTGGGCGGCTCTCCTTACAGGGCACACTCCTTGCACGTGGGGCTCCCCTACGCAGGGGACACCCCTGCGTGACAGGGCACTCCCTGCACGCATCAGCACTGCGCATGGGCCAGCTCCACACGGGTCAAGGAGGCCCAGGGTTTGAACCGTGGACCTCCCATGTGGTAGACGGACGCCCTAACCACTGGGCCAAGTCCATTTCCCAAGTTGTTTTTTTTTTAAAGATTTATTTTATTTATTTATTTCCCCTTCTCCCCCCCTCCCCGTTGTCTGCTCTCTGTGTCCATTCACTGTGTGTTCTTCTGCATCTGCTTATCAGGTGGCACCAGGAATCTGTGTTTCTTTTTGTTGCATCATCTTGTGTCAGCTCTCCGTGTGTGCAGCACCATTCCTGGGCAGGCTGCACTTTCTTTCGCTCTGGGCAGCTCTCCTTACGGGGCACACTCCTTGCACGTGGGGCTCCCCAGCACGGGGACACCCCTGCGTGGCACAGCACTCCTTGTGCGCATCAGCACTGCGCATGGGCCAGCTCCACATGGGTCAAGGAGGCCCGGGGTTTGAACCGCAGACCTCCCATGTGGTGGGCGGACGCTCCATCAGTTGGGCCAAGTCCGCTTCCCTCTGATAATAAAGCGGGCGGTGAGGACACACCCTGGCCGAATCAGCCCTCGCGCTCTGTCGCTTCCCAGAGAGACTGTCGTCGTGTTACCAAGAGAGTGGAGAGAGGCTGGGGTGCGAGCCGCCCTGGAGTCAGGGGCCGCACCGCAGAGCCTAGCCCCGAGGGCGTGGAGCCTTGCGGCCTCAGCGCTGCCCTGGTCACCTGGCTGTCCTGGGCCGCGGCCCCGGGGCTCCACAGGCAAGTCCAGGACCAGACAGGCCTGGCGTCAGGGGAACAGGGGGCCTGGGCCTTGGGGGCTCTGGACCCCTCCACCCTCCCCTTGGCCGAGTCGGGTCGGGGGTCCAGGGCCTCAGGGCACAGCGTCCACCCAGCTCCCCGCTCCCCAGGAAGCCCCACTGCCCGGCCTCGGGGACGCGCCGAGAAGGGCTGCGCTGAGTCCCGGCACGGGCGGTGAAGCTGGCCTGGGCTCGGCCGTGTCCTGCTCACACGGGGATTTTCTCACTCCTCACCCGGTGGCGAGCCCGGTGGGCCGCGTAGACCCACCAGGGGCTCCCGGAGCCGCGGCTCGCCTCCTCGAGGGCCACAGCCCCTCCCACCTTCCAGAGGAAGGGGCGTCCAGGGATGGCGGGCCCGAGTTCCAGGTGGGAGCGGCGTTGGTGGGACGTGGGAGAGCGCCGAGGGGCCACCTGGGGGAGGCTATGGACGGCCCTCACCCACGCCCCGCGGTCACAGCCCTGGCCCAGGAGAAGGGCACCCCTCCATAGGTTGGGTGTGGCCTGGGGACAGCGCTGGACAAGGAGTTCAGGTGAAGCGTGTCGGGAGGGACCTCCAGGGAGGATCCTACAAGAAGACAGACCGACAAGGAAGGTGCCCCCCTCCCACCTCCCTCCTGCCTGGACTGCAGATGAAATGGCTGGAAACCCAGCAGCCACCTTGGACCGAGATGGGACCTTAACACTAGAGGTGGAGCTGAAAGATGGAAGGATCTAGAACCTGATGGTGCTGACGCTACCACACCAGCCAAGGGCTGTCTACCATGACCTCGATTTAAGAAGGAAATTAACTTCCATCCTATATAAGTTAAATTCACTACCCACTTCAGTGTCCACTACATAGAGCTGAATTTTATCCTGATGAACCACCCGGCATTTGTTTCCAAAGCTGCTGCAACAAATCACAACTAAGTAGCTTAGAGCAATGCAAACAGCAGGCTTCTGGAGGTCAGAAGTCCTAAGCGCAGGTGTCAGCAGACCTGCATTCCTCCAGGGGCTCTCAGAGAGAACCCACTTCCTCGCTTTTCAAGCTTCCAGAACGCCACTTGGCTCGTGACCCCTTCCTCACATCTCAGCCACCTCTGCTCACACCTGCTGCTCTGACTTGGCCCCTCCTGCCTCCCTCTTACAAGGGTCCTGAGATGAGCTGGCCCACCTGGACAGCCCTGAGATGAGCTGGGCAACCTGAGCAGCCCTGAGATGAGCTGGCCCACCTGAGCAGCCCCGTGATGATGTTGGCCCACCTGGACAGTCCCGTGATGACGCTGGCCCACCTGGACAGTCCTGTGATGACGCTGGCCCACCTGAGCAGCCCTGAGATGACGCTGGCCCACCTGAGCAGCCCCGTGATGATGTTGGCCCACCTGGACAGTCCTGTGATGACGCTGGCCCACCTGAGCAGCCCTGAGATGACGCTGGCCCACCTGAGCAGCCCTGAGATTAAGTGGTCCACCTGGACAGCCCTGAGATGAGCTGGCCCACCTGAGCAGCCCTGAGATGACGCTGGCCCACCTGAGCAGCCCTGAGATTAAGTGGTCCACCTGGACAGCCCTGAGATGAGCTGGCCCACCTGAGCAGCCCTGAGATGATGCTGGCTCACCTGAGCAGCCCTGAGATGACGCTGGCCCACCTGAGCAGCCCTGAGATTAAGTGGTCCACCTGGACAGCCCTGAGATGAGCTGGCCCACCTGAGCAGCCCTGAGATGACGCTGGCCCACCTGAGCAGCCCTGAGATTAAGTGGTCCACCTGGACAGCCCTGAGATGAGCTGGCCCACCTGAGCAGCCCTGAGATGACGCTGGCCCACCTGAGCAGCCCTGAGATTAAGTGGTCCACCTGGACAGCCCTGAGATGAGCTGGCCCACCTGAGCAGCCCTGAGATGATGCTGGCTCACCTGAGCAGCCCTGAGATGATGCTGGCTCACCTGAGCAGCCCTGAGATGACGCTGGCTCACCTGAGCAGCCCTGAGATGAGCTGACCCACCTGGACAGCCCTGAGATGAGCTGGCCCACCTGGACAGCCCAGGGGACTCACCAGGTAAGGCAGCCTGTTCAAGGGCTCTGGGGCCAGCACGTGCCGACCGCCCAGACACACACCCAGCAGCCCTCCTGGAGCCCACCTGCCTTTCCTGGGGCCTGGAGCGAGTGCCCTGGCAGCCCCTGGCCGGTAACTGCCCGCAAGTCCACAGCCGGAAGGTCTGGCGGCCCAGGGCCGCTCCTTCACTGCCCGGCTCCACCCCCGCTCCCTTGGGACAGCGGCTCCTGCATTGGACGGGCGCCCTGCACTTGGTTTTTTGTTATTTACCAGGAGAAAAAGGTCAACAACTGATGAAATGGATGAAGAAGAGAGGACTTTAAAGAAAATACAAGTCTGAGAGGCAGAAGGCGGTTACTATGGCAACACGAGGCTTGGGCGGGGCGCAGAGCGGCTGCTGGGAGCCAGCGCGAGGAAGGTGGCCCGAGGGCCGTGGAGCCGGGCTGCCTGCAGAGCGGGCCGCGGGCCCTGCACCCACCCCTCGCCCAGGGCCGTCAAGGGCCCCCGTGCCCACAGCTCCGCCCCGGCCTCCCGCCGCCACGCCAGGGTGTTCCCTGGAAAGAGGCGGCGGCAGGAAACGGAGGTCTGCGCCGGGGGACCAGCCCCGCGTGTGCACAGCATGGGCTGCGCCCGTTGCTCTGCTCCTCCTTCCAGAACCCCGTCTGCGCTGGTGGGAGCGGGCGTGGGGGGCATCAGACGTGCAGAAGGCTCGCGGCGCTCTGGCGTCCCGTCACCGGCCTGCGTTCGCTTTGACTCCCCGTCCCGCCGGGGCCTGGGGTCCCGGGCAGGGCTGGGGGCACAGTGCCTGCACCCGCAGGGCAGGGGCCGCAGCCTCCAGGTTCAACCTCTTCCTTGGGGTCCCACCTTTTAGGGTCTCCCTCTCGGCCCTCCTGGCGACGACAGCACCTGGAGGTCAGCGGGGAGGGTGGGGGGCAGCCTGCCGGCGGCCGGGACCCTGGCCGGTCTCCCCGGGGACACCTCTAGGCTGTGGTGCTTAGGCCCGTGGTGGCCCCCCCGTGTGGCCTTGGCAGCCCCCTCTTGCCGACCCAGCCCCACTTCTGCCCCCCCAAGCATCCGCCCTGTCACCCCAGAACCCCTGCTTGGCCCCTGCCGCTCTGCAACGTGCCCACAGCTTCCTCCCACCCCGACAGAGGCGGGCTCTGTGCCAACCCTTCTATCGCCCCTTCTTTTCTCCCAGGGCTCTCAGCGATGATGCGGGAAGCACTCCAGAGGTGACGTCTTCCCAGAGTCCCACAGAAAGAAAGGCTGGGAAAGGCTGTCTTCTCTTCTTTCTTAGGAGGCACCGGGGACTGAACCGGGACTCGTGCTGGGGACGCAGGCGCCCAGCCCCTGAGCTGTCCTCCCCGGGGTCTCTGCTTTGCCTCCCGTCTGGTCTAACCTGGGTGTCTGCCTCCCTGGTCTAACCTGGGTGTCTGCCTCCCGTAACTCTGCGCCAGGGGGTCTGGACGCCCACATCTGCCGGCCGCCGCCCTCTCCCTCCAGGCACAACACCCGCCTCGCCATCAGGTGGACGCCCCCCTCACGGCCGCTTCCTTCTCCATCCCCGGTCCTGAGCGACCTGAGCGGAATTAACCCCACTCCCTAGAGAATCCCTGCGGCTTAGTCTAGACGGAAGACGAGCGCAGCCTTTCAAAAACATTACACCCCAGGAAGCGGATTTGGCCCAACGGATAGGGCGTCCACCTACCATATGGAGGGCCCAGGGGTCAAACCCAGGACTTCCTGGCCTGTGTGGAGCTGGCCCACGTGCAGTGCTGATGCGTGCAAGGGGTGTCGTGCCATGCAGGGGTGTCCCCCACGTAGGGGAGCACCATGGGCAAGGAGTGCGCCCCACAAGGAGAGCCGCCCAGCATGAAAAAAGCGCAGCCTGCCCAGGAGTGGGGCCGCGCACACTGAGAGCTGACGCAGCAAGATGCCGCAACAAAAAGAGACACAGATTCCCGTGCCGCTGACAAGAGTACAAGCGGACACAGAAGAACACACAGCGAATGGGCACAGAGAGCAGACAACGGGGAGGGCGGAAGGGGAGAGAAATAAATAAATTTAAAAAATTACACCCTGTACAACTATAATGGTTGTGACTTTGAACTACAATGGTAAAATACACCAAGTACAGGACACCTTAGAAATCTTGTCATTGACACTATTAATCATTTGAATACTTTTATAAACTAGAAATTTCTATGAGCAAATTCTTTTGTGTATATATTGACATAGCTATGCATCTTTTATAAGACACCGAAACTCTGTTTGCCTAAATTAATTAGCTGCGCAGGTCAGTTAGGAATGTATCGGCTGCAATAGAAACCTAATTAAAGGGACTTCCAAAAGCATTTACTGGGAAGCAGACTTGACCCAGTGGTTAGGGCGTCCGCCTACCACATGGGAGGTCCACGGTTCAAACCCCAGGCCTCCTTGACCCGTGTGCAGCTGGCCCATGTGCAGTGCTGATGCACACAAGGAGTGCCCTGCCACGCAGGGGTGTCCCCCGTGTAGGGGAGCCCCACGCGCAAGGAGTGCACCCCATAAGGTGAGCCACCCAGCGCGAAAGAAAGTACAGCCTGCCCAGGAATGATGCTGCACACATGGAGAGCTGACACAGCAAGATGACGCAGCAAAAACCACAGATTCCCATACTGCTGACGACAACAGAAGCAGACAAGGAAGAAGACACAGCAAATAGACACAGAGAACAGACAACCAGGGCTGGGGGGAAGGGGAGAGAAATAAATAAATAAATCTTTAAAAAAAAAAAAGCATTTCCTGTTCTCACACCTCATGGAGCCTGGACTGAGGCATCCCGAGGTGCAGCGGCTGCTCCCCAATGCTGCAGGGACCAAGGGCCACCCACAGCAGGCTGGCATTCATCCTTGAGCTGGCAGCCTCTCAGTAAAAGATGGCTGCAGCACTCCAGCCCTCTCACCTATGTTTCAGAAAGATGAAGGACGAGCCAAAAAAAGAAGGGGAACATCCAAATCATGAAAGCAAACACTTGCCCCGACAGTCCGGGCTTATGCTCCGTTGGACAGCACTGCACTGCCTGCCGATTCCTAATGACAAGGGACTCTGAGGAAGCAGGTGTTTCCAGCTGTGCAACCACGCTGAAAATAACTGGGGTTCCGCAGTGAAGAAGAGGGGGTGGGAGAACGGATGTCGGGTGGGTGATCTGAAACCCACAAGGCCAGGGGGTTGGACAAGATCGTCACTCTTTCTCAGCCCTAGTTTCTTCAGTTATAAAATGAAAACTGACCAGATACAAAAATTCCAAAAACCTTAATCAAGGAGCCCAGAATGGCCAGCTCCTTACCCCAGTCCCAGCCCAGGGACAAAGCCTAGAGGACCACAGATTCCATTCAAGTCTCAAATCTTGAAGAGCCATGAGGTTTGTTCTAGGTCATCATACCAGTTTTCACACATAAAAATAAAATTTTTAAATCTACAAGGAAAACTGCCGTAAGTTTGTCCTGTGACTGCACTCCCGCCCGAGGCACTCGGAGTCTTGAACCGGTGCTCAGGCCAGATGACCACTGCCGGGTGCCCCGATGGAAGGAGCTACCGCGAAGCAGGTGCGCGGAGAGCGGTGGGACACGGAGCGGCTGCCGGTCCTGCTGACGGCTAAGTGGAGCGTCCTCTAAAAACTAAACCGGCCTGCCTCTGTGGGCGTGCTCAGAGGTGCCGCCACCGGCCTCTGCATCCCAGGACAGGGCTCTTGGCCTCCTGAATGAGCATCGTTTCAGCTAAAGCCTATTCATTGGGGGCATCTTGGTTCAGCATTGTGATACTGGTGCCCATTCCCCAGTGGCACAGGCAAGCAAGGGGAGTCGTGGGGACACTGCATCTTCTCTGAGCTCCAGAGGCAACACCTGACAAAGAGACCTGCTCAGGTGTCCTGGAGCCCAGGGTCAGACAAAACCTGCAGTCGCAGGCTCCTTTGCCTGCCTCCCTCTCCTAGTCACTCTCTTTCTATCCACGTGCATAGCAAAGAGAGACCCGGAAAGCAGGAATTCAATCTGAGCTCAGGAGAGGAGGAGAGCGTGCCTCCTTCCTGCCGTATGCCCCACTTACCTGACGGCATAGCCCGTCAGCGCGCCCTGGGCACGGCTCCACCACACCTGCCCCTAGGGAATTCCTTTGACAACTCGTTTTTCCCCAAGATTAAGAGTTTTTTTAACTCCTCTGTTGTGTACTAACGGTGGTGAGACACCATCGATTTTGAGAAGCAGCATGCCGATAGATAGACCTCCTCTAAATTGCTATCACACAGAACACCGGGAGATGCTAAGAAGGTCTGGGGTTGGAATGGGCCACGCCTGGGAGACACAGCACTCTATAAACTCCTGGAGACTGGGTGAGCGTCTGCACGTTAGAGGCTGAGAAGTCCTGCAGCAAGGAGCCAATTTAACACCACTGAGCGGCTGTTTCTTAAACACACCTCTCTTCTTTGCTGTACATTTGCTAACCCCGGTAAGAAACCTTTAGCAGAGCTCCACCTGGCTGACCATTCCTGGACATTAACTTATGGTCTTACCCAAAGCTGCATCCATTGTTTAAAGTATGAATGAGAAGCCGGGCTCCATCCTTACCTGATCTGCTCCACTCCTGCTTCAAGCTAGCTTTCATTTTTCCCATCTGCCAAGTGAGAATGGTGGTACTCGCCTTACAAGGGTCTCCTGACCCGTGTGGAGCTGGCCCATGTGCAGTGCTGATGCGTGCAAGGAGTGCCCTGCCACGCAGGGGTGTCCCCTGCGTAGGGGAGCCCCACTCAAGGAGTGCACCCGGTAAGGAGAGCCGCCCAGCGCGAAAGAAAGTGCAGCCTGCCCAAGAATGGCGCCACACACACACGGAGAGATGACGCAGCAAGATGACGCAATAAAAAGAAACACAGATTCCCGTGCCGCTGACAAGAATACAAGCGGACACAGAGGAACACACAGTGAAAGGACACAGAGAGCAGACAACTGCAGGGGTGAGGGGGAGAGATAAATAAAAAAATTAATCTTTAAAAAAAAAAAGCATACAGAGGACCTGAGAGAGGAGAAAAGGGCTGCGCTGGGGGGGGCCCTGCCACGGAAACTCATGCTCCTTCTTCTGATTTGGGGGGGAAAAGAAAACAGGACACACTGTTTCATTATATTCAAGAGAGCCCTACAGTCAATAACGCAGAAGAGCGAAAGGAGAGAGGATGGAGCTGCAGACGAGCCCGGGGCCCCTCTGGGCTCAGCTCTGAATCCTCAGCCACTTGCCTTCAGGCTCCACGGAGCTTCCCAGAGCCCCGCCTCCACCCTGGAAGTCTCACAGGGTTGTTTTTTGGATTTTTTTTCCTATTTTTTTTAATGTTACATTCAAAAAATATAAGAGGTCCCCATATACCCCCCACCCTCCTCACCCCACTCCTCCCACATCAACAACCTCTTTCACCATCGTGGCGTTTGAAAAGCAGTTGAGATCATCTGCGCGTGAACTCACTGTCCCCACAGGCTCTAAATGCCACTCGCTGCATCTTATTTACCTGCGGCTCCTCAGCCGATCAGACGGGAAACCTCGATGAGGTTTGGAACGTGGCGCCTGCCGGAAGGCAGAGTTCACATCCTTTCAAACTCTCTGCAACTCCCACCTATGCTAAGGATGGTGATCGCTTTGATGCTTTTTCTGATTTTAAACATAACAATTTAGAATAAGAACCAACACAATAAAGGACTCTTTAAAACCTCTCCATTGGGAAGGAGCTGGCCGAGGGGGTGGCAGGACGTGAACGTGCTCCCAGCACTGAAACGCCAGGCGGTGACACGCTGCCCCGTCTCGGGTGCTTTGCGGGCTTCTGCTCTCCGGGCACCCCGCGTTGTCGGCAGCCCGTGCCCACCTGCTGCCCACCTTCCGCTCCGACGCGCGGCCTTCCTGCCCCGCTCCACGGCCACGGCCCGTCCCTGTCGGCCTCTTATCCCCCCCACCGTCCAGCCCAGGTCATCGCGGGCGCCAGCTGCTCATAGTAAATACTATGTATTGTTTTCATTACACACACACGTACCCTTTGGCTCTGCTTTTGTGGAGAGCCCTGACCAATACCCTAGCCTAGTAAAACTAACACTATAAACTAGGCAAACCCCGTGGAGAGGAAACAGGGTCTTGTAAGATGTGCATGAAGGACGAGTCTCCGCCACGGTCAGGGAGGAAGGAAGCTGTGCCGCCCAGCCCTGTTCTTCCATCGGCATTCACCAACTCACGCGTCCCTGCGAGTGGAGCTGAGACCAGCAGGGCTGGCCCAGAGCAATTCAAGGGTCCATGTTCCAAGAGCAGCTGCAGGGCTTTGGATGAGTTCATGCGCTGGGCTCAGGGTTTCCTTAGAAGAGGGGCCTGGGGAGCGCATCTCAGGAGACTGTGGTCAGAAGCCACGTGGAGCTCCGTCCTTACCTGCCTGCGCACACGTGCAAACCAGCAACCAGCCCCCGAGAGCATTGCTCCTAGTTGCTACATTCGGCGTTCTAGCTGCTTGTACTTGGTATTTCCAACACCTCTAAGCACCACCAGTGCCCCTGGAGCAGTGTGTAACTGATATTAACCCTGGCAAAATCAAACGACCACCGTGAGTGATCTATCTCATCTCACTTTAAAGTCCCAACTCGAGCGAGCAGCGTCTACTATCTCCACTTCACAGATGGAGAACTGGAAGTAAACAGACACGATCTGATGCGTCCAAGGTCATGGAGAGTCAGGAGCTGAGGAGGGAGTGAGAACCACATCAATTTGCATTTATAAAGCACTCTCCCTGCTCAAAAACCCAAAGCTCTTAGCAGTGCACGATTTAATTCATTGTTACAAAAACACAACCTTTTTAACAAAGATTTGTTAAAAGTGTTAACTTCTGTAAGGGAGAAAAGTTTAAAAATATAGTTGTGTAGCTAATTTAATGACCATCGAGCTAAGCTGGATGAAAAAATCATAGTTTGCATCAAATCCCAAAATGCAGAGGGTGCTTAGCATGAGCTCTGGGAATTACCCAGCCAGGATTCTCCGCAACGTATGCTCTGCAATGGCATATGGGAGGCATTTAAGGTAATAAGCTTGAAATTTGGAGCCAGGCGAGAGTGGGTCCTTATCTGCTCTTAGCCACCTACTGTGCAATGCCAGGCAAGGAGCAGACCCTTGGATAGGCCTGTTTTGTCTTGAGTAGAGTAGGGCTAACTGTTCAACTATGTATGTAACTATTTAAAAAGAAGTCAGACCTCCGGCACGGTGTCTGGCACAAAATAACTGTTAAGGGATCGGCATCGTTATTTACATCTACCAGTAATAGTAAATGACTCCTTCAGTTTTTTTAAGCTGTAAACAAATGGCCCCGTTCATTAACCAAGAAATTCTGAGGACGGAACAGATAGAAAGGGCTCAGTGGACAGGGAAGGAGGGGCCCCAGCTGAGACCAGCCAGTGAGGCCATCACCCCCTCTGGCCACAGGTCTCATGGGCACTGCCCCCTCCGGCCAGGTCCAAGGGGCCTAGGGCCGGAGCTGAAGAGGGCGCCCCCCCCATGCCAGACCTCACAGGGAGAACCGACAAGAGAAAGACAGTCGTGGAGAGAAGTTCTCCACCCAGAGCAGAAAAAAACGGCTGAAAGATCTGAGCGACAGCAGGGCCGTGGCAGGCCTTAGGGAGTGGGGGCTAAGCCGGGAGAATTCTCCCAGGAAGCAGCTGGTTGAGGAGGCGAGAATGCTCTTCTGAAAACTCCCAGCCAAACCCGGCAGACTCAGGAAGCGTCCACTGCGGCCAGGATGGGGCCCACGGCTGCAATTCCTACTCTTGGGGAAATCCTACCAGACAGCAGAACTCTTTCTTTAAAATACCAAAACCTGGGAAGTGGACGTGGCTCAACAGCTAGAACGTCCGTCTACCATATGGAGGGTCCAGGGTTCGATCCCCAGGGCCTCCTGACCCGTGTGGAGCTGGCCCACGTGCAGTGCTGCCAAGTGCAAGGAGTGCCGTGCCACACAGGGGTGTCCCCCACGTAGGGGAGCCCCATGCGCAAGGAGTGCGCCCCACAAGGAGAGCTGCCCCACGTGAAAAAAGTGCAGCCACTGCACACACGGAAAGCTGACGCAGCAAGATGATGCAACAAAAAAGAGACAGAGATTCTCATTGCCACCTGATAATGCAAGCAGACACAGAAGAACACACAGTGAGTGGCTACAGAGAGCAGACAATGGGGGGAAAGGGGAGAGAAATAAATAAAATAAATCTTTTTAAAAATGTAAATTAAATTAAATACCAACACCTGTGGGCAAACAAAAGTGGCCTCGGCCGTTGAGAGGCGTGAACTGGCTCCACCTGGTGCTCCCGTGCTCGTCTCCAGCCGAGGATGGAGCTCTGGAGGTGAACAAGCAGCACTGGCCAGGGAGCAGCAACAGACGTGAGAGAGACGCAACCGCCAGGCGGCCGCGCTGCAGCGTCAGTGGTTTCCAGAGTGCGGGAGACTTTCCCACATGAAATTTAAGCTGGAAACTGCTTCCTGGGGATCCAGCCACGGCCCACCGGCTCCAGGCTGTGCTCTTTCCACTCGCAGTCTCTTCCTTGGGGGTCCTAGGGTCCAGCCCCCGCCCACCGGCTCAGTGACCCAGGGGCGGAAGCCTGCCCCCTCGGCTGCGGGGCGAAGCTCGCTCTTCCTCAGGCCCCGCGCGGCCTCAGCTCGGCCTTCCCGCTTGCCCATAGCCTTCCTCGGGGGCTGGCGTGCGGCACGCAGCGGAGGGGTCAGAGCCCGAAGCTCTTTCCTTTAAGCACCCCCAGCTCTGTGCAGAGGCCCTGGGCAGACCCCGCGCCTGTCGGCCAAGGCTGCGTCTGCTTTCCTGTGCAGCGCTTCACCTGGGAAACGGGGCTGATAAACCTGCCTCCCAGAGGCCGCCCCATGCGGCCTTAGAGAGTTCACTCCAAAAGACAATTTCACATTTATCATAGGGGAAGATAAGGGGGCATAAAATGTCCTATCAACAGGAACTTCTGTTCCTTTTTCCAGAAATAGCATGCATGCTTTCTACTTCATAATATTTCATTTAGAAAACTGAAAAAGCCCCCTTCTCAGTGCCCAGTGAGAAAGGATAAATTGTAATTGGATATCGTGTTGGCCAAGCACGGCCGGGTTACGCCACGGTTACAAACCACACGGACTGCCCGTGGCTACACAGCGAAGCCCTGCTCGTGGGCGTCCACAGGCACGAGGCCGACGGGCTCAGTCACCAGGACAAGGGGATAACAGGGCAGGACTGGCAGCGCCACCTTGACTCCCAACACGGCTGCCCGCGGTGGACACAGCCCTGGGCCAAAGCCGTCCCTCCCCTGGGAACGCAGGAGCCTCCTGCAGGGCGGGAGCTCGCCCCACGCGTGGGGTGTGCAGTCACGCAGAGGGGAGGGCAGCAGGCCCTGAAGCAGGGGTCCTCCCGCAGAGCTGACCCCACACAGCCACGTCTGCATCGTCACGACATCAGTCCAGAGGCCGACGGTCTCCGCCGCTCAGCGACTTGCACGGAAGGAAGGCTGACTCGCAAAGGGCCGAGGGGCCGGCTCACTAACGTTCGGTTACTGCTCAGACTTAACTGGAGAAGGAAATAAAGGGACCGCATGGAAAAACACTCCTGCCTTGTGTCTGTCACAGATTTCTGAATTTTGGCTCACTGCTTTATAAATAAAAGACTAATTAATTAATTAGGGTCTGGCAAACAGAAGGCACTGCGCACTCTAAGCCGGTCTGTGTTCAGAAGCACCGTAAGACTTTAATTCTCTCTGTGGAACAACTAGACCCACCGTCTCTTGGAACAGGTGTGTAGAAGCACCTTCTGAGGAAGTCGACAGTCAGGAAAGAACACAGCAGGGCCTGATGCATGACTGCACGCGGCAAGACCAGCGATTTCTTACGCTCGAATCAGGGGCAAGAGAAGGCAAGTTTCAGTTCGGCACATGCTAAAACCCCCCGGCATGGGAACCGCTCATTCCAGGGGACACCCAGCCTGCCTCAGACCGATGCTAGGACGTGGCCCCTCCTGCTCTGCTGATGGGACCTGGGGGGGGGGCAGCCCAGTGACAGCCACTCTTGAGGCTCGTCACCTGCCCGAGCTTGATTAAAAGATAAGTGGATTCCATCAGATTACATATCTCAGCCATGTGAATGAGGAAATGTTTAGGAGAAGAGGCAGGAGGCAGAGGAAGTAGAAACCGAACAGCGGTGATGACAAAGGAGGCCTGCTCGGCGGCCCTGAGCGGCCGCCGGCAAACCTAGGTCATTAGAGGATTAAACGCAGACTAAGCAGAGAAGGAAGGAGGAGAGAGAACAAAGTACAGCAGGCAGGGAGAGAGGTAGAGACCCTGGAGAGGAGCCAGTACTAGAGGAGAGGGGCCTGGAGCCCAGGAGGAGGGGCCTGGGGCCCTGGAGGGGAGGGGCCTGGAGCCCAGGAGGAGGGGCCTGGAGCCCTGGAGGAGGGGCCTGGGGCCCTGGAGGAGGGGCCTGGAGCCCTGGAGGAGGGGAGGGGCCTGGAGCCCAGGAGGAGGGGAGGGGCCTGGAGCCCAGGAGAGGGGAGGGGCCTGGAGCCCTGGAAGGGAGGGGCCTGGAGCCCTGGAGGAGGGGCCTGGAGCCCTGGAAGGGGGGGGCCTGGAGCCCAGGAGAGGGGAGGGGCCTGGAGCCCTGGAGGGGAGGGGCCTGAGCCCTGGGGGAGGGGCCTGGAGCCCAGGAGAGGGGAGGGGCCTGGAGCCCTGGAGGGGAGGGGCCTGGAGCCCTGGAGGGGAGGGGCCTGAGCCCTGGGGGAGGGGCCTGGAGCCCAGGAGAGGGGAGGGGCCTGGAGCCCTGGAGGGGAGGGGCCTGGAGCCCTGGAGGGGAGGGGCCTGAGCCCTGGGGGAGGGGTCTGAGCCCTGGGGGAGGGGCCTGGAGCCCAAAAGGAGGGGCCTGGGGCCCTGGAGGAGGGGCCTGGAGCCCTGGAGGGGAGGGGCCTGGGGCCCTGGAGGAGGGGCCTGGAGCCCTGGAGGGGAGGGGCCTGGGGCCCTGGAGGAGGAGCCTGGAGCCCTGGAGGGGAGGGGCCTGGAGCCCAGGAGGAGGGGTTGGAGCCCTGGAGGAGGGGTTGGAGCCCTGGAGGGGAGGGGCCTGGGGCCCTGGAGGAGGGGCCTGGAGCCCTGGAGGGGAGGGGCCTGGAGCCCAGGAGAGGGGAGGGGCCTGGAGCCCTGGAGGGGAGCACAGCCTGGCCCCGCAGCGACCCAAACACCCCAGCCTGCTTGCCCTTAGCCTCGTCCTCTCCCTCCCCCTCCAGTGGTTTGTCATCAACTTTCCTAAGAGGAAATTTGATGCCATCTGCTACCAAGCCTTTTTCTCACCCTATACAAATTAAAACAGACCTGGACACGTGAAGCCCAGCCTGTTCCTCCAGCCTGTCAGGCCGATTAGAAATCTGCACCCCACCTGTCAAACAAGAGCAATCAGAGCGACAGTCAGCGTCAGCTCAACAGGCTCCAGCTCCCTCAGGCCCGGTCAGACAAAGAACCCCGTTTTCCGTGGTACCCCGTCAGGCCGTGGCCACGTGCTGTCACTCATGTCCACAGATCATGGTAGCAGCCTCCCGTGCCCTCTTCATTGCCACACGCGGCCAAGGACAGAGCAACCTGCGCGGCCGCCTCCAGGTCGAGTGCCGCGACCTCCTTGTTCTTATCAGCAGAAAAGCACTTGGACTGGAACCTCCCACCTTCTGTGGAGACAACACGGAAGCTTCCACAGAAGATGAGTCGGACTCCGGAGAGCTCCAGCCCAGCTGGACCCCCATCAAGGGACCGTCTGACCTTTACCCCTTCTGCACGTGGGTCTCGGGTGAATAGTGTATTTAAGGAAATGCCTCCACGGCTAAACTGTGAGAACCATTGGACGGGCCGGTCTCCACCGCTCCCATCAGCAGCTTCTATTGCTCCACAGCGGAGCACTTGTTACTCTAGGAGCGGTTAGCCACCGGCTGGCACACCCCCTCGGCGCGAGGGAGGTCCCAGCTAGCAGAACAGTGTAGGGACTTCCAGGGAGTGGCCCAGCAGCCGGAGGGAGACCTGGCCTGTAGGTCAAACGCCTTCCCCCGTGGTTAAGTGCTGGCCACCCCCAGTATTTACCTCTTCTTCAGGAATGCATTACGCAGCTCCGTGCGTTGACTCTCAGAATAAAAGACCACCTCGTAGGCTCCTGCAGCAAGTGTGGCTCAGGGGTGAAATGCTGCAGAACGAGGTGTTGCATGGGACCTCGGGAGCTCTCTTGGGAAGGGGACGATGTCTGGCATTCAGCAGCCCCCTTGGCACGTGGTGGGCCAGCAAGAGGGCGCACACTGGGGCCAGGGATGCGCTCGGAGCCCCGCATCAGCCCCGTCAGGCACACTTGTGGGCTCTTCTATGGGAGAGGAACAGGAACCTGAATCCTGTTTAAACCACGATTACTTCGAGTTTGGGGTCACATGAGGCGTGACCCCACCCCAGTGAGCGAAGAGGCGCCAGCCGCCAGACGTGGAATCTAAAACATGACCCTGGAACGGGTGTCTCGACCAGCAGGTGCCCACTGGCTCACCTTCTAGAAGTCAAGACGGAGGCTGTGCGGGCTTCCCGCCGCAGCACCACCGGCAGCTCCGCGCCGCACGTGAGCGTGCCCGCCAGGAAGGGCCACCGTCGCCGCAGCTTTTAGATGCCACCTCTGCTTGGAGAATGTAAGATGGATCCAGAGGAGCAGGGACTCTGGAACGATTATAGATACCGAAATTACTCTTCAGCGATTGAAAAGGCTTTAAGAAATTTGGAGTCCTCAAGTGAAAGGGCGCATCTCCTATCTTCACTTGGCAAGCTCAACGAGGCTGCTGAGTTGTGTTGAGAATCTGAAGTGTTGGCCACCTGCTCATTCACCAGCTCTTTGAGGCCCGCGGCACTGCAGGTGGAAGGGGACAGCAAGAACAAAATGCACGGGACCCTGCCCACGTGGAGGGGGCCCGGGGAGAGACGGGCGGTAAAGAGAACGTGCAGGATGGGACAGCAAGAAGTTCCCTGGAGGACAGTCAAGAGCAGGGAAAGGTGATGGAATCTGGAGAAAGGATAGCTCAGGGCAAATGTCACTGACTGTGGTGTTCTCAAGAAGCTGTGTTTTGGGCGACACATCCCTGGCTTGTCACTGTCCTCTTCTACAAGAGGAGCACAAATCGCTAAGGAAGAGTTTGTTGTGCAGATCCAACCAACGCAGACTTTATGATACGAGATAAGAAACCTCGGGGACGGTGGCGGAGCTTGTGGTGCTCCCCAATGCCTGGGCGGAAACCCCAGGCAGCCGCCACGACCTTGGGCTGCTCTGAAACCTCTCCGAGCGCTAGTTTCCCCGTGGTCGAAAATGGAACAATAGCGCAGCCTCAACCGTTCAATCCACATGTTTATTCTAGCTCACACGTGCATGCTGGCACGGTTTCGTGCATTTTATGTATACTAGCTGCCTTCAGTCTCAAAGCACCCCAGGACAGGTGCCACTGCCATCCCTGGTTTTCAGACGAGGAAACCAAAACAAAGACAGTTAATCCATAAACTCGGGCACAGGCAGTATTCTCCAGGAGCAACTCCACTGGCCCTGCCCACTGTACCCCAGGAGCCCAGGAAGAGCCTGTATGTCATCGTAGCTGCTGGATACAGGTGTGGGGGATGGATGGACAGCGACTTAGCTGGAAGGGCTGGACCCCAAGGAACACCTATTGCTGGCATTATTTTTGTTACTTACTGTAATAATGGAGGAAACACAAGGAATGACCCCACTAAGCGTGAGCAAGGCCAGTAACAAAAGGCCACAGTGGTGAGCAGCTTGCGCGCCCACGAAAGCACTGGCCCACGTCCTGGGTATTTGACTCGGGCACGCAAGTTCCACCAGCCCTTCAGGAGTGACACTGCTTTCCGCAAACACCAATCGGCTGATCCACCACGGGGTCAGGTTTTTCATGGGGACAAAAGATACCACGAGGCTCTTTCTTTTTCACTTTCCCTTTCAGCTCCAAACACCTGTCCTTTTCTCCTAAAGATTTGGTCACTGATAGAAACCCCTCATGCAGTATTGGATTGGATAAAAGTTTCAAAAGACAACCTTTAGAAGCAGCTGTTACTCAATTCCTTGTAATCCCACTACCTTGAGGAATCTGCAGGGTCATTCAGGCAAGGGTGACACTTCATCCCTGCCTCCTGCTCTCCACCACAGCTGACGCTTGCAGAGCGCTTACCCAGCGCCGAGGACCCGGCCTGCATTATCGCGTCACACTTACAGCGTCTCCAGACCGGTCTCTGCCTAAGAAACTCGCCCAAAGTCACAGCCAACAAGCGGCAGAGGGAAGGCTCCGATCCGCAGCCGCCTGGCTCCAGGCTGAGCTCCTGTGCAGGGCTTCCAGCCTCGGTCGTGTCGCTGTGTGTGGCACACGCAAAGGGGCACAGGGGCTCCATCTTTGTTACCCAATGACTCACCTAGTTTGGCCATTTTTACAAGAGTCTCAGTTGATCAAGTTATAGACAGATTTGTTGGTGTCGGTTTTAAAATTTGCTCAATGTTCAGTGTCAGTTTTAGAACTTTTCTGTATTAAAGAGTGTTTTTTCGTTTCTGAGCCTAATCGAGCAAATACAATGGAATGGTTCAGCTTAAACAATGGGAATTTATTAGCTTGTAGCTTTGAGCCTAGAAGAACATCCAAATCAAGGCATCACCCAGGCCAAGACCGGTGCCCTGGGGCTGGCTGCTGGTGCCCTGGGCTCCTCGTGAGGGCAAGGCGCCTGGCGGTGTCTCCTGGCCCTCCCTTCTCTGCCAGGTTCCATCAGTGTCCAGCCTCCTGCTTCCCGTGGCTTTCTCCGTCTGTCTGTCTGTCTGTCTGAATTTCATTCTGCTTATACAGGACTCTGGCAATAGGATTAACACCCGTCCTGACTGAGGTGCGCCCGCCTTCTTAACCAGAAGAACCTCATCCAAAGGTCCTGCTTACAGTGTGTTCACACCCACAGGAACGGATTAGATTTAAAAACGTGTTTTTCCGGGGTACATACAGCTTCAAACCACCATAAGGAAAATGCCATCTTTTATGCTTTTTAGGTATGTCAATGTGAATATGATAATTTTTGCTTAATAATTTATCTGGGAATGCAAACCATCATCTTCCATTGACTTTTTTTTCAGACGATAAATTGTCATCAACAAGTACTTTTTGAGCCCTTTGGAACCCAACCACCTTTCCAAGCATGGTTTACAACTTTGATAATGGAAATGAAGGACGGTAGAAAAGAATAAACTCTATAGTCTTAAAAATCTAAAAAAAAGAAAAAAAAAAGACCAAGGCGCCCGCAAGGGCACGCTTCCGCCCACAGCCGGTTCTGTCCTGCGCCAGCTGTGCTCTGTCGCGTGCCCCTCTCGCTCCTTCCGGAGCCTTCTGACTCCTGGGGCATCTGCATTTCCCCCAGTCACGTGGGTTAAGGCCATCCTGGTTCAACTCGGGCGCCTCGTAACTAACATCTTCAAAAGATCCCATTTGGGAGCGGGTGTAGCTCAAGCGGTTGAGCGCCTGCTTCCCACATGGGAAGTCCCGGGTTCAGTTCCCGGTGCCTCCTAAAAACACAAACGAATGAGAAAACTAACTCAGGGGAGCGGATGCAGCTCAGTGGATGAGGTCCCGGTTCAATCCCAGCCTATTTGCAAATGTGTTCGTGCCCACAGGTACGACGATAGAGAGCTGGGCACGTCGTGTGTGGGGATATTAGTCAGTCCCCAACAGTGGGCCACCAGAGCGGTCCCTGGGAGATTCCGAGAGCAGGAGGCAGGCTGTTGCTGTCCCCACTCGGCTGGCTCACCGCCTGGGCATGGGGCAGCCGCTGGACGGAAGCCGCTCCCGGGCCTCCTTCCGTCTCACTCACTCCTGGGCCACCTGCACCTTCAGCTCTGTGACAAAGGGCCCCGTCTGCAGGACACCCTGCCCCCAGGGTCAGAGGCTGAAAGAAGGACCCTGTGGGTCCAGCTCACTCTTCCGCTCCCCCACTTCGCATCCATCTTCCTGCCTCTTGGACTTAGAGTTACAGGGTCAGAGACCCCAGCCTTGCGGACACAGCTGGCCAGCTCCCTGCTGTTTGCATAAATCCCTGAACTAAGTCACTTATAATATATATACGCACATATACACATTTATATGTCTGCTGTTTGCATAGGCCAAATCCCTGTAACTCAGTCCTTTATAATATACGTACATATCTACACACATTTGTGTCTCCCAGAGGCAGGACCTGTGCAGTCACCTCACATTCCAGTGGGACCTGTGTGTGGTTTATCGCTCTGCTGTCACCATTTTGGAATTCTTAGTAATTTTAACCAGGGGCCCTGCATTTTCATTTTGCGCTGAACCAAGCAAATCGTGCAACATTCCTGCCGGGGAATTCCACTTCCCGATTGAACACTGATGCGGGCTGCTTCTTTCCCTTTCAACAAAGTCCTAGGAGAGGCAGCTCGGCCTCAGCAAGCCAGCCCCGGGCAGAGTGCAGGGAGGAGAGCAGAAGGCACTTTGCCTGCAGGCACCTGCCTCCGGGCCCAAATGGAAGCAGTGCTACTGGGAGCTGGAAAACTGGGGGATAAGACTGTCCCACCCCATGAAGAACTGGAAATAAAAAAGGCTGGTGATGAGATTAACCTTTGCTGCAAAGTCCACTCTTGTAGACAGCCTCAAAACAGACGTCTTAGGTTGAGGGAGCAGAGCAAAGAGGCAAGTGCGCAGGCTTAAAACTGCACAGATACGGGAAGCAGATTTGGCCCAAAGGATAGGGCGCCCGCCTACCACATAGGAGGGCCACGGTTCAAACCCAGGGCCTACTGACCCGTGTGGAGCTGGTCCATGTGCAGTGCTGATGCGCGCAAAGAGTGCCCTGCCATGCAGGGGTGTCCCCCGCGTAGGGGAGCCCCACGCTCAAGGAGTGCACCCCACAAGGAGAGTCGCCCCATGGGAAAAAGCACAACCGGCCCAGGAGTGGCACCGCACACACAGAAAGCTGACGCTGCAAGATGAGGGAACCAAAAGAGACACAGATTCCCGGTGCCACTGACAAGAATAGAAGAGGACACAGAAGAACACGCAGTAAGTGGACACAGAGAGCAGACCCCGGGATGGGGTGAGGGGAAAGGGGAGAGAAATTTAAAAAAAAAAAAACTGCACAGACGAGCTCTTTGGTTGGTGGTTCACACACAAAGCTGCCTGGAAGAAAAGAGACTAAAGGCTGCTGTGGTTTCAGAGAACACCCAGCCTGGCTGGCACCAGCCTGGGTAGGTTAAAACTCCAAGGCAGAGCCTCCGCCGTGGAGGTAACGGAGGACGGAGAAGCCGAGAGGGCAAGCCGGGGGCTGCCCGCGGAGCACGCAGGGGCTTTCTCCTAACGCGGGCGTGGAGGAGGATTATGGGTTAACTCTCTGGCGGCCTGCCGTACCCGCCGCATCTACACCAGCCCCCTCGTCTGCGTCCTCCTCTGCCCAGGCGCAGATGCTGGGGCTGCCCCCACACCGAGGGCAGGTCGTTTGCAGGCTGACTCCTCCGTGGACAGAAGAACGTAAGTAGACCCACGACCTGCCAAGCAGCCCCGCACGGTCGCGGCCAAGCACCTGCCGGAGGGGGCGGCGAGGGCCGTGTGGCACGGTCCTCGGTGACCGCAGCTGGAGAGCGGCCTCACGAGGACACGGCAACAGTGTCGGAAGGGGCGCTGCCGGGGGGCTCGAGTCCCCAACCTGCGGTTCTGGCTGCAGGACTTCAGGACAGCCATGGGCAGCACACACCAGCCAACCCGCAAGAGAGCTGGCAAGGCCAGGCCACGGCTGCCCCACCGTGGGAAGCACAGAAGGGACCGGCCCTCCCCAGGCCCCGCAGCGCCCTCCAAGGCAGCCCCTGCTTGCTGGCCCATGTCCAAGCCAAGCTGCCCACGCTGGTCTGCTCTTCCTGGAAGTCTTGGCATCTCCCATTCCCGACCTTTAGGGTCAGTGCTACAAACTACCTTCTATGTGACGACTGACTCAGGGCATGTGTGTGTGACATGGACGATATGGCCATTTGATATTATTGGTGAATTCCGGAGAGGACACTGATTATGCTTGTAAACTGGTCTGTTCCTCTGGCCATGAGACCCTTTGATTGTACTAAATTCAGAGGTTTCACTTTTACTTGCTTAAATTAAGATTAGGGCTTTGAATTGGCCACATCAATAGGACGTTGAGTCCCTGCCCCCGTGATGGGCTCACAGAGAAAGCAACATGGCAGAGGAGCAAGCTTAGTGTTGACCCTGGAGCCCTGGGAGAGAACTGCGCCCTTTCCTGATGGGTTAGAGCTGGCCTTGAGAGAGCAGAGCCCCTGAGCCCAGGGAGAGAGGTGAGCCTCCAGCCTGCAGCTGGGAAAGGAAGGAGCTGGGACCACGGAGACTAAGAGGAAGAGGGAGGCTGGACCATGCAGAGACCGGCAGCCACCCTGCTCCGACACGTGGCAGCAGGCTTTGCCCTTTAGGACCTGGTACCTGTGAGCTGCTGCCCCATATAAACACCCTTTCTAAAAGCCAACCGAGTTCTGGTACTCTGCATCAGCACCCCTTGGGCTGACTAGTACAGATGACCACCCACCTAACTGCTCAGCTGACCCTGAATCGTTAATTACTAAGAATCTTCAAGAGCCCATCTCGCTCCTTTCTGAATCCCTGCCATTAGCACAGTGCCTGGCACACACTGGCGATCAATAGCTGTGGAGTTCCTCAAATGATGAGACACAGAGCTGCACGGGAACTAGCACGTTCCACTCCCAGGAGCACCGCCGGAGAAGAGGGGACGTCCATGCTCCCAGAAACGGGACACAAATGCGCACAGCAGCCTGACCCACAAACCCAGATGCCCACCAGCTGACAAATGTTTAATCAAAATGTGGTCCATCCATGCAAATAACGTTCAGCCAAAAAAACAAAGAAGTTCTGATACGCACGACAACGTGGATGAACCTTGAAACACGCTGGGGTCAGAGGCCAGTCACAGGAGCCCAAGCATCACGAGATTCTGTCCCCATGAAACGCGCAGGAGAGGGAGCGCTGGGGCAGATGCGGCCTGGGGCTGCAGGGGCTGGGGACAGGCCCTTTTCCTCCCTCCAAGAGGCCACAGGACAGAGCAGGGACTTCAGCACATCCCTGCGAACTCCGTGTCCTCCCCCCACGTGGGCACAGCGAGGGAAGGTGCCCGACCCATGCCAGCTCACTACGCGGGGAGGGGGCAGCACTTGCAGATGGGGGCAGGGCTGGGGGGTCCCGGCAGCTTGCAGGAAAGGGTCCACATTCCCGACATCCTACTGATGTGGCCAAATCAAAGCCCTAATCTTAATTTAAGCAAGTAAAAGTGAAACCTCTGAATTTAGTACAATCAAAGGGTCTCATGGCCAGAGAGAACAGTTTACAAGGGGCGGGGTTGGGGGGTCCCGGCAGCTTGCAGGAAAGGGTCCACATTCCCAAGGCCGCTTCCAGCCGCCGTGGCTGTGGGGCCCGGCCTGCCGCCAGAGCCCAAGGCCACCCCTCCGCTCCCGAACTGGGCGTGGGGGCTCGTGTCTGCGGCGGCCACACCACTCCAATCCCCCAGCAAGCTCCAGTACGACGAAGCAATCACACTTTCTGTAATTCAAACACGGTGGTTGTACCTACGTTTAAATTACCGCACTCTCACTAACTCACACCATCTCGTTACAGCTTAAAACCCACAAACTTCAACCAAGGGAAAAGACGGCGTGGCAAGCCGGGGGAGAACGTCTGGTTCCATGGCCGGCAGTGTGCTGGGCGCAAACCTGGGCTCCTCCAGCGATGCCTGCTGGATCCAGAGCCCTGCGCTCAGGGTCCATTGCAGTTGAAGTCGGGTGTTCAGGGTGAGAGGAAATGAACGTCTCCCCTCACCTGCCGTGTGTCCCCAGTGCTGTGCGGAATTAAGTTATAAGGCTTTCTCTCTCTCAAAGGGCTGCTGAACGACCCATCAGACAAAACAAGCGCGACGGAATCACATAAGACAAGGCGGTGCACTGCGAGGAATGCAGTAAATGCAGGCAGCGCTTAAATGGGGGAAATGGAGGCCTGCAGAGCTCCCTGGAGCAGGAGCCAGGTCTGCCGTTCACTGTTCTCCATGGCGAGCGTATTATTCCAGCTCACGTCTGCTGGGCACGTGGGAAACTGAAGTTCAGTAACAAACCAAAGGGAAGTGAACGTGGCTCAACGGATAGAGCGTCCGCCTACCATATAGCAGGTGCAGGGTTCAAACCCAGGGCCTCCTGGCCGTGTGGTGAGCTGGCCCACGCGCAATGCTGCAGTGCACAAGGAGTGCTGTGCTACGCAGGGGTGTTACCCGCATAGGGGAGCCCCATGTGCAAGGAGAGCCGCCCGCACAATAAACTGAGCCCACCTAGGAGTGGCACCGCACACACGGAGAGCTGACGCAGCAAGATGACGTAACAAAAAAGAGATGCAGTTTCCCACTGCTGCCTGGTAATACAAGTGGACACAGAAGAACACACAGCAAATGAACACAGAGAGCAGACAAGGGCAGGGGAAGGAGAGAGAAATAAATAAAAAATAAAACCTAAAAAAGAAATAACGAGCCAAGGACCAGGTGGGCTGGACTCAAACCCACGTCTTCCAAGTCTGGGCCTCTGCTCTTTCCACTGCACCACGTTTCACAGGCTTCTTAGGTTTTAAGGATACCCTTTATTCATGCTCTTTGTTCTGTTTGTTTAGCCTTCTTTGACAGGGTAGCCCCTGGGGGAATGTTAGCCCTTCTCTGTTCTCTCCTCCACAAAGGAAATTCCCATGGCTGGGCAGTTTGGATTCCAACTTTTGTATTCCACCAAAGCAGCAATGATATTTTCCTTTCCTCCTTCAGTTCCTATGGCTATTCTCTTCCCTAATCTACCAAACGATATTTAGGTTATAAATGGCAAATGTTGCACACTTATCAGTGGGATGAGAAGCTGTCTAATTCACTTGGGTCTGGCTGTAAATGGTGTCAATCTATTTTCCAAGTCTATGTTTTAGAATGCCCTGTTTCCCCCACATTTTTCACCTTTGACGGCTAATACCTTTCCTTGCACTCTGGGTTTAAGTAGAGACTCGAATCAAAACTGTTCCTGCCCTACCGTCAGCCTCCTGATTAAATTTTACCAAAGCTTCTACCCAAGGGCCCGTTCAGGATGGTGGCTGCCGCCGGCTCGGTGTCTGAGCTCCTCCTATTCCCTTATGCGTGCCACAAAAAGTCGTACTGCACGTTCAGAAGGGAAAGAAACAAATTCCCCGTAACAGAAAATTAAGAGGAATTGCCATCATAAATTAGCTAGGCCATCAGGAAAATACGATGGAATGGGCTGCTGTGGAGAAGCTTATCTCTCTGAGTGCATTTATGTTTCATGAGTTTTTATTATTCAGTAGCTTTAGAGTCAATTAACGTGCCTCCATCTGTCAGAGGTGGCCAGGGTCTTTTCGAGGAAAGGAGCAAAGTTTCCCACAATGCTCTGCCCGAGACTCTGAAAAGATTTGTAGAGGAATGTTTTAAGAACGCAAGAGACTCTGCCTCCAAGGAGCAGGTGCACAGAAAGGCATTTTAATGAATTGCCCGATAGGTCTAGAGGAAACTAAAGAGCATGTGGAACCGACACATGAAGGCGGCCTCTCAAGACAACAGCTTTTCTCAGAACTTCTCCCCCAAGATGGGCCTTCTTTGAGATTATCCAGTTACTTCAGAATCTAAACCACAAGGACCAGCAACCTGCCAGACCAGGAGCTGAGAACATCCTGCCCCTCCCTCTCCTTCGCGCCTATGGTGGGTGTGTCAGACCCTGGTCCAGGAGAGCCGTCGCCCGTCCCTGGGCGTCAGGCTCCTTGCCGCCTCCTGCTTTTCTGACACAGGCCGCCTGTCCCGGAGGCACGGCTGCTCTCCGACGAGCCTCCCTCGTGGGCTGGGTGGCGAAGAGCGTGACGGCTTCCACGTCCCGCCTTACGGAAGATTCATCACGAACTCCAGGCTGGAAGGACTGGAAGCAGAAGGCTAGCGATGGAAGAACAGGTGTGCAGGCACGCCAGCGCTTCCTCCTCCTTTCAAGAAATCTGCCTGAATTGCTGAACTCTTGGGGAAAAGCTGTTCTCAAGTGACCTAACGCCTTGATTTTCATGTGGAAAAAAAATGTTTTGCAAGACATTGTACTTGGAAAAATAAAGAGAGGAAAAAAATTTTTAAAAAAAGAAGACATTGTACTTGGTGGTAGCGGGACAAAAAACATAATGTTGCCACTGCCTTTGAAAGCCTGTGGTGCAGAAGAAAATTTAGATGAAATTCCAATGCTTGGAAAAATAAGAAACGAGCCCGGAAGAGCCGCACTTCGCGCGTACCCTGCTCTCGCCTCCCTTCTGCTCCGTGTCTATGCCCTGGCCGGCAGCGAAGCATCCTCTGAGGACACTGGACGGAGCGATGGAAGGAGCCGTGTTCCGGAAGCAGGAGCCTGGCGCCCATCCTGACCCCACCCAGCCAGGCTCCGCGTCCTGGGCGAGCTGCGCTCTCGGGAGCTGCTCCGTCCTGTGGTTTCGGTGGTGCTGTGGCTCCCGATGTCCCTGCACTTTGGACCCGCCCCTGCATTCCATCATCCTGCAAATACCCAGGAAGCACCTGCTGTGATGTTGTAGATGGAGAAGGGATGAGGAAACAGCAGCCTCGATAACCTACAAAGACAACACATAACAAGGTCGCTCAGAATCCACAGTCGCAAAGAGAAGTACCGCTCAGTCATGCTTAAAAAGTAAAGGGGCGGAGGACTTGGTCCAGTGGTTAGGGCGTCCGCCTACCACATGGGAGGTCCATGGTCCAAACCCCAGGCCTCCTTGACCCGTGTGGAGCTGGCCCATGTGCAGTGCTGATGTGCGCAAGGAGTGCCCTGCCATGCAGGGGTGTCCCCCCATAGGGGACCCCCACGTGCAAGGAGTGCACCCCGTAAGGAGAGACGCCCAGCGCAAAAGAAAGTGCAGCCTGCCCAGGAATGGCGCCGCATGCGCAGAGAGCTGACACAGCAAGATGACGCAACAAAAAGAAACAGATTCCCGTGCCGCTGACAGCAACAGAAGCAGACAAAGAAGAACACGCAGCAAATAGACACAGAACAGACAACTGGGGTTTTTTTTTAAAAAAAAAAAAGAAAGAAAAGGAATTGAAAACTAGCTAGAGGACAGGCTGAAACAGCTGGAAAAAAATCTTCTAGGGTTTAGGACACCAGACAAGGCTGGATACTGCCCAGAGGAGAGGGGGACAAAGGAAAAGAACCACGACCACAAAACTGCGCTGAAAGCCGCGTCTGTTCCTGCCGGGCCCCCCACACCATAAACTTCAGAGCCCCCAGGCCTCGGGCAGAGGCTACAGACAAAGGGGACCCAGGGACCCACCCCCCCAGGAAAGGGGAGAGGGGGGACACAGCCGAAGGGGACCCAGCTTCTGACCCACCATCTGGTCGTCCATGTCCAGACCTGTCCAGGCCGGGCAGGCCGCGCATGTTAGCCTTAGAGCCAGCCAGTGGCTAAAGATGGACGACCCCCAATCTCCTTCTCTACTAACGGGATTGATGGGGACACGGAGGGAAGCAGAATTATTTCCTACTCAGGAAAAAGAAGGGGCTGCCAGCGAAGGCTGGAGAACTATCTCTGAGAAAGTTTGAATTCCAGGCTCTCAGCCTCCAGGCAGGTTCCTTCTATCACCTTGATCTGGTCCACGTTGCAGCAAACATTGAACGGAGAGGGCTGTCAAAGAGCACCGCCTGCTGGCAGGCCAAGGAAATGCATGTGAGGAAATTAAATAAGAGGCTGTTTCCAGCCTCCCCCCAAGGCCCCAGGAAATGGGTCTTCAGCCCAGTATTGGGGCCAGAGCCCAGTTTTAGCAACTAACAGGGATAATCCTAATGATTCAGGTTGAACCAAGAATCAAAGAGCAGCAGTAACGCACAGCCTCCCAACACTAAGTCTCTGTAAAAGAGAGAAATTGAGCATCTGGGTAAATGACATCCTAGTCAGATGCCTAGGCATCAGAAAAAAGTACGAGTCAGACTAAGAAAATGGGAGACATGGCCAAGAAAAGGAATATATCAAAGCCCCAAAATGGACAAAGGACTTGAGAGAACAAATTAATGAGATGCACACAAATTTCCAAAATCAAACTAATGAGTTGAAACAAATTATGGCTAAAGTGATTAACAACATCAAGAAGACATTGAGTGAGCCCAAAGGAAATTTTGAAATCCTAAATAGAAAAGTAACCAAGCTCATAGGAATGAAAGATACAACAGGTAAGGTCAAAAACACATTATGGATTGTATCTGCTTCGGTTGTCTCTGGGACCCTGCTGAGGCGTGCATAAGCACAACCCCCCTGAAGACCTCCCGATTCTCCCAGGTACTGCTGCTCCTGAGTGCTGTGCAGACACACAGGTTCTACGATCGTGGCAGTCGGCTCTGGAGTTCAGGGCCTTATCAGTGGACACTACCTGGGAATTCATGTTCCTGAGTGTGATGGAGTTGGACTCAGATGTGACCTTTCTACACATGCCTCTTCTGTCACTTTTACTCTACCTGTGGTTGGTACTGGGGTTGGTGTGTACCCAGGACACTTGAATCTCTGGACTGCCCATGTGCCAGCTGTGTCCTGAGCCTCAGCAGAGTTGCAACTCCTACTCTCTGGTTTGTTGGACTTCCACAGGTCAGCTAACAGGGAGGTGAAGAAGGTCAGCCACTACACCAGGGAACCAAGGGTGCCTACAACTCCAAGCAGGAGAATCGCTGCCATCAGCCAAGTGGGATCTAAGCCCCCTCTCAATATAGAGGTGGAGCGGACATCGCCAACCTAGGGTCCACAGAATGGAGGAATAACATATGGATTAGAGTGAATTTACTGGTATTCTACTATAGAATTATTGTGACTAGTGATGGAAGAAACTGCAGCATTGATCTGGAGAAAGTGGCCATGGTAGCTGCTGAGGGCAGGGAGAGGGAAATGGAGATGGGATGTGGGGACATTTTTGGGACTTGGAGTTACACTAAATGATATTGCAAGGACAGATGCTGGACATTATATATCCTGTCATAACCCACTGAATGTACTGATGGAGAGTGTAAACTACAATGTAAACTATTATCCATGTGGTGCAGCAGTGCCTCAAGATGTATTCACCAAATGCAATGGATGTGCCACAATGATGAAAGAGGTTGTTGATGTGAGAGGAGTGGGGAGGTGGGAAGTGGAGTATGTGGGAAATTCTTATATTTTTTAATGTAACTTTTTTTGTGATTTATTTATCTTTTTAAAAAAATTTATTATTTTAAATAAATAAATAAATAAAAGGAAAAAAGAAACACATTAGATGTCCACTCCATGGAGGAATAAAATACGGATTAGAGTGGACTTATTGGTATTCTACTATACAACTATTGTGACTACTAATGGAAGAAACTGTAGCATTGATCCGGAGAAAGTGGCCACAATAGTTGCTGAGGGCAGGGAGAGGGAAAGAGATGTGATGTGGGTGCATTTTTGCGAGTTGGAGTTGTCCTAAATGATATTGCAAGGACAGATGCTAGGCGTTATATATCCTGTCATAACTCACTGAATGCCCTGGGGGAGAGTGTAAACTACAATGTGAACTATAATCCATGTGGTGCAGCAGTGCTCCAAGATGTATTCACCAGATGCAATGGATGTGCCACAGTGACGAAGGGGGTTGTTGATGTGGGAAGAGTGGGGGGCAGTATATGGGAACCTCTTACATTTTATATATATATATTATGGGTGGTCCAGTGCAGGAATTTTATTTGGCATTTTTCTAATTCATACCAGTTACCATTTGAGAACACTAACAATTATTTTTTTTCAGGCTTTCCTCTTTTTTTTTTTTTAAATGTTACACTCGAAAAATATAAGAGGTCCCCACATACCCCCCACCCCCTCACCCCACTCCTCCCAAATCAACAACCTCTTTCATCATCATGGGACATTTATTGCATTTGGTGAATACATTTTGGAGCACTGCTGCACCACATGGATAATGGTTTACACTGTAGTTTACACTCTCCCCCAGTCCATTCAGTGGGCCATGGCAGGACATACAATGTCCAGCATCTGTCCCTGCAGTACCACCCAGGACAACTCCAAGTCCTAAAAATGCCCCCACATCATATCTCTTCTTCCCTCTTCCTACCCTTAGAGCTACCATGGCCACTTTCTCCTCATCAATGCTACAATTTCTTCCATTACTAAGCACAATAGTTCCATAGCAGAATATCAGTAAGTCCACTCTAATCCATACTCTATTCCTCCATCCTATGGACCCTGGGATGGTTATGTCCACTCCACTTCTGTATCAAGAGGGGACTTAGATTCCACATGGATGATGGATGCATTTCTCCCACTTGCAGTTGTAGGCTCTCTTGCCTCCCTGGTGTGGTGGTTGACCTTCTTCACCTCCCTGTTCACTGGCCGGGGTAAGTCCAATAAGCCAGAAAGTAGGAGTTGCAAGTCTGCTGAGGCTCAGGGCCTGGCTGTCACATGGACAGTCCAGAGATTCAGGTCTCCTGAGCATACACCAACCCCAGTGCCAACCACAGGTCCAGTAAAAGTGACAGAAGAGGCATGTGTAGAAAGGTCACATTTGAGTCCAACTCCATCACACTCAGGAACAAACTCCAAAGAGGGTCAACTGACACGGCACTGAACTCCAGAGCCATATGCCATGACCATAGAACCTGTGGGTCTCTGTAGCCCTCAGGAGAACCAGCACCTGGGATTGTACCTGCTTTGGCTGTCTCTGGGGCCCTGCTGAGGTGTGCATAAGCATGACCCCTCTGATGACCTCCCGACTCTTTTTTTGGAGACTGATAGCCAGATAAACTCATTTGTCCTTTCCATTTCCCCCTTTTATTCAAGGTCAAAAAGCAGTTTTTAACACCTGATATTACATGAAGGCTAAGATATTCTGCTGGTCTGAATTGACCCTTTTATTCAAGGTCTTTTTTTTTTTTTTTTTTTTAAAGATTTATTTATTTATTTAATTTCCCCCCCTCCCCTGGTTGTCTGTTCTTGGTGTCTATTCGCTGTGTCTTGTTTCTTTGTCCGCTTCTGTTGTCGTCAGCGGCACGGGAAGTGTGGGCGGCGCCATTCCTGGGCAGGCTGCTCTTTCTTTTCACGCTGGGCGGCTTTCCTCACGGGCGCACTCCTTGCGCGTGGGGCTCCCCCACGCGGGGGACACCCTTGCGTGGCACGGCACTCCTTGCGTGCATCAGCACTGCGCACGGCCAGCTCCACACGGGTCAAGGAGGCCCGGGGTTTGAACCGCGGACCTCCCATATGGTAGACGGACGCCCTAACCACTGGGCCAAAGTCCGTTTCCCTCAAGGTCTTTTTCTAGTTACATCATCAGCTGGCACTGGGTAGTAATCTCTAGGCACCAGGGAGGCTAATGTTTTTTAATTCAACATTTTTTGTATCTATGTATCTTAAAAAAATACAATAAAATAAAAATTTTAAAAAACACATTAGAGGCATAAAACAGCAGACTCGAAATGATGGAAGAAAGGATAAGTGATACCAACAGCAGAACTGAAATTAAAGAAAGAAAAGAACAGAGAGAGAAAAGAATGGAAAAAGTTGAGCAAGGGCTCTGGGAATCGAGTGACAACAGAAAACACAACATACGTATCATGGGAGTTACAGAAGGAGAAGACATGGGAACAGGGTCAGAAAGAGTATTTGAGGAAATAATAGCTGAAATTTCCCAACTCTCATGAAAGAAATGAACTTGTGTGTCCAAGCACCATGTACCAAATCATAATAAATCCAAATAGACCTACTCCAAGACACATTCTACTCAGAATGTCGAATGTCAAAGATAAAGAGAAAATTCTGAGACCAGCAAGGGAGAAGCAAACCATCACACACAAGGGATGTCCAGTAAGACTTAGTGTGGCTTTCTCATCAGAAGCCATGGAGGCAAGCAGATAGTGGTATGATAAATATAGGAGACTGAAAAACTGCCAACTGAGAATTCTTTTTTTTTTTTTTTTTAAAGATTTATTATTTATTTATTTTAATTTCCCCCCCTCCCCTGGTTGTCTGTTCTTGGTGTCTATTTGCTGCATCTTGTTTCTTTGTCCGCTTCTGTTGTCGTCAGCGGCACGGGAAGTGTGGGCGGCACCATTCCTGGGCAGGCTGCTCTTTCTTTTCACGCTGGGCGGCTTTTCCTCACGGGCGCACTCCTTGCGCATGGGGCTCCCCCACGCGGGGGACACCCTTGCGTGGCAGGGCACTCCTTGCGCGCATCAGCACTGCGCATGAGCCAGCTCCACACGGGTCAAGGAGGCCCTGGGTTTGAACCGCAGACCTCCCATATGGTAGACGGACGCCCTAACCACTGGGCCAAAGTCCGTTTCCCCCAACTGAGAATTCTTTACCCAGCAAAATTGTCCTTCAAATATGAAGGTGAGTATAAAATATTCACAAACTAAGGGAGTTCATAAAAAAAGGATGCACCTTTGCAGGAAATATTAAAGGAAGCCTTAAAACCTGAAAGAAAAAGACAGGAGAGAGAGGCTTGCAGGAGAGTATAGAAGAAAGATTAGCAGAAAGGATAACCAAAACAGTAAAAAGACAGATGACAATATGATCTGACACACAAAAAATGAAGATTGAAATGGTGGTAGTAAATAATGCATTTACAGTAATATCATTGAATGTGGAGGATTAAACTTACCAAACAAAAGACATAAGTTGACAGAATGGATAAAATACATGAGTCATCCATATGCTGCTTACAAGAGACTCACCTTGGGCCCAGGGATACAAACTGGTTGAAAGTAAATGGTTTGGAAAAATATGCTCCACACAAATATTAATAGTAACCAAAAAAGAGCAGGGGTAGCTATAATAATATTAAACAAAACAAACTTCCAATGCAAAAAATTGATAAGAGATACAGAAGGCCATGATATATTTCTAAAAGGTACAACCCACCAGGAAGATATAACAATATCAATATCTATGCAAGTTGTCCCAAAATACATGAGACAAACCTTGGCAAAAATGAAGAGAGAAATAGATATCTTTACAATAATCTTTGGAAAGTTCAACACACCAGTCACATCATTAGATAGAACAACTAGACAGAAGATCAACAAGGAAACAGAGAACTTGAAAAATATGATAAATTAACTAAAAGTAACAGACATTTACAGAACATATCACCCAAACTCAGATTTCTAGAAGTGCACAAACAACCTATATTGATGCTACAAGAAATACAAGAACTTAACAAACCAATTACATTATAAAGAGATTGAATCCATCATGAAAAATCTTATGACAAAGAAAAGTCCAGAACCAGATGGCTTCTCAGGTGAATTCTATCAAGCATTTAGAAAAGAATTAACACCAATTCTGTTCAAACTCTTCCAAAAAGTTGAAGAGGAGGGAAAATCACCCAACGCACTTCATGAAGCCAACATCACCCAAATACCAAAGCCAGATAAAGACACTACAAGAAAAGAAATTACAAACCAGTCTCCTTAATGAACATAGATGCAAAAATTCTCAACAAAATACTTGCAAATCAAATCCAACAGCATATCAAAAGACTTATACCTTACAACCAAGTGGGATTTATTCCTGATATTACAAGGCTGGTTCAGCATAAGAAAATGAATCAACTTAATACACCACATTAACAAATGGAAGGAAAAAAAAAACACATGATCATCTCGACCAATGCAGAAAAGGCTTTCAACAAAATCCAGCATCCTTTCTTGATAAAAACACTTCAAAATATAGGAATAGAAGGAAAATTCCTCAATATAATATTCAAGCATATAGGAAAAACCTACAGTCAACATCATAGTCAATGGGGAAATGTTGAAAGCTTTCCCTCTGAGATTGGGAACAAGAAAAGGATGCCCGCTGTCGTCATTGTTATTCAACATTGTACTAGAAGTTCTAGTTAGAGCAATTAGGCAAGAAAAAAAAATTAAAGGCATCCAAATAGGAAAAGAGGAAGTAAAACATTCACTATTTGCAGATGACATGATCCTATATTTAGAAAATTCTGAAATGTCTACTACAAAGCTACTTGAGCATAAAATGAGTTCAGCAAAGTGACAGGATATAAGATGAACATGCAATAATCAGCAATAATCAGTAATGTTTCTGTACACTAGGGCTGAACAATATGAGGAGGAAATCAGGGGAAATTTTTCATTTACCATAGCAACAAAAAGACTCAAATACCTAGGAATCAATTTAACCAAAGAGGTACAGGACCTATATGGACAAAACTACAAAACAATGCTAAAAGAAATCAATGAAGACCTAAACAAATGGAAAGTTGCTCTGTGTTCATGGATGGGAAGACTAAACATTGTTAGATGTCAATCCTACCAAAACTGATTTATAGATTCAATGCAATACCAATCAAATTTCCAATAGCTTATTTTAGAGAAATAGAAAAGGCAATTACCAATTTATTTGGAAGGGAAAGTGCATCCAAATAGCCAAAAAGCAGTTAAAAATGAAGCATGACATGGGAGGAATTTCACTGCCTGACTTTGAAGCATATTACAAAGCTACAGTAGCCAAAATAGCATTGTACTGGCATAAAGATAGACTCATCAATCAGTGGAATACAATGGAGAGTCCAGAAATAAACACTCACCTCTATGGCCAACTGGGGTTTTATTGTTTTTGTTTTTGTTTTTGTTTGTATTTTTTAATTTATTTCTCCCCACCCCCTCATTGTTTACACGTGTTGTGTCTGTTTGTCTTCTTTGTTTTCTTTAGGAGGAACCAGGAACTCAACCCTGGACCTCCGATGTGGGAGGAAGGTGCCTAATCACTTATGCCACCTCCATTCCCTGCTTTTTTTGTGTCTCTCATTATGTTTTTCTCCTTGTGTTCCTTGTTGCATCATCTTGTGCATCAGTTTGCTGTGCCTGCCCATTGCATCAGCTTGATGTCTTGCTTATCTTCTTCAGGAGACACCAGAAGCCTCTGCTCCCTGCTTTGTTGTCTCTCATTATGTTTTTCTTCTTGTGTCTCTTGTTGCATCACCTTGTTGTCAGTTTGCTGCACCTGCCTGTCAAACCAGCTTACTGTCTTCTTTAGGAAGCACCAGGAACTGAACCATGGACCTTCCATGTTGTAGGCAGGAGCCCAATTGCTTCAGCCACATCCACTTCCCCGAACTGGTTTTTGACAAACCTACTGTAGCAGTTTGAAATTATTGATGAATTCCAAAAAGAAATATTGGATTATGCTTGTAAACTGATCTTTTCCTCCAGGCATAAAAGATTCTATTGGGTTCAGAGGTTTGCTTGATGAAGTAATCATGTAAACCTCTTGTGCCAGTTGAGCGTTGAGTCCCCACCCTTAGTGAATGGGGACTCACAGATTAAAGACATGGCAAAGGACAGAGCTGGGGGCTTTTAATGTTGGAGTTTTGATGTTGGAGTTTGATGCTGAAGCTGGAGCCCCAGGGAAAGAGACAGCTCTTTGCCTGATAGTCTACAGCTGACCTTGTGGAGAAAACAGGAGCTGAGCCCAGAGGAACCCAGGAAGCCTGAGCCCTCGCAGACGTCGGCAGCCATCTTGCTCCAACATGTGAAAATAGACTTTCATGAGGAAAGTAACTTATGCTTTGTGGCCTGGTAACTGTAAGCTCCTACCCCAAATAAATACCCTTTATAGAAACCAACCAATTTCTGTTATTTTGCATCAGTGCTCCTTTGGCTGATTAATACGCCTACCAGGTCCATCTTAATGTGACAAAACAGTCTGGGAGAACTGGGGATCTATAACCAAAAGAATAAAAGAGGACCCTTATCTCACTTCCTATACAAGAATCAACTCAAAATGGATCAAACACCCAAATGTAAAAGCCAGGACCATAAAACTACTAGAAAATGTAGGGAAACATCTTCAAGACCTTGTAGTAGGTGGTGGTTTCCTGAACTTTACACCCAAAGCACGTGCAACAAAAGAAAAAATAGATAAATAGGACCTCCTTAAAATTAAACACTTTTGCACCTTACAGGACTTTGTCAAAAACAATAAAAGGCAGCCAACTAAATGGGAGAAAATATTTGGAAAACACATGTCCAATAATGGTTTAATATCCAGGATATATAAAGAGATGTTACAACTCAACAATAAAAAGACAAACGACCCAATTAAAAACTGGACAAAAGACTTGAATAGACATTTGCCCAAAGAAGAAATACGAATGGAAAAAAGCACACGAAAAATTGCTCAACGTCACTAATAATTAGGGAAACGCAAATCAAAACTACAATGAGGTATCATTTCACACCTCTCGAATGGCCACTATTAAAAAGACAGAGAACTACAAGTGCTGGAGAGGATGTGGAGAGAGAGGAGCACTTACTCACTGTTGGTGGGAATGTAGAATGGTAGAGCCACTGTGGAGAACTGTTGGCAGTTCCTAGAGAAGTTGAATATAGACTTGCCATGTGACCCTGCAATACCACTACGGGGTATATACCCAGAAGAACTGAGAGCAGTGACACGAACAGACATCTGCACACTGATGTTCATAACGGTGTTATTCGCAAGTTGTCAAAAGTTGGAAACAACCCAGGTGTCCATCAGCCAATGAATGGATAAACTGTGGTGTATTCACATGATGGACTATTATGCAGCTGTAAGAAGAAATGACATCGTAAATCATGTGACAACATGTGAAGCCGGCTAGTAAGATAGGGAATTAATAGACGGATCTGGAACCTGGTGGAGAGTCCACTTGGACATCAGGAACCCCAAGATGGCTGCTGGGGGACCCCCACCTCCGGGATTCTGCTCCCCAGAACAAAGACTCCTTCCTGGGAACAAGGAAAAGCCCAGATGTTCTCTAGGAGCTTCATCACTCGGTCCTCACTAAGGGATTGACGGGTGGGTAATCAATCAAGCAGCTGGAGCCCCCTCCCCTGCCATTAGCAAAGGGGTGGGATAATTAGCAATTTATAAGCCATCCGCGAGGCTTGAGCTCGCTCTCTCGCCCTGCTCTCCTGCCTCTGGACCTGTTTCCTGCCCTCTTTGTGTGGCCACGCAAGTAAACCTGGGGACTTACAATCTATAACGGGGAATTGTAGCCCGTACATCAGCCCCCTTCATCCCTTTTCGTCCCCTTCCTCTCTACCTGGGACCCCTGCTCTGTTATTTTCTCCCATTTCTCTTCCTTCCCTACCTGAATCAATTACAGGTCTAACTCACCCAAGTGCTCTTGAAATTCATTTCTGCAGCGTCGCCAGGAACCTAGATAGAATTCGGTAACACGTGGATAAACCTGGAGGACATTAGGATGAAAGAAGCAAGCCAGACACAAAAGGACAAATGCCATATGATTGTGCTACTATGAACTAAATGCATTGTGTAACATTGTATGATTCCATTTATATAAAATGTAAATAAAAATCAATTTATAAAGAAATAAATAAACAGTAGCTATCTGGGAAAAAAAAGGAATTTCTTTGTCAAGGGGCTTACAGAAACTCTGCCAGGACCCAGCCCCATGGTGAAGGTTGCTCTGTAAAACCTAAGACTTTCCCTCTGAGCATCACACCACAGCCCCTGTGGCCCCAAGGAGGCAGCCCCCCATAGATGGACCCCACACGGCCTCAGCGGCTCCCAGGGCCCAGTTAGCTCTCGGAGCTGGGGCCACAGGTGTGTGTTCCTGCCGAGGAAGTCCTGCCTTCGGCTCTAGAGAAGAAGGACATGTAATGTGGGATTTTCCTTGAAACAGAAAATATATTCGGAAACCGACTTTGGCCCAGTGGTTAGGGCATCCGTCTACCATATGGGAGGTCCGCGGTTCAAACCCCGGGCCTCCTGACCCGTGTGGAGCTGGCCATGCGCAGTGCTGATGCGCGCAAGGAGTGCCGTGCCACGCAAGGGTGTCCCCCGCGTGGGGGAGCCCCATGCGCAAGGAGTGCGCCCATGAGGAAAGCCGCCCAGCGTGAAAAGAAAGAGCAGCCTGCCCAGGAATGGCGCCGCCCACACTTCCCGCACCACTGACGACAACAGAAGCGGACAAAGAAACAAGATGCAGCAAATAGACACCAAGAACAGACAACCAGGGGAGGGGGGGAAATTAAATAAATAAATAAAGCTTTAAAAAATATATATATATATTCAAGAGATGCTGGCCAATAACCAGGGAAAAAAGACTAATGTCCACAAAATGTCTTTGGAAAATCTTTTATCAGGAGCTAGTCATGAATTTTACTTGGAATTCAACTGAGAATGTAGAAAACTTGCAATACAATCTATTAACTTTTTAAAGAATTATTATAAAAACAAAACACAGGAAAGCAGATATAACTCAAGCAGATAGGCTCCTGTCTACCATATAGGAGGTCCAGGGTTTGATGCCCAGGGCCTCCTGGTGAGCGCATGCTGGCCCATGTGGCGAGCTGGCCCACGTGGAGTGCTGGCCCACGTGGAGTGCTGGCCCAGCAAGATGATGCAACCAGAAGAGGCACAGAGGAGAGAGAATAAGAGACACAGCAGACCAAGATGCTGAGGTGGCACAAGAGAACACTCGCCTCTCTCCCACTCCGGAAGGTCCCAGGATCAGTTCTCAGAGTCACCTAATGAGATTACAAGAGACACAGAAGAACACACAGCGAATGGACAGAGAGAGCAGACCGTTGTCTGGGGGGGATAAATAAATAAATCTTTAAAAAAAATAAAATACACGCATTGTTAAGAAAAATACCAAACAGAACAGAATTCTATAAAGTAAAAACTCAAGAGTCCAGTTTCCCACCCCACCCATTGCCACCCCCTCTTGTGAGGGCCCAGCATGTAGTTTTCACATTAGTGGTGATTAGTCTCATGTGTCGACCTGCTTACGCCATGGGGCCAGTTCACTCAGCACTAACTTATGTGCTGCTGGGAAGGTGCTTGTCTCAGCCCAAGGGGAGCTGATGCAAAGTTCCAGAACTCTGCTGGCTTTTATAAAGGGCATTTATTTGGGGTAGAAGCTTATAGTCACAAGGCCATAAAGTGTAAGTTACTCCCCTCACCAAAGTCTATTTCCATGTGTTGGAGCAGGATGGCTGCCGGTGTCTGCCAGGGTCCAGCCTTCCTCTTCCTCAAAGGCTCCATGGTCCCAGCTTCTTCCAGTCTCAGCTGTGGGCTGGCATAAGGCTCATCTCGCTCCTCCGGGCCTCTGCCACGTCTAACGAGCTGTCTCTATTCCTCTGTGTTCTTCTCCGTATGTCTACTTTCCTGTGAAAGTCTGTTTTATCAGCCCAAGGGGGCGGAGACTTAACCCTGCATGCCCTAATGACAGGTCCAATCAAAGCCCTAATTTTAATATAATTTAATCAAAGACGTCTCAGTTGAATCTGACACAATCAAAGGGTATAAGACCTAAAGGAACAACAGACCAGCTTGCAAACAGAATCAAGTATTTTAATTCATAAATAATATCAAACCTCCATGGTACTTAGCAGACACTTATATTCACTTGGCTTTAAGTAAAGGACATTACCCCAAAACTGTGGGTGGGCTTTATCCAATCAGTCGAAGGTCTTAAGAGCAAAAACCGAGGCTCCTGGAGAAGAAATTCTGCCTCAAGACCACATCAACTCCTGCTTGGGATCCCAGCCTGCTGCCCTGCCCTGTGCATTTCAGACCTGCCAGCCCCACCTTGAAATAAATTTCATTACACACACAAACACACACACATATCCTATTGGTTCTGTTTCTCTGAGAACACTGACCAGGACATATATAAAATATAAATATACTTTTTAAAACTCAAATAGGATCATGCCGTGCCATTTTATAACTTGCTTTGTTTATTTAGCAGGATATTGTGGAAATATTTTCAGGTAAGTAACTACAGATTTACCTTATTTTAAAAATATTTTACTGCGAAAATTTTCAAAAATACATATATGTGGAGAGAATAGTAAAATGAACCACAATGATAGACCCAAATTCAACAATTGTAAATACGTGGTCTATCCTGTTTCATCTATATCACCACCCATTCTTCTCTACCTAGGTTATTTTGAAGCAAACCCCAGGTACTATATCGTTTCAACTGATATCTCTCAAACAGAGGTTGGCAAACTCTTTCTGTCAAGGGTCAGGTCTATGTTGCAACTACTCAAATCTGCCATTGTAGTGCAAAAGCAGACAGACAATACGCAAACAATTGGGCATGGTTTTGTTCCAGGCAAGCTACGTTTACTCAAAGAGCCTAAGCGCCAGAACCTCTCGCCGACTGTGCTTTGCCAACTCCTTATCTAAAAGTTAACAACTATTTTCTTTAATACATTATCAAAATATCAATATCGCAGCTAAAAATATTAACAATGCCTTAATATCATCAAATCCACTCTGTGTGCACTTGTCTCCAATTATAACTCTGTTTATAGTTTACCTAAATCAGGATCCAAATAAGACCCACACGTTCAAATCAGTTGCCTCTTAAGTCTCATCCAACCTATGGTTTATCCTTGATCTCTTTTTATTTTTGCCTTGAATTTTTTTATTGATGAAACAGGATCATTTAGGTTTTATTCATCTCTCTGGTATCATTTGGCATGTTTCTTTGTCCCCTTATATTTCTTTTAATCAGTAATAAGACCCAGAGGCTTAATAAAATTTGGGGTTAATTACATTCCTTTTTGGCAAGACAACTTCATCAGGACATACATAATGTCAATCTTTTTGTGACATTATCAGCCTCTGATGATGACTGCCTCAGAATATTCTAAGTTTGCCACTTCTTCATTTATCAATTAGAATACTTCTACAAAGAGAAATTTTCCTTTGTCTACTATTTAGTTACTCTGTGGTAGAGATTCTATGGGGAAAAACAGATTAGATTTTTTTATTCTTTCCTTTCATTTATTGGTTTGCAAAATAATGAGCTGGGTTTTTCCTCTGCCATCATGGCCACACAAATAAAATCTGGGCATTTATAATCTATAATGGGGAATTGTAGTCTATAAATCAGCCTGCTTAATCACTTTTCAGCTCCTCCTCTCTACCTGGGACCCATGATCTGTCATTTTCTCCAATTTCTCATCCCTCCCCGCCTGAATGAATTACTGGACTAACTCACCCAGAAAATAATAATAATAATAATAATAATAATAATAATAATGAGCTCGTTCCCTATCATCCTTCAGAGAGGGCCAATGAGGGCGATTTTTGTATTGTTATGAACCTATGGATCCACACATTGCAGTTCTCATTCTTACTGATGTTGAAATTTTTCAGTCTGTGGTCCATGAGCACTTGTCCTCCTTAGCTCTTCAGTACTTTTGACCTAATTCTAGCAGCATTTAATGACTTCTTTGCTTTCTGGTATGGCAAAATTTGCAGGCTCATCTTGGACCTGTCTTGCCTCAGACCTGGAAGCACTTATTTTTCCAAAGAGCCCTGGTTCCTTTGAGTGGTAAATGGAATTTAGAGACCCCATAATCTAGAAGGGAGTGTGCTCATTACTGCCAGATTAGTCATTGTGTCGAGGCTTTTTTGGTGGACAGAGAGCAGAAAATTATTTATTTTGTTTAGGATCATATACATCATGAGTTCATACCGATATTTCCAATTCAAATTTAGGGATACAGGTTTTTACATAGCCTCATCAATCTTACATTAGCATTTCTTTTCAACCATGCCAAAAATCTCAATACTAAACAATTCCAGCATAATTAATTTTCCTATTATACACAAAAATAACAAGATCAACACTAGCAAGTTATGAGTGTTCCTGTTCCTTTGCCTCTTTGGCAACACTTAGGATCGTCAGTATTTTTATTTTAGCCATCTCAATTGATGTGAAATGGTATCTCATTGTCACAGTCAACTGAGGCAGGTTAGTATAGGGAAAGAGAGAAGGCAGCTGAGACCCGGCAGAGGACGTGACCAGCAGAGAGCATGACTGGCAGGGAACATGGCCATGAGACCCCACCTGGAAGCCCCTGCTACTGGGAAAGCCAGAAAGACCCTGGCCATGAGGTCCCACTTGGAACTCTTTCTGGGCTCAAGGGGAAGGCTCAGATACCTCCAACCAACAGGCCTCCCCATTGGTCCCTGAGAGCTAAGGGGGGCGGGATCATAAGGCAGCCAATCAGAATAGCAAACAGTTGGCCCCTCCCAGCACTACGAAGGGGGTAGGGGAAGGTCTTAAAATGCGTAGCCCGGCCCCACGTGTGCATCTCACCCTGCAGCACGCCCCTATATACGCATCTCAGACTGTGTACTCTTCTCTTGTTTCTTAATAAACTCTTTACTCCCTTGCCTACCCTAGGACATGTCCTTAAATTCTTTTTGTTTGTTCGTTTGTTTTTATAAAGGGTGTTTATTTGGGGTAGAAGCTTACAGTTACCAGGCCACTTAAATTATTTTATGCAACACATGCCAGAACCCAGAGCATTCTGCTAGCCTATTTGGCAAGCCAAGCTGGGAGACGAGGAGGCAAGTAATATTGCCCAACCCCCACCAAAGACCGTCTGCTCATGCCTAGGAAGTGTAAGTCCAACTGGGGTTCACCTGCTATACACTGGATAACGGTGAACAGTGTGGACTCAACTTACCAACTCCGGCAAGAGCCCAGAGGGACCCCACAACCTTTGAGGAAAGAGCTGCATGGTGGGAATCCTTGGCCATCTGGGTTGGATGTCCACTATTCCAGTCCAGCAGCTGCCAGAGTCCTGCTACCTCTAAGGACTGCAGAGTGGGCGGACCTCCCACCCTGAGCATCAAGAATTCTGAACGCAGCAGGTCATGAGAAAAAAACAGTTTTCCTTGGGACTTCAATGACCTCAGTGAGTATATACTGAAATTAGTGTTTCTTATCCAAGGTCTGTCAAAGTAGAAATGGGATGTAAGCAAAGCTCTGAAGTAAAGAAAAGTGTTGTAAATTGTATTTTAAAGCATTGGGGGGAAATTGGTTATAAGCCAATAACTAAAGAATGAAATCCTTGCATAGAACTGCATGGTCACAGTGCAGATTAATGAGAAATAGCCTTCAAAGATATCTTTTAAATGTTATTTTACAGTTAAACTTCTTTTTTAAGAGAATGAAAATTATAAGTAACTTTAGTGAGTTATTTTTATGTCTAACGCCCTATTTGTGTCTCCCTATTCTCAGTGTATATCTGCATACATTGGGATAGTAATATCAAATTAACAAGTGAAAATTCTTAAAAGAGTTCTATTCAAATTGTTAAAAATTAAATATGTACTTATATATGTGAATGAATATTTCTGGAGCCCAAAATAGGTTTAAGTAGGATGGAAAGGTCCTATAGAAATCTGAATATAAAAACTATTAGGGGGAAGCGGACTTGGCCCAGTGGGTAGGACGTCCATCTACCACATGGGAGGTCTGCGGTTCAAACCCCGGGCCTCCTTGACCTGTGTGGAGCTGATCCACGCGCAGTGCTGATGCGCACAAGGAGTGCCATGCCACACAGGGGTGTCCCCCGCGTAGGGGAGCCCCACGCACAAGGAGCGTACCCCGTAAGGAGAGCCGCCCAGTGAGAAAGAAAGTGCAGCCTGCCTAAGAATGGTGCCGCCCACATGGAGAGCTGACATCAACAAGATGATGCAACAAAAAGAAACACAGATTCCTGTGCTGCTGACAACAACAGACGCGGATAAAGAAGACGACGACACAGCAAATAGACACAGAGAACAGACAACCAGGGCGGGGGCGGGGGCGGGGTGGGGAAGGGGAGAGAAATAAATAAATCTTTAAAAAAAAAAACTATTAGGAAAGAGGAAAAGTTTTTCCTAAGCTCTTTGACCTACCCAGCCCCCCAGTGTTTTCTCTTTGAGAGAACTATAGGGAAAGGATGAGGTGTGACTGATTAAAACTCTGTCTCCTGGCTGGGGGATTAAGAAATATAATTTGTCCTGTAATTACCCCATTTGGACTTTTTTTAAATGATTTATTTATCTATCCCTACCCCCTCCCTGTGTCTGTTCATTGTGTGCTCATCTTCCTTTTTAATGAGGCACCAGGAACAAACCCAGGACTGCCCATGCCTAATTGCTTGAACTACCTCCACTCCTGGTTTTGTTATGTCTCTCATTATGTTTTCCTCCTTGTGTCTCTTGTTACATCAGCTCGCCACCCCATTGCATCTGCTCACTGTCTTTGTAATCTTCTTTAGGAGGCACCAGGAACCAAACTTGGGACCTCCCATGCAATAGGCAGGAGCTCAGTTGTTTGAGGCACATTTGCTTCCCAAATATTTAGACCTTTTAACAGCCTTAAAATAAGGGTGGTTAATAATCCCATTATCAAATTGCAGTAAGTAAGGGAAAAGTCCTTGAGAGGTATGGAAAGAACTTTTCTAAACATAACTAAAACAAATGAAACAATTATAGTATATTCCAAAACCTAGAAGTCAGTATGCTTTTAAGGTTATTCACAATTTTATAATTTTATAGGATAAAAGAAGAGGTTTTAGCCTCCTGTGAAGGAAGGAAAAAAGAACATTCCTTGCATAAACTATAATGGTTTCAATTTTATTTAGATTGGGTTTAATCTCTCTAGGTTTATAGGATACTAATGAAAAAAATTAGCATTATATGTATTAAATCATTACATGATGAAAGTTGTAAATTCATGTTTAATGAAATTAAGTTAAAGAAGGAAATGTAGATCTTTCCTGAAGTGAAATGACTAGTTTTCACAGAACAGAAAAAGGAATGTAAGACTACACTTTTAGATGGATAAAGGTAAATTTCATTGGTTGCTAATTGTAATTTAATAAGCTTATTTAAGGGTAAAATACTAGTTGATGCAGCTATGGTTGGTTATAGAAAGGTTGCAAAAGCATTTTCTAAACTGAAGTACTTAAATGGATAATTCCAGAAAGACATTATGAACTGAAACCTAAATTGATATTGATAACAAAAAGTAGCTTCATAACAGAGAAACTGTCAGAGGTCACCTCAATCTGCATGTTGAGGTGGTAGTAGAGGGAAGATAACCTTGATTCCATTGGGAATCTCACGTTTTCATAAAATAATTGAGAAAGTAGTTTTTCCTGTACTGCTAAAGTAAAATACCTATTATTTAATGTAATCATGGTAAAAGCATAGAAGCAAAGTACTAAAAATAGCTAAGTTCATTTAATATGTTATAAACTGCATTGTAATTATCTAGAAAGTACATAAAATTAGAAGAAATAGATTTCAATATCATCAAACTCTCTTGTGCATTCAAACCAGGCCTTCAATACCCTGCAAGTTGCCTCTCCATTGGAGTTATTGGCCAGATTGGCCACTGCCCTAAAACAATAAAATATCTACTGCATCTCTGGTTATGCTCCAGAAGTGGATGGAGAGTACATTGCAGTTTCAGACTCCTGCAGCAGCTGGTGATGGTTCAGTACAGCCAGATGTACAATGGACATTGCCTCCAGACTGGCTCTGTTTCATCGTGCCAAAGGGTGCTGTGCACCTGGCTGGTGCAACACTGGAGCCTTGCCTTCCTAGTCTCTCTCTAGGATCGAAGGTGCTGCAGCATGCTGGCTGTGCGAAGGACATGCCAAATGGAGCAGTGATCACCAGAATGATGTAGAACCTCAACAGACACAGCTTGGGCCCGCCCCAACATTAGGAAGGGGGAGGAGGAAAGTCTTAAAAGGCCTAACCTGGGGCCCCACGTGTGCATCTCACCCTGCAGCATGCCCGCATATATGTCTCAGACTGTGTACTCTTAGTTCTTAAAAAACTCTTTACTCCCTTGCCTACTCAATGATGTGCCCTTAAATTCTTTCATGTGACATAAGCCAAGAGACTAGAGGGCCAGAGCCCAGAACGTTCTGCTAACACCCTTGGATGATATCATGATGAATCCAGTCCTTTTCTTGTTTGTGGTGTTTATTAGTATTTCCCCAGACTGCTCCAATACACACAAGCCCTTCAGATGCCACTAATTAATCTGGAGGAGGGATTCCAAGGTAAATACATTCAGGACAAAATGAGTTGAAAAAAGTTAAACAAGTCTCTATATTACAGGACCTCTCAGGGTCCTTTATATCTGTGGGCATAGCGACAAGCAAGAGGTAATATTCCCCAAAACTTCGACCCAAGGAACTTTGACCCAGTGCATCCCCAAGGATGAATATTGGGCAAAACTCATTTGAGAACTGCTGCTGCAATTCATAGAGAGGAGAAAAATAATTTATGGATGCTCAATAAGTACCTTATCTGAAAACAGTTTATTTCATGAAGTGAAGGAATCTCCTTGTTTTCCAGTTAATAATGTCACATCTTTAATTCCTCAGTCTTCTCTAAAAACAAGATTTCTGTGACCCTTCTGAGAATATCTCACCAGAAAACTGTGATTAACTGAAAAAGTCATGCAACATAGAAATTTCCTGACTCCCCACAAGGCAGGTGGTTCTCCATTGATAAGTTACCTTTTTTCGGTGGAATCCTTTCTGCGAAGTGTCACTTCTTGGCCTAGTAAGCAGTCCTCAATCCCCAAAGTTCATAAAATACACCAAGACGACATTTTCCCATTGTCCCACCTCTGCTCTTGTTCTCCTTGGTACCACCATTTAACATGAAAGTCCAATGTTCTCTTTTTTCTCGCAGGTCCAAGTACAAGCCCTGTTTTGAAGAAGCCATTCAATGGGCCAATTTGTCAGAGTATTTATTCTCTGTTTCCAAGGACTCCTCTCGTGTAATTCCTTTATTTGTAGGTGAAAGGCTTCTCTCCGGGCTCAGAGAGGTCGTCGCAGTTAGAGAGCTTGGACACAGAGTGGGTGGATTTGATTTCTCACTGGTGATCAAAGTAATAAAGGATTCTGGGAGCAGTTCGTCAACCTGATTCAGCGAACGGTTGCTGGGACAGGGCTTTTGGGAACCCCAATGACGTGAAGAGCCCAACTCTCGCTATATCCACTGAGCTCTTCAATCAGCACCAAGGAAATTAGGACAGTCTAACAGTCCAGCATGAATTACTGCAAAGCTGAAATTGTGTCCCCAGAGAGTTCTCTGAGATGGCCATGAGTATTTCATGAACAAGGGCAGATTCCTGCAGACACCAGGGTTCATGCAAATCATTGTTTGAAGGTGCAGGAATGTCAGCCCACAAAGGGGGATTTCCATTCTGCTTTGACCAGCTGTTTCCTCCAGGGCTCCCTGGACCTTCTCCTTTTGGGGGCCTCAGCCACCTAATGCAGAGGTGCACCTTCTACATGCTGTCTACACAACAAGATGTGCCTTCTACACAATGTCCACATAGCCAGTGGTGAGCCTTCTACACAATGTCTACACAGCCAGCAGCACACCTACACAATGTTCACACAGCCAGTGGTGAGCCTTCTACACAATTTCTACACAGTCAGTGGTGTGCCTTCTATACAATGTCTACACAGCCAGCAATGCACCTTCTACACGCCATCTATGCAGCCAGCAGGGAGGGCAATCACATGCCCATTGCTCTATCAGCTCTTGCTCACACTCTGCTTGTCCCTGGACTTTCCACTGAGTCCTGAAGGCCAAATGCCTTCTCACTGGCCCCTTTTTTTAAAAAGATTTTTTTTATTTATTTTACACACCGCCTCAATGTCTGCACTCACACTCTGCTCTCTCTCTGCTCTCATTGACCTCTTTTTTTTAAAGACTTATTTTTTATTTATTTCTCTCCCCTCCCACCCCCAGTTGTTTACTTTCTGTGTCCATTCATTGTGTGTTCTTCTGTGTCTACTTGGATTCTTGTCAGTGGCACCCGGAATCTGTGTCTTGTTTGTTGCATCATCTTGCTGCGTCAGCTCTCCGTGTGTGCGGTGCCATTCCTGGGCAGGCTGAGCATTTTTTGCGCGGGGCGGCTCTCCTTATGGGGTGCAGTGCTTGCACGTGGACTCCCCTACACGGGGGACACCCCTGCGTGGCATGGCACTCCTTGTGCGCATCAGCACTGCTCATGGGCAGCTCCACATGGGTCAGGAGGCCCGGGGTTTGAACCCTGGACCTCCCGTGTGGTAGGCGGACGCCCTATTCATTGGCCCAAATCTGCTTCCAACCTCTCTTTTTTTAAGGTTTACTTTATTTATTTCACACACACACTCCCATGTCTGCACTCGCTCTCGCTCTCTCTGCTCTCACTGGCCTCTTGCGCCCCGTTCTTACTCTCCCGCCTTTCCCAGCACCTGCCAGTCACCTTCATAACCAGCATCCCCCAGCGAGCCGCTCCCAGGGCAGAGCGTGGTGGAGATTTCCTGGGGACTTGATCTGTAGCCCTGGGAGTTGTGCGTCCCTTGTGAATAAAAAACGGCAAATGTGCCTCCTCCGGAAATTTCTAAAAGCAAAAGCTGTGGAAACCGCTGCAGGCAGAGGGACTGGAAAGGACAGCGACGGTGGCCTGGAGGATTCTCAGCATCCCTGCGCTTTCCCGAGGTGGCCGAGGGGTAACTACGGCCCGTGGCCCCCAATCTCAGGTGCACAGGAGAGGGGGGGACCGAGCCGAGGTGATGCAGGAGCCACCTGCCAAGAAAGGCCGCGCCACGCCGGAGACTGAGACCCCTCTGCTGCTGATGCAGCTCAACGCCAGAGGAGCCAAGCCTTGGAAAGGGCTGCGTGGAGAGAACAGTCATCTCAACATGAGGCCACCCAGAGGCTCCGAGACGCTGCAGTCAGAGCACCTGCCGCTGCGCCAGGGGCCTGAGCTCTGCGGGAGCTGGCGGGAGGGGAGGAGCTCCGGTGGAATCAGGTGGAAGCTGACCACTTACTGTAACAACATGTATCATATGACACACCTACAAGTTAGAAATAATGGCTTAAATGCCTGGAAATGTTGCTAAAGTAAAGAAAGGGGGTATTTAACAGAGCACAGGGATTGGAAACACATGAAACCATTTCATGCTAATACCCTACCAACTTGAGAATGTGTAACAAAACCCAATTAAGTATTACCGTGTATTCAAATAGTCCACATACTTGCCGTTTTTAATGGCTCTTTGTCATATTGGTGTGTATTACATCATATTTATATGCAGAGTTATGTTTAATAACGTACCTATTGTTGAACATTTGGGTTATTGCCAATTTTTCTCCTCTTAGGAACAGGGCTGCTATAAATGTCTTGACATAAATTGCTCCATTATTCTTTTTGGCTATTTCCTTAGGCATGTGCTTCAGGTCTCAACTGAAATGGCACTTCCCGCAGCTCACCTGTCCCGTAGCGTGCCCTCGGGCAGCGTGGCAGCCCTCCAGACGTGCGTGCGGTTCAGACAGGCTTGCTCACCAAAGGGAGCTTAACCGCTCACCCCACCGAAGTCCCAGGGTGGAGCGAGCCACGGGGCTGCACTCCAGGGGCTCAAGGCCCACAGGCCACCGAAGTCCCAGGGTGGAGCGAGCCACGGGGCTGCACTCCAGGGGCTCGAGGCCCACAGGCCCTTCCTCTCCTGGCTCTGCCCGCCCCTCCCACAGGCTGATGCCAGCTGACTTCCTCCACGGCTGACACCGACCAGGGAGCCCCGTGGCACCAGCAGCTCCACGCCCCCATTCCGACCCCAGCCAGTGCCACAAACGTGGTTTTATCTTCCCAGAAGCCCCAGCGAACATCTTCTCTCATCTCCTTGGCTCCAAGCGTGGAATGTGCCATCTCCGAGCCAGCCGGGGTGGCCAGGGCGGTGGAATACAAAGATGCTCGTGGCTGCATGAATCCCATTCAGGGGACAGAAAGTGGGGGAGGGAAGTTTCCCGAAGAACCATGGTGTCAGAAAGAGGGAAATGGATTCTGGGTGCCAAACAGTATATATCTAGTGTGTCCACGAACGTGTCTCTCCCCATGGATCCTAGCCTCTGGGACAGGGATTTTATCAATTTACCACTGTGTTCACACATTCAGGGCAGCTGAATGAATAAATGCCACAGCGGAATAGGTGGGTTAGGGGAAATAGACATCTTTGTAAAGATCTTATCACATGTTGCCAGATTCATCTCCAGAAAAAAAAGGGGAAAAAAAGTACCAATTTTCAATAGGATTATAGTAAAACAATAGCATAATGGCAATATATATTAGGAAAGTTATTTCCCCATAATACTGCAAACATTGAGCTTTCTCATTTTGATTCCTTTTTGGTAATGAAATAGGTATTTAGCATATTTTAAGCTGCTTTATTTTGTATGGATTTAATTATCAAAAAAGTTGATCATTTCCCCAGTGCTGAGAGCTCATGTATGAATTTGACGTATACATTTTGAACTGACATTCAATAAGATTTTTTAAACCCACCTCCCCAGGTTACATCTTCTAATATATATTTGGACAGTGACTGGTCTCTGAGGATTTTATTCCCCATAAAGAGATGTTGAGCACGTGGGTAGTAACATGTAAACAGTATCCAGCTGGAATTCCTGCCAAAGGCAGCTGAGGACCCCTCAGTGGCAGCCAGTTCTGGCCACGTCTGTGGCCAGGTACATCTTGGAAATCAAGACATCCCAGGCCTTTTTCTCCAGAACCAACATGCTAGAGGCCCATGGGCCGTTTCCTGCTGGAATTGCCCTCCTGGCCTCACTGCCGGGAAGCCAGACACTTCAGGGATAAAAAAGCACAGTGCCTCTCATAGCAAGAGCAGCAAAAAGAAGAAGTGGGGAAAAGGAAATAGAGAAGAGAATGAGCAACAGAAAATGCTGTGAAATCAAGGACGTATATATGTAGGAGAAAGAGCAGAAGGAGAGAAACTGAGGCAGGACCAGGACAAAGGCGCTTGCTGGGGTGGGCGCATGTTCCTACCTCACATGGAAGTCAGGATGGCGGGTGCAGCGATGTGAGCAGAGGACCTGCAGGGCAGGGACGAGCCTGCAGGCGTCAGGGGACGCGCTTCCAGCAGAAGAAAGAGACATGCCCACACGAGGCTGAGGGAGACTTGGGGTGCTGGGGACGGCGGGCCCGGCGTGGTGGGGGAGCTGGCAGGAGACAGTGCCGGGGATCTGGGGACGAAGCACGCAGGGGCTCGCGTTCCTCGCATGGGCTGGCGGGCCGCGGAGAGCAGAGTGGAGGATGCTGCACTCACTGAGGTTTTCCAGGTCGCTCTGTCAGCGTTTGGGGCAAGAAGGGGAGACCGTGCAGGGTCAGGGCAGGAGGGGACCAGTTGGAAGGCGCTTTCTAGAATCCAGGGCAGACGGCAGGAACTTGGGCCAGGATGGAAGAGGTGAAGGCAGCGGGAGGGGCTGAGTGGAGCTGCATTCGGAAGGTTTGCGCTCTGGGAATTTGGTGAATGTCGGCTTGTGGGTGGAGAGAGAAAAAGAGGAGCCGAGAGCAAGCCGCAGGCCTGAACTGCACTTCCCGAGAAGAGGAGGAGTAGGTCTGGCAGGGAAGGCGAGGAGAGGGACTAGACAGTAAAATCTGAGTGCTGGCCCTGCAGGTGGCACACAAGCCTGCTGTTCGGGGCAAGGTCAGGGTAGAAGGGCAGACCAAGAAGGGAAGCGGTCCAGGCCAGCACGGGTGAGAAAGCCTGGAGGCCGAGACAGCCCCTAACTCACGCTTGCAGCTACAAAGCACTGGAAATTGGTTGTGTGTATAACAACTTCATGGGATTTGGAACAAAATAACAGAACATCCTATTCTCAAGTAACAGCCTCAAATAAAGACTGAGCCCCCTCGGGGTAACAGCCTGCCGGCTTCACTGTCCTCCTACACCCCTCCACGCGCACTGCCTTTCTGCTCGCCCCCCAAATCTCCGGGCTCACGCCCACCACAGGACCTTTACACGTGCCGTCCCTCCACAGAGGACTCCTGCTTCTGAGATCCAGCCTTCCACCCTCAGTTTACCCATCTCTTCCTTGGAGAGGCCTGCACAGGTCCCTGCGCTCAGGCTGTCCCAGAACAGCCCACCCTCCTCCCCTGCGGTAGTTCTGCATTTGCTTTTGAGGGTCACTTGATCAACTTCCCTCTCTCCCATTAGAATGCAAGCACAGCATAGGATTTCACTCACAATAGTTATTTCTTTTCTCCAGAACCTATCCTGTGGCACAGTTACTCCATCATCTTGAGTCAATGACTAAACAGAGGAAGAAGCTCACACAGTAAGCTTTTCCTTATTTGCTCAAGAAATAGGAAGAACAAAGGCCGTTGCTAAGGTCTAAGTCCTCTACTTTCATATGAACCATCCCTGAAAGCATGAAATATGTAAAAGTTTAAAATACATTTGCATGTCACATATTTTAAGAGCTGAAAAAATTGGGACATATCCTGGCCTTTTTCAGTTGATATTTGATGGTATTTCTAATGTTATGTAATTTTCTTTAATTTTATTCTGCTTTTTCACATTGAACCCACTCTCAACTGGCTTACCTCCAAAGCGCATCCAACTGAAGCTGTTTCCAGTCCCAGAATGCCTAGATTCGCTTTGCTTCACGGTTTCAACCACACTGGGTTTAGAAGAGCTGATCTTCATCACTATTATTGACACATCCATTTTCCTTTGATTTTTATAAAATCATAATGGAAAAGGCAAGTCAAATATTTAAACACAAGCCTGGTCGTACAGATGGAAGTGGGCACGGCAAACACTGTTGACCGCGCGCCTAGAGGCCCATTGGTGAGTGGCCACCTGAACTGCCCACTCAGGGCAGCTTGGAGCTGCGAACGCCACAGAGCTTGGGCTCTACGGGAATCTGACAGACCAGAGATTTCCCTGAAAGGGGTTTCCAAGGATGCGGACACCGGCCAGTGCTGACTTCAGGCTTTTACGGTGTAGGAAGCACCCGCTTGGCAGTCGGGTGGGGCAGGGGTGCGAGGAGCTGAAAGAAGGGCCCTTACTCAGACCTGGGGGTGAAGAGAGAAGCCAACAGAAACCACTTCCAAAAAGGAAGGTGCTGCTGAGGTGCTGTGGTACGAGGCCCCCAGAGTGATTTGGGGCAGGGAGGGACAGTCCTCGGAGTCGGGGATGGACCCTTGGAGCAGGCAGCAAGGCCAGGTCCCCAGGGCAGAGGCTGAGGCCACGGCAGGGGCTCCCGCGAGGGGCAGGGAGGGGCTTGCTCCCCAAAGGCGGAGGAGCTGGGGCTGCTGGCGGGAGAGGGGCTCTGTAACCAGGGGGAGGGGGCTCTGCCATGGGGGGGGGACACTGCTGTCAGGGGAGGGGCTCTGCCATGGGGGAGGGGCTATACCGTGGGGGAGGGTCTCAGCCCTTGGGGGAGGGGCTCTGCCACGGGGGGGGGGCGGGGCTGGGAAGGGCCGCTGAGCCTGCTTGGAGCTCTGGGACCTGCGCAGCCCCGAGGGACCTGGCCCGTGACCAGAAGGGGTGCAGGGCAGGGGTCTCCTCTGCAGTCCTGGCTCTGTGAGGGCCCCTGGCACAGAGCAGGCTCTCAGCACAGATCTGAGTGGGTCGGATGGGGCAGCGGTTCTCCAACCCCAGCCACCTCAGAGCCCCTGGAAGGCAGGCCCGTCCCCCAGCTTCCGAGTCAGGGGCTCTGGGGTGGGGGTGAAGCTAGCAGTTCTGACAAGCTCGGGGTGATGCGGTGACGCTGGTCCAGGAACCACTGTGAGAGCCCCTGCTGTAGAAGGAGCCACAGCAAAGAGGCAAAATGACCACAGCTGGAGGACCAGGTCCCTGTTCGTTTCCACATAAATATACAAACCCCCAGATTCTTTTCAAAATCCTGGAGAGGGAGAGCCCCAAAGCCTGGCTGAGACTGCATTTCCTGCCACCCTGAGAGGGGCACTCAGATTAATTTAAGAAAAAGAAAGCAATATGACTTTCCTTGCCTGTGAGGATTGTTAAAATTTCACTCAATAAACTGAGTGAAGAAACTAGTCCCTGCAGAAAGTCAATCCTTGGTAAAACTGCATTTGGGCAAAGCAGAACTAGATGGAAATTACAGGTCTGGAGTATGTACGTTATGTGACTAAGCCTCAAGGCTTTGGATGAGATGCTCAACCTCCCTGGAGCTCAAATACTGCACCTGTGAAATGGGGTAAGAGTAGCAAACTCGTGGAGTTTCTACAAGGAGGAATAAGACAGGATAAGTAGACGCAGGAGCTCGCCTACCCATTTCTCTCCGCAGCCAGCTTGCCACTTTGACCTCTGGTTCTCGCCCCCACCTGACAGACACTCCCAGCCTGCGTCTCCTCTCCATCCTCCTGCTCTTACTAGCATCTCAAAATCAGTTGCACCTGTGTTGCGAGTTATACCTTATATCATAATTTAGTTAAGTATTACTCAAATCTATGAAATATAAGTTCAAAAAGAAAGGCATTGTTTCTCTGAAAATAATTTGAATATGTTGAAAAGTCTCCATAAAGGCAAGTGTGTTACTCAGCCCAAGAGGGTGCTGATACAAAGTACCAGAACTCTGTTGGCTTTTATAAAGAGTATCTATTGAGGGATTACCGTTACAGGACCCTAAAGAGTCCAACTCAAAGTTACTTCCTCACCAAACTCTGTTGCCATGTGTTGAAGCAAGACGGCGGGGGACATCTGCGAGGGTTCAGCTTTCCTCTTAAGGCTCTGTGGTCCCAGTTTCTTCCAATCTCAGCTGGAGTCTGGCATAAGGCTCTTCTCTCTTCCCAGGGCTTGTTACTTTCCAGCTCAGCTGCTCTGGTCTCTCCACCGGTCAGCTGAGGACTCTCAGGCTCATTTCCCTTCCCATGACCCTGTCTACAGAGCACTCTCTTCCTGTGTTTCTGCTTGTATTCTTCTTCTCTGTGTGTTTACTTCCTTGTGAGCATCTGTTTTATCCCCGAGGGGGCTGGGACTCGATGCTGAGTCACGCTCTAATGATGTGGATGGATCAGAGCCCTAATCTTAACATAATTGAATCAAACATCTCAGCTGAATCTAATTCACTCAAAGGTTATCACACCAGGGGAACCACCAGTTCACAAACATAATGTATATTTCTTTTTAGAATTCATAAATAATATCAAACTGTTACAGCAAGTTTAACAACATAAAGGTTATTCAAATATTGCTATCAGACTTTGGCCCAGTGGTTAGGGCGTCCGTCTACCATATGGGAGGTCCGTGGTTCAAACCCCGGGCCTCCTTGACCCGTGTGGAGCTGGCCATGCGCAGTGCTGATGCGCGCAAGGAGTGCCCTGCCACGCAGGGGTGTCCTGCGTAGGGGAGCCCCACGTGCAAGGAGTGCACCCGTGAGGAAAGCCACCCAGCATGAAAAGAAAGTGCAGCCTGCCCAGGAATGGCGCCGCCCACACTTCCCGTGCCGCTGACGACAACAGAAGCGGACAAAGAAACAAGACGCAGCAAATAGACACCAAGAACAGACAACCAGGGGAGGGGGGGAAATTAAATAAATAAATAAATAAATCTTAAAAAAAAAAAAAGAAAGAAAAGAGACAACTATTGCTATCAGTATGCATACATGAAAGCTCTAAAAGCTGTGAAAAGTAGTAAAAATCTAGAAAGACTCTTCACTCAGATTGCTCACAAATATCTGTAAGTTCTTGCTCTACTTTGAAGAATCCTAAACTGGAAATCTTAGGTGATGGATTTCACATGTGGTTTATGCATAATGATATGGGACCCAATCAGAGCACCCACGGCAAAGGAGGGGACTCCTCCTTAAATCACTCATTGGCCAAGAAATGTACAGATTCACGTTTCCAGTTAAAATATGTTTAAGTTAGTGTATGACACTTTTTATGATTCACCGCTGCATATGATGTTGAAGGGTTTTTTGTTTTGGTTTGGTTTTTGGTTTTGTTTTGTTTTTAGGAGATACCAGGGCTTGAACCCAGGACTTTGTGTGGGGGAAGCTCAACCACTGAGCCAAATCCCCTCCATTTGTTCGTTTGTTTTTAGGGATTCAGGGATTGAACCTGGGACCTTGAACGTGGGAAGCAGGCACTCAACCACTTGAGCTACATCTGCTCCCCTCGACTGACTTTTTAAGAGACCAAAATACCAGTTCTATTCACGCTGGATCAGAAGTTTTCACAGGACTTGGCACTCACTCCATGTACTTCTGTCTCCCACCACCAGCCCCTGCGGCCTTAAAGCTCGGTTTAGTTTCACGCCCAAATGCCATCCCTGTTCCTCAACACTCCCTTGGCAAATACACGCTGCCGGAGCGTCTTCACGTCGCCCCAAGCCAGCGCTATTTGCAGAGAACATTTGCTCAACCTTAGAGAATGAAGACCCGAGACATTCCACTTCCCACGCTCCAGAGCAGCCCGCAATGCAGCAGAATCGAGAGGCCGAGGAGGGCGAGTGCGAGCCCAGGAGCCCCGCCCTCAATAAAAAAAGGGCCTGGCATTTACACTCGGGCGGCGAGGAGCCTCCTGGCAGCCCGGGTGGGGTCAGCATCACTCCTTTCCACTTAGAAGGTCAGCGCGTGGCGCACGGAAAGGTTAACTGACCCGCTTACGTCAGCACTGCAGGTCAACGCATGAGATGGAGTAAGACGGGGTCTGAGGTTACCAGCATTGGCTCCAGTCCCCCGGCTTTGGGTTAAGCTCCTTCCCCAAGAGCTCATGTGTGCTTTCCGACCACAATAAGACCTTTGTATAAAACATATGTGTGTGTGCATGTATACTTTGTGTATATGTATATGCTGTGTGTATATGTGTACATGCATGTGTTGTGTGCCTGTGGTATGTGTATATGCATGCGTATATATGCATTATCTATGTATGTGTGTTGTATGTAGGCTATGTGTATATGTCTTCTTTGTATGTGTTATGTGTATATGCATGTACTATATGTATGTGTTGCATATATGCATGTGTAGAGTTGCATTATCTGTATATGTGTATGTTGTATGTATGTGGTATGTGCATATGGGTGTTGCGTAGATTATGTGTATATATGTGTTATGTGTATATGTGAGTGTTGTGTGTATATGTATATGCTATGTGTGTTATGTGTATATGCATGTGTTGTGTGTATATTTTATGTATATTTGCATGTACTGCATGTATGTGTTGTGTATATGCATGTGTAGAGTATGCGCTATCTGGTATGTGTATATTGTATGTATGTTAGGTGTGTGTGGGTATTGTATGTACATGTTATGTGCATGTGTGGTGTGTATTGTGTGTACGTGCATGTGCTGTATGTGTGTTGTGTGTGCATTCATGTGTTCTGTTATATGTTGTATGTGTGTGTATGTGCTGAGTTGTGTGTGCATGTGTTGTTACATGTGTGCATGTGTTGTTGCATGTTGTATGTATGCATGTGTTGTTACATGTTGTGTGTGCATGTGCTGTGAGTTGTATGTGTATGCATGTGTTGTTATATGTTGCATGTACATACATGTGCTGTGTTTCTACAGACATCAGCTCGACCTGAGGACAAACGGAGCCTGGCCACAGACAGAATCTAAGATCTGCGTCTTCTCAGGCTCTTGGGAGCATGAAGCCCAGATTCTCTGACGCCCGTGTGTTTTCAGATGGCGGGTGTCGGCTCTGGGTGGCAGTCTCAGGCCGCAGGAAGCAGGACAGGTGGCCAGGGGGAGCTCGGAGGGCACGCAGCTCCTGCCGTGATGGCTGCGCGCCGTGCCAGGAGCTCACCTGCTGCCCCACTCCCGCCGTGTCTTCTGGTCCCCCCACACCTTGGAGGTGCCCCCATGGGGGTCAGCTCACCCCGCAAAGGCTGCAGGCGTCTGCCACAGAGAACCTGCAGGAAAACAAAACCTCCTCCTGACCCTGGCAGCGCAGGGAGCGGGGACGAGCCTCAACGGAGCTCCTTCCCAGGGGGCCTGATGCCCAAGGCCCCGCCTGAGCCCACAAGCCCCCAGGTGGTCACTCCATCTGCATTTGAAACGGTTTAAAGCACAGCCTATCACAGCAAAGCCAACAACATCACCAACCTCGTGCTACAAAACCCCTGACTGGAGGGCAGGCCTGTGCCCGGAAGAGCTGGACTGCTGCGGGAAGGAGCCCAGGCTGGGCCCAGCTCGGCACACGTCAGCCTGGGACCCTCCAGGCCTCCGCTTGTTCCTGAGTAAAGTGGGCGCAATGTCTTCTCAGGGTTTTTCTCCCCCCGTACCTCCTCTGGGCATCTCACCCCGCACTTGGGAGGCTGTTGAGCCCTTTGGCATCTGACAACGGGGAGCGCCGTCATCTCAGCCCGCAGAGGAGGGGAGCAGAGAGGCCCGCATTTGCTCCTGACGTTGCCAGAAACTCCAAACCGCTCCGCGCAGAAAGCTGCAGCTGGTGGCCGGCGCGTCCCTCAGGAGGCCCGGCCCGAGCCCCCAGGACCAAGCCCCTTCCTCGCTGCCCGGGTCAGGGCCGAGGCACCCCCGAGCCCTCTGTGACCAGCCTGTGGGGGAAAGCCCCTGTCCCTCCGTGTTCCCCGGGACAGGCCACCCGTGACAGGCCCCAGGGCCATAGGCTCTGCCCCCACTCAGGGACAGCTCGGAGGGCCACCGTCCAACGCTCGGGACCCTGAGGCCTCACTGGCTCATCCCACGGGCCAGCACGCCATTCCCCGCCGAGCCTCACGGCCGCTCACTCCTAGCCCGCACGGCTCAGCCTGCCGCCGTCCCAGGCGGGGCCCAGGCCACACGCGTGCTCACGCACACACACACGCCTCGAGCAAGCCTCGGTTCGCGCGATGGCGAGTGACAGCAAGGGCGTCTCCCACACCTCTCCACGAAGAAGCCACCACCTCCAGGCTCACGGCCACCCACGTTACACACGAGCGCATGTGCGCACATGAGCGTGGGTGAAAAAATCCATCCCACAAGCACCGAGAACAAACAAGGTGACGTCCTGTGTGCAGCCACCTGCGAGACCACGTCAGGTTGGCTAATTAAGACTCAGACGAACGCTACAACAATTAACCCCACTCCAGCCCAAAGCGCTTGGGTGACACGAGCGCGCCCACTTCCGCTCTGGAGCCATCAGTTAACATCTGCTCCCGTCCCAGCCCTCGTTCCATCATACCGGCTCTCACTGTGGCGTCAACTGTCCTTCAGCGCAGTTTCCCACCTGGCAGTGCAAATGCACATTTGGAGAGGGACCCCCAGGAGGAGGGCTCCTGCGCTTCGGCTGACGCAGGAAGAAGCCAGGGCACCTCAGAGCCGCACTGACGTGAGCGGGTGTGGCTGGCGTCTGGCAGGTGGTGCTTTTTAAGGAGAAACCACAAGCTCTGTAGGAAAAGGAGCAGCCTTGCAGAGCTCCTGGGTGGCACCTGCCCTGCTCAGATTCTGCGACGGATGCTGGAAGCTTGCAGGTACCCACACCAACACCCCTTCTGGGGTGACCTGGTCACTTGCAGACAAGGCTACCACCTGTCTTTTGTTTGTTTTCAGGAGGCACCAGGGAGCAAACCCAGGATGCCATACATGGGAAGCAGATGTTCACCCACTGAACTGCATCCACTCTCCTTTGCTTTTTTTCCTTTTCTTTTCACTGGCTGTCATTTTTATTTACACTGTTTCCAAGAAATACACGGCACTGTCATTGTCCTTTTTTCTTCATGCCCATGATTGTGATCTTGGATTTCCCCAATGTATCTCTCCATTGCCAAATTCTGGATAAACACTGACAAATCCTTTGCTTCTGAACTCTCCTCTTCCTAGGCTCCATGCAACCTACCCTCTAGAATCAACATTTACCAATTAAAATGCTACCGAGGTTACTGTTTCTCTTGCAGTCATCCATAGACTGATTAGATGGGTGACGTTATCTGGCCTTGTCCTCCAGTTTTAGTGTTTACTTGCCTGGGGTTTCTCCATGCACCTGCTGTTCTCAGATCCTTCTTCTAAACTGTAACACTGGGACACATACGGTGTCTTTAGAATCAGACAGTGGTATTCAGAGTCAAGGAGCCGAGACTCAGAAAGGGACAGCAGAGTCAACAAGAGAGGGTGAAGGAAGGAAGGACGAGTGGACACGTCATCACTGGGAAAATAAGCCAGGAGCCACAATCACATGCGAAAGGACTTTTGAAGAGAGAATAGTCCAAGAACACAGAAATCTTTGGTGTAGGCCAAATCCACCTGCTAGCTGTGATGATGGCCAGGGTCCCAAACCCCGAGTTCCAGCCACTACTTCCAAAGGTCCCCGAGTTTCTTCAGAGTACAGCGCAGACCCACCCCCCTTTCTGCCCCAGATCTTTTTCTTGTTTCCTATCCTAAAGAACTGGACTGTTAAACCCCTTGAACCCCGCTAGGCTAAGGATTAAATGGCTGTTCCCATGTCTCCTTTCTCCAGAAACAAAGAAAGCACTTCTGCAATAGTGAGGGAAGCTCTTCCAAAAGTCTCTTATCCATAAAATCAACTAGAACACCAGCAAAAATAATCAAAATCAATGTTTCGGAACTCTGGAAATTACTTAAAGTCTCCCAACAATCCAAAGGGTGTTTATCAAGATACATGGTTGAATCTCAGGCACATAGCCCTGCACATGTCTGGGGCTTTGTGGTTTCCCAGGAATATGTCAGCACTTTTCAATATCCCTAATGGAAATCTCGTTCCTCAATTTTTCCTTTGAAGTTTTTTTTTGTCAGTTCCAACTCTTAATGCCCTGCATCAGGCAGCTGTGATGTTAAACAATTGTCACTGATGGTTTTTGATAGTTGCCCTGGACATAGGGCAGGTAACGCAGAGTGAACTCTGAGTTAGGTCAAATAAAGGCAAGTCCTGAGACTGGAACCTTCAGTGACATGTCAGAGGGTTCTCTGGAGATGGGGCTCGGGGCTGCTCCCAGCCCTTTCCACCCTCCCCCAGCGGCTGCTAGATCTTTAAATGAATTGGAGTGGCTATGATAATATCAAACAAAATAGAGTAAGACAAAAGCTATTAGTAGAGGCAAAGGACATTTATAATAAGATGTAACAATTATAAGCATATAAGCACCTAACAACAGAGGTCCAAATGCACAAAACAAAAACAGAGAATAGAAGGGAGGAAAATAACAATTCATCAATAATAGTTGGAGACTTCAGTACCCCATCTTCAATAGCACACAGAGAGGCGGCTGTGGCTCCAGCAGCCGGGCGCCCACCCCCCCACATGTGGAGGTCCCTCAGTTCCTGAGGAAGACGAGCAGGCAGACAAGGGAGCCATCTGGGGAGGGGATTTTTTAAAAATTTAAGTAGCGTATAGAGCAACCAGCAAAAGAAAGAGGATGAGAAGTGACCCTTCTTCCCTGGTAGGACACTCTGGGTCCCCCTTACCACCCAGGAGCTACGGAAGGAAAAGAGAGAAGAGGCGCAAGGCAGAAAGGGGGTCCAAGAGCACCAAGGGGGCTCCCTTTGAAGGAGCAAAGGCTTTGACCTCTTTGTTTTCCCAGGGAAGCCTTCCTTTCCCCAGGAACTCACCCCGCTGCTGGTCCTGGGTCCACGTCAGCTCTTCTCATCGGGAGTCCGAGCCTCCTTAGAAGTTGGGTGCCCTCCTCTCGTGACCCTCCTAAAAAGGCAGTGCTGCTCACCTGGAGGGGGCAAGAGAGTGGCATCACCTCCCAGCGCTCCGGGAAATGCCATGGCAGGATGTTGCACCTGCTGAGGTGGGAAACACCAGGAAGTGGTCCTCAGGCCCCAGCATCACCGTTAGTGTCTCAATTTAGAACTCCTGGGGGGACACGTGTGCTGCAAATATATACATGAAAAGAGGAGAGGATACCGCATTTAGAAAGCTATCAATAAAAGAAAAACGTCCAGCGATTTTGTCTCACTTGAAGAGGCCAATAATTTTATCCATCCATAATCACCCAAGAAAGCTGGTGTTTTTTTTTCCCCTCAAAGATTACAATTTTTTCCTGAGTCACAAGGCAAGTGATGATGGATTGTTTTAACTCAACATCCACTGGGGAATGCTTCGCTGAGCCCAGTAAAGCACAGCTGCTGCTACATCGTCGCTGATTGACTAATTCCTTCAATGAGGACCATTCAAGGGCTTTAACGGGTTTCCAGTGCAGTTTAACGACTTTTTTGCCAGTGTCTCCCCCTTCAATAGTATTTGTTAGCATTCCTTAAACTTTAGAAACTTAAATTAGTTCATCTTCACAATATCTCAATGAGGTCAAATGAGAATTATTCCATCTCTTTTGAAGGCTTAGTGCAATGATTCTCACACATGAGATGGCGTCAAAATCATCAAGGTAATCCGTTTAAAGTGCAGATTCTTAGGTGCCATCTCCAAGAAAACTGTGACTCTATAGGTCTTGCTGATGCTTAGAATCCTGTACTTTAAATAAGCAGCCGTAGCTGTTCTGATGCAGACAGCAGAGAACCACATTTCTTAAAGCACTCTTCATCCACATGGCTGTTGACAAGGAAATGGGTCTTTTAACTTATGGCTGGCTATCCACCTCGACTTCAACCCTACAGGACCACTATCATGTCGTGTTCTGAGATAACTTCAGGGCTGGATAAAATACTTTTAAAACATCTTTTTAAATGTACGAACAATCTGGGAAGAAAGTAAAGAGGCCACAGGAGACCAACAACTACAGGAAGTGAGAAGTAACGCAATGTGAGATGCTGGAGCGAGCCTTCATCTTGAAAATATTCGCTAAACCAGTGAATTTGAGTCTTAGTTTCCACACCCTGGGGGACACAGACAGAGAGACAGCGAGGCTGGGAAATGTAGCAGGAGGCCCCCATTCTTCTGGAATCCCAAACTCTCAGTGAGGGGCAAGTGGGAAGCAGACACACCCTCACCCCCGGGGGATGAGCTGGAGGACAATCTCCCTGGAAACTCACAGAGCCCTCGTGGTTCCAACATGAGTTTGCAGCCTACGTTCAAATTCGTCCTACCTGCACAGATTGAAAAATCTCAAACTCAGACTTTTTTTCAAGTTTTCCTTTTGGAGTAAGGAAATTGTTCTAAAATTTTTGGTGGTGATGTGATTGTACTAAAAGCCACCCACTGTACACTTGGGATGGATTGTATGGTATGTGAGTATATCTCAATGAAACTGCTCTAAAAAATATGACACTAATTCTCTGTATTGGTAATTGGATGGGCTAAATTGTGAATAGTTTGATTTTTTAAAAAGACTAATATATTTTCAGAAATTAAAAAAAAAAGTCCTGAGTATTTTAACTCAGGCCACTGTCAGACACAAACGCTCCCTGGAGAAAAGCACCTTCAACAGAGGCCTCAAAAATTCCCACAGAGAAAAGCCCAGCAAATATGAGGTTACAAATGAAAATGGCATTTAATACCGAGGAAATGAACAAATCTCCAAGAGGTGGAGGCAGGAAAAACAACAGACTGCAGAATCAGATACACAAAGACTAATGAAATTGGAATTGTGAGACACAGAATATTAAAGAATATACATAATGAATTCTTAAAATAATTTTTAAATGATGTGTTTGAAAATTTAAAAATATAATAATTGACAATGAAACGCAATATTGGGTTTAATAGGAAGATACAGAAGAAAACAAAATTAATGGAATGAAAAATAGATCTGAAGAAATTATGTAGAATGAGGCAGAAAGAACAAGAAATGAAAAATTTTAAAGATGAAGAGAAAGGAAGAAAGAGTCAGAAGGCCTAAAAAATGTCTAATTGGAATTCTAGAAAAAGAAACAGAGAAATAGAGTCAGAGGCAATATTTGAAGTGATAAAAACTGAGAATTTTCCAGAACTTGATAAAAATTGTCAGATTCAAAAAATCCCTGGGAGGATTTTTTTTTAAAAGACATATAATAGTAAAATTGCAAATACCATAGACCAGGAATTAGCGAACTTTTTCTGAAAAAAGGCCAGTTAGTAAAAATTGTAGGTTTTTCATAATACACTCTTGCTGTTACCACTATGCAAATTTGCTGCTGTAGCACAAAAGCAGCCACAGACAGTCTGCAAATGGGTGCACTTGGGAGGCATTTATTGAGAAAAACCAGCAGTGGGCTGGATTTGGCATGCGGCGTAGTTTGCTGCCCCTACTACAGATAATAAGAAGCTCTTAAAAACACCTACCACGTGAGGTCAGTGGTTCAAACCCCGGGCCTCCTTGACCCGTGTGGAGCTGGCCCATGCACAGTGCTGATGCGTGCAAGGAGTGCTGTGCCACGCAGGGTGTCCCCCGCGCAGGGGAGCCCCATGTGCAGGGAGTGCGCCCCGTGGGGAGAGCCGCCCAGTGGGAAAGAAAGTGCAGCCTGCCCAAGAATGGCTCCGCGCACACAGAGAGCACACGCGGAGGGCACACACGGAGAACTGACACAAGATGACGCAACAAAAAGAAACACAGATTCCCATGCTGCTGACAACAGAAGTGGACAAAGAAGAACACGCAGCAAATAGACACAGGGAACAGACACCTGGGGCGGGGGGGAGCGGTGGAAGGGGAGAGAAATGAATAAATAAATCTTAAAAAAAAAAAGCACCTAGAAAGGAAAAGAGAGTCTACCTTCACAGAAACGGCGATGAGGTTTGCGTCTGACTTCGCAAGAGCCAAAACAAAGACAGTGGAGCAATGTCCTCAGTGTGCTCGGAGAAAAGCCATCAGCAGGGCAGCTGCCCACCAAAGCAGGACAAAAGGGGATGAGCCACCGTCCTACCTACAAAAGTTGAAACTAGCCTCAGATGAACCCTCGCTAAACTAAGGGCTGAAGGATGTTCAGGCAGCAGAGAAGGGATCCCAGATGAGAGGTTTGGAAAAAAGATGAGAAACAAAGTGGGAGAAAAATAAGCAATGAGCACAAGCTTGGTAAAATTCATTTTATGGCCTCGAAAATGATCTGCATGATGACGATACCGTGGGCCCTGGGAAGACCGCACGTCCTGCTCTGGCTCGGTGGAGACTCCCGTGGATCCAAAGAGGCCAGTTCTTGGGTAACTATATTACTCACGGACTGCTGCATCGCCAGCTTAGCAGCCTAGCACAGTAAACATTTATTATCTCAGAAGGTTTCTGAGGGCCAGGAAGCCAGGGGCAGCTTCGCCGGTGGTTCGGCTCAGGTCTGTCAAGTGCTGGCCAGGACAGCAAGTGCTGAAGGCTGATGGGCTGGGGGTCCAGCTCCAGGCCCTCCCTTGTGATCAGGGGTCCAGCTCCAGGCCCTCCCTTGTGGTCAGGGGTCCAGCTCCAGGCCCTCCCTTGTGGTCAGGGGTCCAGCTCCAGGCCCTGCCAGGTGGTCAGGGGTCCAGCTCCAGGCCCTGCCAGGTGGTCAGGGGTCCAGCTCCAAGTTCTCCCAGGTGGTCAGGGGTCCAGCTCTGGGCCCTCCCTTGTGGTCAGGGGTCCAGCTCCAGGCCCTGCCAGGTGATCAGGGTTCCAGCTCCAGGCCCTGCCAGGTGGTCAGGGGTCCAGCTCCAAGTTCTCCCAGGTGGTCAGGGGTCCAGCTCTGGGCCCTCCCTTGTGGTCAGGGGTCCAGCTCCAGGCCCTCCCAGGTGGTCAGGGGTCCAGCGCCTGCTCCTCCCAGGTGGTCAGTCGTCCAGCTCCTGCTCCTCCCAGGTGGTCAGGGGTTCAGCTCCTGCTCCTCCTAGGTGGTCAGGGGTCTAGCTCTGGGCCCTCCCTTGTGGTCAGGGGCCCAGCCCCGGGCCCTCCCAGGTGGTCACTGGTCATGCGGCCTTGCTGAGCGGCTGCTCACACAGTGGCTTCCCCAGGGTGCGTGGCCCAGGTGGGTGCCAGCAGAAGGCCGGCAGTGGCTCTCCACCACCTCGCCGTGCCGTGGTCTCTCAGGCCTCCACGGGTAGGTGAGGAGGGGCCGCACACAGGGAGGAAGCCCAGAACGGGGGTCCTTGAGGGCCGGCCTGGGGCCCACCTAGTGTTGGTCAAGTTTTCTATGTCCTTCTGGTTCTATTTTTCTATTTGTTGTATCACTTACTGAGAGAGGCATTTCCAGATTCTAACTGGAATTGTGGCTGTGTCTACTTCTCCCTTTAGTCTTTCATTTTTTTGCTCTATGTTGAAGCTCTGTGTTTAGATGCGTACGCGTTTAGGAATATCACATCTTCTGAAGGCCTTGACCCCTTACCTTACAGAAACGGCATGCCCCTGTAAAAGTGCTCGCTCGGAGGCTGGCGCTGGGTGACCTCCCCGCGGCCACGCCCGCGTGCCTTGGCCGAGGTCCTCACCGCCCCCTTCACACCACGGACGTCCTGTATTCAAGGGGTCGCCCCTCCTGGGGTGTGGGCCCTTCCTCCAGCCCAAAGCCCCTGTCGAGGCGGGGGCCTCTCTCTGGTCCTCTGCAGGCTCGTGGGACCACAGTGGGACCCAGCAAGCCCCACCCAAGGCCCCCCGGGGACGTCGGTCTCTCCAGGACCCTCCTGCGTGGCTGAATCCTCCGGCCACACCCCCAGCGCCGTGGAATCATCCCCTGGTGCTGCAGCTCCACCAGTGGCCTGAGAAAGGTGGGATTTTGTAGACCATCTGGCTTCTCCTTGTGCTTAGAATAGGCGAGACATGCACCCAAAGCAGAGGGAAATGCTCCCAAGTGTTAAGTGAAAAACAGGCTTTAAAGTAACAAGGGGAGCCAAGAGTGCCTACACCTGAGAGCAGGAGGATTGCATCCAGCATCCAGGTGGAATCTAAACCCCCTCTTGATATAGATGTGGAGTGGACATAACCAAGCCAAGGTCCACAGGATGAAGGAGTAGAGTATGGACTAGAGTGGACTTACTGATATTCTACTCATGAACTATAATGATTAGTAATTGAAGAAAATGTGGCCTTGGTGTGGAAAAAGTGGCCATGGTGGCTGCTGGGGGTAGGGAGTGGGAGGAAGAGATGTGATTTGGGGGCATTTTCGGGGGTTGGAGTTGTCTTGGGTGGTGCTGCGGGGACAGTGACTGGACATTGTGTGTCCTCCCATGGCCCACTGGGTGGACTGTGGGAGAGTGTGGGCTATGGTGTGGACCATTGACCATGAGGTGCAGCGGTGCTCAGAGAAGTATTCACCAAGTGCAATGAGTGTCCCATGATGATGGAGGAGGATGTTGTTATGGGGGGAGGAGTGGGGTGAGGGGGGTGGGGGTATAGGGGGACCTCATTTTTTTTTATGTAATATTAAAAAAATAAATAAAGACAAAAGAAAAATAAAGTAACAAGGAAGGAAATGACACTACCGATCGTGAGGTGAGGCAGGTAAGTGCAAATACCATAACTGAGAAGTTAAGTCACCAAAACATTCAAATAAACGGGAGGGAAGACAAAACCTGTGGCAGATTATTTTTCTTTTTTCTTTTGATTGAAAACAAAAAAAGCTAACAGCCCAAGATAGGATTTACGACTAATCCACCCCACCTCTACAGTCGAGACGCGTTTCTCCTCTCACCCCAAGGAAGCAGCTCTACCTGGGAGGGGGGAGAGGACCCTTCCCCGGGCAGGTCAGACTTCCCTGGGCACCGTACGAGCCTGGCCATGCTCTCCTCAAGACGCCCATCACCCAGCTCGAGTCTCTCCAGAAGATGTAAAATGCGGACTTTGTCCAAACGCTCGAGAAACGAAGAAACTTGACCGTAGGAAGTCTGAGTGCCTGGCTTTGGCGAGGGCGCAGTCCGGGCCCGTTCGCAGGCTGCTGCCTCTGAGAGCACGTTGGAGGCCCGGGGCCCGCAGGAGGTCAGCTGTCCACGCCCGATTGGAGACTTGCCCTTCCCACTGGAAACGTCGTCTCGCCAGCTCTGGAGTGCTTTGCTGCGGCGCTGAGCACCGCTGTGTGAGACCTGCCAGAGCAGAGCCCCGTGGTCCTCCCTGGAGCTTCCTAAAAAGATGAGCAGACACCGAGAGCGCATAATGAACACACACAGAGGGCAGACAGCAAGCGCAAATAATGGCAGGGGTGGGGGGGGGATAAATAAAATAAAAATTTTTTAAAATGAAATTACAACCTGATTAATCCTTAGACTGGGAAGCTAGGAATGATATATATATTCTAGGAATTTTATATATATATTTAGGCAGTACCAGGGATTGAACCCAGGACTTCGTACATGGGAAGTACATGGGACATCATACATGGGAAGCAGGTTCTCAACGACTTGAGCTACATCTCCTCCCCAGGAATGATATTTTAAAAGCATAAAGATTCTGGTGGGGGGGAAGCAAATTTGGCCCAAAGGATAGGGCATCTGCCTACCACATGGGAGGTCCAGCATTCAAACCCAGGGCCTCCTGATCCGTGTGATAAGCTGGCCTGTGCACAGTGCTAATGCACACAAGGAGTGCTGTGCCATGCAGGGGTGTTCCTCTGCCTAGGGGAGCCCCACACGCAAGGAGTGCACCCTGTAAGGAGAGCTGCCCCATGCGAGAAAAGTGCAACCTGCCCAGGAGTGGGACCGCACACACAGAGAGCTGACACAGCAAGATGACACAACAAAAAGAGACACAGATTCCCGTGCCGCTAACAAGAATACATGCGGACACAGAAGAACACACAGTGAATGGACACAGAGAGCAGGCACCTGGGGGGGGGGGGAGGGAGAAATAAATTTTAAAAATCTTTAAAAAAAAAAGATTCTGGTGGGGAGCAGATGTGGCTCAAGTGGTTGAGTGCCTGCTTCCCACATGGGAGGTCCAGGGTTCAGTTCCTGGTGCCTCCTAAAAATAAAAACAACAAACAACAACAACAACAAGCAAACAAACAAAAACCAACCCAGGGGAGCCAATGTGGCTCAGTGGTTGAGTGCTGGCTTCCCACATACAAGGTCCAAGGTTCAATCCCCAGCTCCAGTACCTTAAAAAAAAAAAGATTCCTGGTGGCCAAAGCAAAAAAGGAAGTATGCTTATTACAAAAGTCACAGTGTCCTTAAGATAAACACAAATCAGTTAACTAGGAAAACAACCATTTTTCTGGTACTAAATAGTATTCCCCTTGAGTCTTCATAAGGAACTGAGTGATGTTATGGATAATGTCCTTGGCATCATTTTTTACAATAAATACAATGATGCATTTTGTAAACTCAAACACTTGTAATTCACACTTCTAATTGCAGGCAGCAAAAAGCAAAGAACACATGAGTTCAGGAAGTTCTGTGTGAAGCCAAAACAATGCAGTCCAATTCAAAGCTCTCTGAAGATCTTGTTTGAATCAAGGTGAGTATGTGTGTGTGTAAGAATGAATAGACTGCATTTTCTTCTGGGAACTCTCCATACATATTTTAGTTGTGATTTCTGAAATGAATCTATAGTACATAGTCTGTGTTACTGATTAAAAACAGCCCCAGACCCCACTCTAAGCCAAATTCTGCAAATAAACTACCTTCCCCAAACATGGGACATGATTCCAAGGGATGAGCCTCCCTGGCACCAAGAGATTATTACCAAGCATTAATCAATGATGCTTTTGGAGACAGGCCGTGATCAAAAGGGGGAAATATTAAATAAAATGGGTTTTGTGGCTAAGAAGGAGGTCATAAGACGTTGCACTTTTGCAGGTCTCAGCCGCACTTCACAAACGGCCACAGTAAACAAAGCCTCACACAAAAGTGCTCCTGAGGGCCCTAGGGATGTCTGGACACCACAGGCAAGCCACACAGTCTCATGAAATCAACACCCCCTTGGCAGGGCCTATCTGGGAATATAAGAAAATCTATCTCCCCAATATAATATAGCTACACGCATTTATAAATCCCCTAATCATGATTCTTCTACTTCTTTTATCTGAACCTGTAATTTTCAATTTACTTGTTAGGTTTATTTCTCAGAGACTTAAAGCCTTTGGACTACTCCTATGCCATCTGAGGCCTGAAATCCAGCAGATTTACAGCCAACACCCCCTGGACAACTAACAAAACGATGATGAGGGACCAGTCCCAGCCCAAAAGCAAGGAGTATCTTCAACTGCAAGTGAAACAATTCCATTCCTCTTTTCCATAATATCTACATCCCTTTTCAGCCTGAGGCAGAGGGACATTGCCCCAAATCCCTCAAGACTAAAGGATGAACAAAAATAAGGGGGAACTGTAACCATTGAACAAAGCAGACCTATTGTTATTGTCATTTCATCTTGTATTAACTGAGTAACTTGTAACATTGGTATAAAAATAAATACGTATTTTAATTTAAAAAAAAGAGGAGGCTCTGGGACAAAAAAAAACAGAACCTCAGAGAGAGAGAGTTAGGGGTAAAATTAAGGAACTAACAAAGACTTACCTGGATGAGTAATCACCCTACCTAAATGGAACAATATGGTTTTGGTCAATATTATCTCATAAACACTATTTTTAAATATCAAAAAGTAAAATTCCAACCTATGAAAAAGTTATTTTAAGAACAATATAAAAATGCAAATATATGTGCCAAAGCTATTTTGTGTTCCTTCAGTTGTTTTGAAAATAAAAACAGTGATTCTTACTATTTAATTATAAATGGAGAATCATTTTAATAACCTACTAGATGACCAGTACATGAAGTCAGAGTGTAGACAGAAGCAAACGAGGCTGCTCCTTTGCAAACGTAACTTCGATCGCGCAAGACAAACTTGTGGCTTGAAAGATTCTCTTCTTTATAATGGAAATAAAGAACCTTATAACTGAAGGTTTTTATTAGGTATTAAAAGAAATCAATGTGAATAAAAGGCACTTGGAATGAGGTGAGATTGTTGGGGAAAAAGTATTAGTAGAACATACACCAAAATATATGTAGACATCAAATAAAATGGAATGTCACCAGGTAATATTCAGCTTAAAAGAGAGAACAAAACATTCAGGTGTTTCTACTTAAGTCAGAAATAAAATTAAAAACTAATCTGCCTACTGTCATAAAGTCAAGACTTCACAATGTGGCTCATCAATCAGTATTCCTGGATTCCAACATAAAGGCAAAATTACTAAATCCTTTTGAAAATCATCTATAATAATTTTTGCTCATGAAATGATTGTCATAATACAGGTTGAAATAAATGGTGGCTACAATCCAAGAACTTTGCAAAAGTGTAATGTATTAAGTGCAAATCTTAATGAGAAAAAAATACGATGATTAATGGAAACAGGCTGCATGTTTTCATAAGACCACTTACAGAAACTAGAAGAAGCTCACTGGAGAAAAATGTAGACTGACTTTTTTTTTTTTAAGCATATTTAGGCTCATACTAAGGATTTTGGCCTTTTTTTTTAAGATTTATTTTTTGGGTTCAACAGTGAGCCCCTGATGCTAATGACTATGCTTGTGAGCTGATAAGCCTAAAATAAGAACAAGGCCTAGAGCAACATTGTGCCTGGGAATTTCCTCCTGTCAGCCTTCATGTTACTCAAATGTGGCCAGTCTCGAAGCCAAACTCAGCATGTAAATGCAATGCCTTCCCCCCAGCGTGGGACATGACACCCGGGGATGAGCCTCCCTGGCACCGAGGGACCACTATCAACTACCAACTGATGATGCAACTGGAAAATGACCTTATACGGAAGGTTCAATGTGGATCAGCAGAATATCCCTGTCTACATAAAATAACATGACTTTAAAATGCTGTTTGACCTAAAGTAAGGGGGAAATGGAAAAGAGAAATGAGTTTATATGGCTACGAGTTTCTAAAAAAGAGTCTGGAGGCTGGCAGAAGGATTGCCCTCATGCACAACTGAGCAGAGTCAGAGAGACAGATAAAGCAGATACAACCCCCAGATATTGGTTCCTTTGAGGGCTAAAGAGACCCATGGGAATTATGGTCATGGCCGATGGGGTTAACTACCAGGTCAGATGGCCCCTTTTTGGAAATGGTGTTTATGTGTGATGAATCTGGACTCAGATGGGATCTTCCTTCATAAGACTTTCATGCTAATGTGCTGGAGGTGCAGTTAATGTTGGGGTTTAAGATATATTTAGGGGATTTGAATCTCTGGATTGACAATGTGATAGCCAGGTCCTGAGCCTCAACAGACTCCAGCACCTACAATATGATGTATTGGACTTACCACACTCAGCTAAGATGGAGTTGAAGAAGGACAATCACCACACCATGGAGCCTAGAGTGCCTACAACTGAAAGTGGGAGGATTGCATCCAACATCCATGTGGAATCTGAGCCTCCTCTTGACATAGAGGTGCAATGGACACAACCAATCCAATGTCCACATAGAAGAGGTGGCATTGGATTGGGAAAAGTGGACATGGTGGCTGATGGGTATGGGGAAAGGCAGGAAGAGATGAGAGGTGGAGGCGTCTTTGGGACATGGAGCTGCCCTGGATGGTGCTTCAGAGGCAATCACCGGACATTTTAAATCCTCACAGGGCCCACTGGATGGAATGGAGGAGAGTATGGGCCATGATGTGGACCATTGACTATGAGGTGCAGAGGTGCCCAAAGATGTACTTACCAAATCCAATGGATGTGTCATGATGATGGGAACGAGTGTTGCTGGGGGGGGGGAGAGGTGGGGTGGGGGGGTGGGGTTGAATGGGACCTCACATATATATTTTTAATGTAATATTATTACAAAATCAATTAAAAAAATAAATAAATAAATAAATAAATAAATAAAAAAGATTTATTTTTTATTTATTTGTCTCCCCTCCATCCTCTCCCCACCCCCTCCCCGTTGTCTGCTCTCTGCATCCATTCGCTGTGTGTCCTTCTGTGTCTGCTTGCATTCTTGTCAGCGGCACTGGGACTCTGTGTTTCTTTTTGTTGCGTCACCTTGCTGTGTCAGCTCTCCGTGAGTGCGGCACCACTCCTGGACAGGCTGTGCTTTTTTTGCATAGGGCAGCTCTCCTTGCGGGGTGTGCTCTTGTACATGGGGCTCCCCTACGCGGGGGACACCCCTGCGTGGCACAGCACTCCTTGAGCGCATCAGCACTGCGCTTGGGCCAGCTCCACATGGGTCAGGAGGCCCGGGGTTTGAATCCTGGACCCTCCATATGGTAGGCAGATGCTCTAGCAGTTGAGCCAAATCCGCTTCCCTAGACCAACTTTTTAAGCACCATTTTTACACTGTGGCATACTGTGAGGGAATTATATATTGAGGTCTAAGTTTGATTTTGGGCAAACTCAATTTCAGTTTTAAGTAGAATTTTTAAAATTTTGTCAAACTACTCTTTGCTTAACTTACAGTCCCACACACGTAATGCCTTTGTAATTGGAGCCGATGGTAAACCCCTCCCCAGCACATCCCTGGAAGCCAAGCTCCGTGAGGGCAGCTTGTCTGTTTTGCTCCTGTATTCCCAGAACCCAGAACAATATAGAACATAATTGCTGCTCAACAAGTATTTGCTAGAAGAACAAATGAACTTTCTCTAGAGGATGTCATTTAGGCACAAGAGCTAAGTGCCCCCAGACCTTGGGAATAAGGTTTCCTCTGAGAGTGAAACTAGAGTAAATAAGATATACTAAAATCCCACAGTTATCTATAAAAATAACCCAAAAGATTGCCTATATATGTGAAAATGAGATTGTGGAATTTGGGGCTCCCAGGCATAATCATCATACTGGGATGAGCATCAAAGAGTCACGACAAAAACACAAGTGTACCCAAGAAATCTTTTTTCTCTGACTCCCTTACTAGAAAGTCAGCTCCATGAGGACAGAGATTTTTTCTGTTTGGATGGATGGATGGATGGGTGGATGGATAGACCATTCATTCATTCGTTCATTCGTTCATGTATTAAAGAATTTGTCCATGTTAACCCTGATTGATTCAGGAACAAATTCTTGAATCTGGTAGACAGAGCTTCTGGCCGACAGTATACTCTGTTGCGGGACAGAGATGGATCACCCAGGTTTACCGTGGCTCAGTTCAGTTAGTAAACATTTATTAAATAGTTCTCAAATAGGATGTCATGCTTGTTAGAATACAGGACCAGGTGGCTGTGACCCAATCAGAACAGAATTCCAGTCCTCTCTTGCATGTGAGTCTAGACTGTATGGTGGCCCTGGCCCCTGAAGTCGCCGAGCCAGTGCACTAGTCAGGACAAGTTAAGCTACACTGCGTGAGAAGCAGCACTGAAATCCCAGTGGCTCAACATTTAAGCAGTGTTGTCATGCCCGACCCCCACTCCCGCTCACCTAACAGTTGCTGTGGATTTGAATGTTCTCCAGGGATTTGGCCACTTTCGTCTTTTGGTCCAGCACAAGGGAAAGGCGAGGCCAAGTCCTGACAGTCAGCAGGTGACGTAACACGGGGCCCCACTCGGATTCCAACAGTTCACTCCACACAGACCTGCCTCGTCCAGGCTCCTCGTCCCACCACTAAAAGGGGGACCCCGAAACAAAAGGGGCCAGGTGACTGCCGTGCACATGCAGGACGCCCTCTCACCTGGGACCGATTCAAAACTGCAGCGCGTGTTCCAGAGGCTCAGCCTGACCCGTCCCCGTCGGTACCCAGGGGGCGATGAGAACTCTGACAGCCAGCGGGAGAGCGAGCGAGCCGGAGAGCCGACCTGGGGCAGCTCCGCTCAGGCTCCTGGGGTCCAGCAAGACTCAGACTTGGCACGGTGCTAGCCCCCCACTCCAAGTCCAACGTGGACACACGCCCACCTGCAGGGCGCCAGGGCAGGGCTGGTCCTTCCCCTGGGGTCTCCGCCACCTCCACCTGCCCCAGAGGAGAAGGGCACTGGAAGAGAACATGCGTTAGCCGGGAGGGACGTCACGCCACATCCAGTCACGGCCCTGCCTACCCAACCGCCCGGAGCACAGGGGCATCCGGAGATCCCGATACGTGCCTCTGCCCCTCGACCTGGCCGCCCCCCGTCCCTAGGCCACACGCCTCGGCTGCCTGGTCTGGGGTGGCTGCACGGCAGCAGGAGAACAGCCCGGAAGGTACATCAGCACAACCGCCCATACCGCAGCCTCACGGCCACTGCTGCAAAGCAGCGCAAGACGCAGTCTTCATTTTTGGGCATCCATCTGCCAGACCAAAACCCTACTACTGCAGAAGTCGGGGTGGTCGGAGGCTGGAGTCCACAGCAGGACGACGGCAGGCGCAGGGGCCTGCCACATCCTAAGAAGGTGCTTGGCAGGTAACCTGGTACCAACCAAAGCCAAAATATTGACGTTTGTAAGTGACCTGTTTACACTTCTCTCACTACTGTCCTCTTGACCTGAGTGAGTGAAGACACCAGCACATCTGGCAAATGAGCGCAGCGCCTAAGTGGCCTCATCGGCAGGGCCGGGAAGGAGGCCTGCAAGGAAACGCCACCGTTGGGGAGACGGAGCGGTGCGGGCGCCCGGGCAGGTCCCAGGACAGAATCAGCACGCCGAGTGCAAGACGGAGGGCATGGGGCGGCCACGGGGACGTCCGTGGGCAGCACGCGGCTTCCGCGACAGACGTCATCCTCACCAGGGGCCCCGAAGACGGCGCCGGCCTCCAGAGGACCTGGACCGGCCGGTGCACAGAGGAGGCCGGTGTCCACGAAGGCGGTCAGCTGTAAACCTCTTTCAAGTTCACGGTCAGAGTATCGTGCGTTAGCTCCGAGAACCTGGTAGATGCTGGGTTCACCGACATGCGAACGTTTCTGAGAGTGGCTGGCGGTCTCCGTTGTGGGTATGTCTCCTGGCGGCAAGGGGTCAGCTTGATGCCATACAAGCCTGGAGGCGCCTGCCAGCAGGAGGGTGCAACGGGGCCGCAGAGCTGCCGGACAGCCAGCCCTGTGATGGGAAGTGTGACTGGATTCGCCAAGTATTACAGAAACGCTCAGGGTGAATGAGCACAGAAATTCTCAAATCGCTTTTCCCGAGTGCTGCACACCAAGAAAATGCCAGTACGTCTGATTTAACATCTCTGATCTGAGATTCCCTTATCAGGGGAAATAAAGAGGACAGCTCTCTTGCCAACACAGAACAATAGAAATAAATCAACAAAACTTTATGGAAACGCCAAATCAGGAAAGCATTGTAAGTATAATAAAAGGTACAGAGAGAGAGAGAGGAAAAAAAAAAGGTGCAGCGCACCCTACCTATCGATTTTTTTAATGATCTTTTCTTGTTCTGTGGGAATTACAGACATAGCTATTGTCAATAAATGTGTAATTTGGATGGAGAAAAGCCCTGAGCTGGCACAGTACTCATCTCCATCCACTGGTCTTTAGCTGTTTCTAAAACCAATAGAGCAGAAACAATTTCAAACCTGTGAGAGGTGAGTATCTTTGAAGAGGTGGCAAATACAAATGAAACACCTGCCAACCTGCAGAGAAATCTCTGAGCATCATGGGCCCTCGCAGCCGGTATTTTGATTTCAGCATTCCGGTTCAAATGTTTCTACTTTCGAAACCCAAAAAGTCTTTTGTCTCCCTTGTGTCAAAATATCCTTCATTACCTGGAGCCAGGGGTACAATTCCAGGCTAAGGATCCAAGTGCAAGTGCCACAAAGAGGGAAAGGACGACAAAGAAGGCCAGGGCTCTCCTCTAGGGCTCCGTGCTTTACTTACGGGGATGCTGTCGGAAAGGCCAGCTCTGACACTCTCGAGAGCAACGTCAGTGCCCTTAGCGCGGGGGTCCGTAGGCTTGAACTGAAATTCAAAAAAGACACTGGGAACATGTTGGGGCAGGTGTGAAATATTTATTAAATAATGAAAGTACAGTGTGGGCTCAGTGAGGGGTCTGGGGTTTTCACCTGACTGGCAGAGGGGTCCGTGGAACATAAAGGCTAAGAGCCCCTGCCCGAGACACAGCCCATCTAATCCAGTTCTGTGATCTCTCAGCGTCAACTCCTTCTCCTTCGCGCCCTGGAACTGTTCTGGGATGGGTCTTGTCTGTTCTCGAGTTTCTCGGCCTTGACTTCTTAAAAGGTCGGCATTCTGCTCTCCAACAGAAACTTCCACAAGAACCAATCTAATAACCCTCTCCAGGCCGCGCTTGTCCTCACCAAAGCACCATGCCTTCCGCAGCAGCCCCTGCCCACCTCGAACAGCAGCCGCTACCGAGGCTTTTTACCTGGTAATGGGGCAGGGTTAGGCGTTTTAGGATCTAAAACAGGTTGAAGTACTGCTTGTTTTTTCTCTATAGTTTCTTAAACTAGAACAATCTCCTTGCCTTTTTCTTTCTTGCAAGACACTGACATTTTGAAGAGTTTTTTCAGAATGTCCCAAATTCTGGTTGTATCTGATCTTTCCTTCACGATGTCATATGTCTCCTTCCACCATCCCTGGACTTTCTGAAAGTTAGGTCTAGAGCGGTGAGTCACATAAAATTTAATAGTTTAAATTTTCTAGTAGCTACATGTTAAAATTTAAAAACAGGTGAAATTAATTTAATATATATCTTATTTAACCCACCATATCTATGATGTTATCATTTTGACATTTTAAACGATGTTTTAAAAATTATTAATGAGCTATCCTACTTTTTTTTTCATGCCAAGTCTTTGAAATCTGTTATGTATTTTATACTTACAGCACGTCTCAGTTCATACCAGCCACATTAAGTGTTTAATATCCACACATGGCTGCTGGCCACCATGTCAACAGTACAGGACAAGAGGCCTGATTAGATGACAGGGTAAAAATTCTGGCAAGATGGGAGTTTCCTCCTGACAGCCTTCATGTTACTCAAATGTGGCCACTCTCACAGCCAAATTCATCATGTAGATACAGTGCATTCCCCCAGCGAGGGACATGACACCCGGGGATGAGCCTCCCTGGCACCGAGGGACCACTACCACATACCAGCTGAAGATACAACTAGAAAATGACCTTGAATTAAAGGTTCAATACGGATCAGCAGAATATCCCTGTCTACATATAATAACATGACTTCAAAATGCTGATTGACCTAATGTAAGGGGGAAATGGAAAGAAGAAATGAGATTATAAGGCTGTGAGTCTCTAAAAAAGAGTCTGGAGGTTGTCAGAAGGAATCCCCTTGTGCACAACTGAGCAGAGTCTGAGAGACAGACAAAGTAGATACAACCCCAGGTATTGGTTCTTTTGAGGGATTAAGAGACCCACGGGTTCTATGGTCATGGCAGATGGGGTTCACTGTCATGGCAGATGGCCCTTCTTCGGAGCCTGTGTTTCTGTGTGATGGAATTGGACTCAGAGGGGATCTCTTTTCACAAGACTTCCATGCTACTTTATAGGAATTGTAATAGGTGCTGGGGTTTAAGATATATTTAGGGGATTTGAATCTCCGGACTGATAATATGACACCCAGGCCCAGAGCCTCAACAGACTTCAGCTCCTACACTTTGATTTATTGGACTTACCCCACTCAGCTAACATGGAGTTGAAGAAGGTCAACCACCACACCATGGAGCCTAGAGTGTCTACAACTGAAAGCAGGAGGAGTGCATCCAGTATCCATGTGGAATCTAAGCCCCCACTTGACATAGATGTGCAATGGACACAACCAATCCAATGTCCACAGAGAAAATGTGGAGTGGGTGTGGGAAGGGTAGCCATGGTGGCTGCTGGGTTTGGGGAATGGGAGGAAGAGATGAGAGGTGGAGCTGGTTACGGGACGTCGAGTTGTCCTGGGTGGTGTTTCACGGACAACTACGGGACATTGTAGATCCCCCCAGGGCCCACTGGATGGAACCTGGGAGACTGTGGGCTATGATGTGGATCATTGACTATGGGGTGCAGTGATGCTCAGAGATGTTCTTACCAGGTGCAATGGATGTGTCACGATGATGGGAGCAAGTGTTGCTGTGGGGGGAGTGGGGGGTGGGGGCGGTGGGGTTAAATGGGACCTCATTTTTTTTAATGTAATTTTTAAAAATAAATAAATAAATAAATAAATAATTCTGGCAAGAATGCTTCCTAGCAATGGTATCGTACTGCATCACACCTGCCCACAAAGTGGCATTAAGTGTATCCATTGTTAACATAGTGATGGACAGATCTCTAAATAAAAAAACAAACCTTCCCCTTTTAGTCAGTAAATAATCCTGAGGGTACTTTGGCAACCCGTTTCAATAACTGGAAAATTTTATTTTTTTTTAAGATTTATTTATTTATTTATGTCTCTCCCCTCCCCCCTCCCCCGCCCCAGTTGTGTGTTCTCTGTGTCTGTTTGCTGTGTCTTCTTCTTTGTCCGCTTCTGTTGTTGTCAGAGGCATGGGAATCTGTGTTTCTTTTTGTTGCATCATCTTGTTGTGTCAGCTCTCCGTGTGGACAGCGCCATTCTTAAGCAGGCTGCACTTTCCTTCGTGCTGGGCAGCTCTCCTTACGGGGCGCACTCCTTGCACGTGGGGCTCCCCTATGCGGGGGACACCCCTGCGTGGCAGGGCACTCCTTGTGTGCATCAGCACTGTGCATGGGCCAGCTCCACACGGGTCAGGAGGCCTGGGGTTTGAACCACGGACCTCCCATGTGGTAGACAGACGCCCTAACCACTGGGCCAAGTCCAATTCTCAGATGGAAAATTTTAATGTAGACTGGATATAAGATGGTTTCATGGAATTATTTTTATTTTTCTTAGGTGTGATAAGGGCATTTTGGCTATGTAAGAAAATGTCATTATTAGGAAAAATGGACTGAAATTTTTAGGAATGAAACATTATGATTTTGGCAACCTCCTTTCATGCTGTATTAGCAAAAATATATATACATTTCTTTTTTTTTAGGTACCAGGGGCCAGGGATTGAACCTGAGACTTCATATATGGGAAGCAGGCACTCAGTCACTGAGCCACATCAGCTTCCCTGCGTTAGTTTTTTCATTTGTTTTGCTTGTTGCTTCTTTTTGTTTTTTCAGGAAGCACCAGGAACCAAACCTGGGACCTCCCATGTGGGAAGCAGGTGCTCGACTGCTTGAATCATATCCATTCCCCCAGCAAAAATACTCTATTGCACATATATAGAGAGAGATAGATGAAACGAATATGTCAAGTGTTAATCATTTTTTTATCTAGATGGTGACTATATGGGCATTTTGTGTACTGTTTTTTCAAGGTTTTTATAATTTTGAAATTTTCACAATAAAAAGTCAGGGACAAAAGGGATTGTGGGAAGATGGCAGAGTAGGAAGCTACAGGAATCTGACCCTCCACCGAACAACTACTGAACATGCAGGAACTAAGTGAATAAATTATTTCAAAAGTCCCAGTCCAGTAGAACACAGTGCAGCATCCAGGAAAGGCTAAGAGGGAGAGGCTGGTAAGTTGCAGCAAATACAAAGGACTGCACTCTCTGGGCAGTGGCTGCTGCCACCCACCCCCCACCCTGCAGCAGGCAGCTCCTGGTGCAGCTTCCTGCTTCCAGAGTGGGACATAAAGACTTCCTTCCCCAAGCTCTGGGCGTGTATGGTCTGATCACGGCCGATCACGGCTTTTGATTAGCTGCTGCAGACCACTGGCGGCCCAGCTCTGAGGGCAGCCGTTGTTTCATTCTGCCCCAGACAAATTCGGTGGAGCAGACTTAAAGAGAAGACACTTCCCAGAGCTGCAGAGGACAGCCAAAGGGCTGCACTGTCTGGGCAAGGGCCAAAGCGCAGCTTTGGGGAGCCGTGGAAGAAGCTCCTGGCAGCCTCCTGCTCCTCCCTCTTCCTCTCTCCAGGGCAGTCTGGAACCAGCCAGCACTTCCCTTATGGACTCCTGGCCTTGTTCTAGCTGGAAAGACTGGGAAACTCCTCTTAGGTATGTCCCCCCCTCCCCCCGCCCCAGGATTTGCCCTTTAGGAAAAGTAAGAAGCCGCTGAGTCCAGCAGCCTGGGGTGAAGCCTCACCTGCTTTAAGTCCGGCAGTGGAACACCCAGGAGAGGGGGACGGTCTGTCTCCTGGGGTGTAGGCGGGACATTCAAATTCCTGCAAACAGGGGAATTACGAAGACCCCCGGGCAAGCACAAGCCCAGGACAGGAACAGACCTAAAGAAAAGACAAGAACCCTGCTCTTTGCAGTTGCCTTGAGCAGATCTTCCTGATAAAAGGGCTGAACTCTGGAGGACAGCACCAGCCAACCCAGAGCCAATTTGCAAAGACTCTGAAAGATGTTTATTCCTTAGATTTGCTTGGTTTTACTACCTCCTGGCGCTCAAGAAAATCTCTGTCATAACACTAGATGGACACAGATTCAAGAAACAAACATCTCAGGGAATAAATCCCAGACTTAACATTATAAAGCATTAAAAGGTACAGTATGCAACAAGAGGACAAGACAAACAAAGAAAGGGAGCTTATGACCCATCCAAAGGAAGAGGATAGAAATCCAGAAAATACCAATGAAGATGACTAGGCATACTAGAAATCCAGAAAACACCAATGAGGAAGACTAGACTGTGAACATACAAGAAATCCAGAAAACATCAATGAAGACACCTAGACTGTGGACATATCAGACAAAGGCCTTTAAAAAAATGATTTTCAATATATTCAAGGTGATGAGGGAAGAAAATAACAAACTAAGGATATCATAAAAACAATGAATGAACAATATGAGACTCTCAATAGGGAGATAGAAAATTTTAAAAGGAACCAAACACACCTACTCAATGTGAAGACCACAATAACTGAAATGAAAAATTCCCAGGAGGGTATCAAGAGCAAATCTGAGCTGGCAGAAGACAGAATTAGTGAACTCAAAGACAAGACAGTTGAAATGAGTCAGGTTGAGGAGCAAAAAGAGTGACAAAAAGTGAAAGTAGCCTAAGACACCTCTGGGACACCATCGAGCACACTAATATACACATTATGGAAATCCTGGAAGGGGAAGAAAGAAAGAAGAAGAAGGAAGATTCAAAGAAATAATGAGAGAAATCTTCCCAAACAGCACATCTAAGAAACCCAGAAAACATCAAACAAGATAAACTTGAAGCGAAATATGCCTCGACACTGGTCACACCATCCAATGCAAAGGAGAAGGGGAGAGTTCTGAAAGCTGCCAGGGAAAAGGAGCATGTTATGCACAAGACACAGTTAGATAAAATGCTGATATCACATCAGAAACTATGAAGGCAGTGGGTTGACATACTTAAAGCACTGAGAGAAAACAACTGCCAACCAGGAATTTTATATCTGGCAAGACTTTCTTTCAAAAAAGGAGGAGAGGGAAACGGACTTGGCCCAGTGGTTAGGGCGTCCTTCTACCACATGGGAGGTCCATGGTTCAAACCCCGGGCCTCCTTGACCCGTGTGGAGCTGGCCCATGCGCAGTGCTGATGTGTGCAAGGAGTGCCGTGCCACGTAGGGGTGTCCCCCGCGTAGGGGAGCTCCACGCGCAAGGAGTGCACCCCATAAGGAGAGCTGCCCAGCACGAAAGAAAGTGCAGCCTGCCCAGGAATGACGCCACCCACACTTCCCGTGCTGCTGACGACAACAGAAGTGGACAAAGAAACAAGACGCAGCAAATAGACACAGAGAACAGACAACCGGGGGAGGGGGGGAATTAAATAAATAAATACATCTTAAAAAAAAAAAAAAAAAGGAGGAGAGATTAAGATACTCCCAGATAAACAAAAGCTGAGGGAGTTCTTTACCCCCAGACTTGTCCTACAAGCAATGCCAAGGGGAGTTCTTCAGGCTGAAAGAAAAGGACACTAGACGGTGGAAGAAGGAGGCCTAAGGAAATAAACGCCCTTGGTAAAAGTGTCCCATGGGTACTTATAAATGCCACTACTGCTGCACTTTCTAAATGGAACTCCACTCCATACTACTCACAGGTGCTCGAAGACAAATTCACTTAAAAATAATGATAAATTTATGATTCGGGACATACAATATACAAAGATATAATTGCTAACAAGTACAAAAAAAAAAAAAAGGTGGAGGGCAGGAGGGGTACAGGAACGCTGTGTATGCCACTGAAGTCAAATTGGTATCTGTAGCAGTTTGAGATTGTTTATGAATTCTAAAAATAGATATTGGATGGTATTTGTGAACTGGTTTTCCTCTGGGCATATTATTGTAATGGATTCCGGGGGTTCACTTTTACTTGATTAAATAATGATTAAGGCTTTGATTGGACCACATCAGCAGCACGTTGTGTCCCTGCCCCCTCGGTGGATGGGGACTCACAGAGAAACTGCCCCAGAGAAGAGAGGTTGGAGTTTTGATAGTGGAGCCCCAGAAGTAAACACACAGAGAAGCAGATACATGAGGAAAGAGAGAAGGTGCCATTAGACACTGTAGAAGCCCAGGGAAGAGAGACAAGCTGTTCACCTGATAGTCTACAGCTGGCCTGTGGAGCTAGCAGAGGAGCTGAGCCCAGAGAGAAGCAAGCCCTGGAAGAGAGGAACCCAGGAAGCCTGAGCCCTGGCAGACGTCGGCAGCCATCTTGCTCCAACACGTGGAAACAGACTTTGGTGAGGAACGTAATTTATGCTTATGGCTTGGAACCTGTAAGCTCCTACCCCAAATAAAAACCCTTTATAAAAACCAACCAATTCTGGTATTTTGCATCAGCACCCCTTTAGCAGACTAATACAGCATCAAATCAATATATTTAGGATTTAAATTTTAACACCACTCTAACACAAAGAAAATATCTGAACAATATCTCCAGTACGAAGTAAGAAAGAAGTTGATATGGTATAATACAAAAAATTAAATAAATATGAATGCAGGCATTAACAGAAGACTTGAGGGACAAAAAAAAGCTATAAGATTTATGAAGACTAAATAGCAAAATGGCAGAAGAAAGTCCTGCGTCATAAGTAGTTACTTTAAATTCTATATTAAAAGCAGGAGACTTTAATATGCCACTTTAATAATGCATAGAACATCTAGACAGAAAATCAATAAGGAAATAAAAGACCTGCATGATATTATAAACTACCTAAATGTAAAAAACTTACATAACACTTCACCCAAAAGCATCAGAATACACATTCTTCACTAGTGCACATGGATTCAGGATAAACCATATCTTAGGTCACAAAACAAGTCTCAGTAAATTTAAAAATACTGAAATCATACAATGTATCTTCTCTGATCACAGTGAAATGAAGGTAGAAATCAGTACCAGAGGGAGAAATGAAAATTCACACATATGTGGAAAACAAACAATGTACTCTTAAACTATCAATAGGTTAAGGAGCAAATCATAAGAGAAATTAGGGAATATCTAGAGGTGACTGAAAATGAAAACAAAACATACCAAAACATATGGGATGCAGCAAAGTCAATGCTAAGGCAGAAATGTAGAGCTCTAAATGTTTATATTAAAAAAAGAAAATGGACAAATCTTTAGCTAGACTGATGAAGAAAGAGAGGCATTACTACCAACCTCACAGAAACAAAAGGATACCAACAACAACTGTATACCAACAAATTAGATACCTTGATGAAATGGACAAATTCTTAGAAACACACAAACTACCTACACTGACTCAAGAAGAAACAAAATATCTCAGCAAACCAATAACTACTAAAGAGATTAATTCAGTAATAAAAACCACCCAACAAAGAAAAGTACAAGGGAACAGATGTAGCTCAGTGGTTGAGTGCCTGCTTCCCATGTATGAGGTTCCAGATTTGATCCCTGGAACCTCCTAAAAACAAACAAACAAACAACAACAAAAATCAACTCTCACTGGGGAGTTGGTGTAGCTCTGCTAGAGTACCTGTTTCCCACATATGAGGTCCTGGGTTCAATCCCCAGTATCTCCTAAAAAAAAAAAAAATCTAAGTCTAGATGGCTTCTCAGGGGAATTTTATCAAACAGTCCAGGAAGAATTAATACCAATCCTGCTCAAATGCTTCCAAAAATTCAAGAGGAAAAAGCAGTCCCAAACTCATTCTATGAGGCCAACAGAACCCTCATACCCAAGCCAGATAAAGATCCTACAAAAAAAAGAAAATTACAGACCAATATCTCAAACGAATTTATATGCAAAATTCCTCAACAAAATACTAGCCAACAAAATCCAACGCACATTTTAAAAATTATATACCATGATGTTATGAAAGGGGGTTCAACGTTTAAAAAGCAATGTGTAATATGCCACATTAACAGAATGAAGGCTAAAAACCACACAATCATCTCAATTGATGTAGAAAAGACAATTGACAAAATTCTACTTGATTAAAAATTCTTCTTGATTAAAAAAATAACACTTAGGAAACTAGGAATAGAAGAAAACTTCAACATTGTAAAGGGCATATATGAAAACTCACAGCTAATACCATATGTAAGGTTGAAAGACTGAAAGTTTTCCCTATAAGATCAGGGACAAGACAAGGATGCCCACTGTCATCACTGTTATTCAACATTGTACTAGAAGTTCTAGCCAAAACAATAAGGCAAGAAAAAGAACTTAAAGGCACCCAAATTGGAAAAGAAGTAAAACTTGCCCTATTTTCAGATGACATGATCCTATATACAAAAAATCCTGAAAAGTCTAAACAGAGATACTTGAGGTAACAAAAAAAATTCAGAAAAGTGTCAGGATACAAAATCAAGACCCAAATATCTGTAGTGCTTCTATGCACTAATAATGAATATCAGAAGAAATTTTTTTTTAAAAATCCATTTATATTAGCAACTATAGTAAGCATTTAGATGTAAGCATTTAGAGCTATACATTTCCCTCTTAGCACTGCCTTTGCTGCATCCCCTATGTTTTGTTATGTTGTAAATTCACAACTTCTTTAATTAAAAAGAAAAGTTGAAGACAAAATTTTAAAGTTAATTGTAACAGCATTTAACCTGTTCCAGGGGCTCTACTAAAAGTCTTTTGTGCAGAATCATATTTAATCCTCAAACAAACCCTAAGAGGTATCATTATTACCCCATTTTTTCTAACAAGGAAACCAAAGCTCTGAGAGTCAGTGATTTGCATAAAGTCACAGAGACAGTTCTAGACATGATGGCTAAAATTAAAATTGAATATGTCTGGCTGAAAATCCAGGTTCTGAGTCACAAAAGGACATTGACTCCTCAAGCATTCAGCAGAAAGAATTACAGTTCTAGTTCTTTATAAGCTCGATCTTTATTCTAAAAGACCCCGCATCCGTGGATGTGAATTTGGAGAGACTAGATCCCAAATGCAGGATCACAGATGGCTAGGTCACTGTACTAGCCAGCCAAAGGGGTGCTGCTACAAAGTACCAGAAATCTGCCGGCTTTATAAAGCCAGCTCAAGGTTGGTTTCTCACCGTAGTCAGCTGCTAGAGCTGAAGCAAGATGGCAGGTGATCTCTGTGTGGGTTCAGCCTTCCTCTCCCTCACTCCAGGCTGGCATAGGGCTCGTCTCTCTTCCCGGGGCTGCAGGATCAAAGTTCTCTCCTCTGGCATCAATGGAGCTCTCTCCTCCCGTATATCTTCTTCTGTGTCTTCTTGAGTAAGTGCCCGTTTATATCAGCCCACCAAGGGGGCAGGGCTCAACCCTGAGTTACATCCTACTGACAAGACCTAATCAAAGCCCTGATGTTAACATAAATCTAATCAAAGACATCTCAGTTGACCCTAATACCATCAAAGGGGATCATGCCCAGAGAAACAGACCAGTTTACAAACAGAATCTTTTTGGAATTCATAAATAATCTCAAATTGCCACAGTCCCCCTACCACAACTTCCACCCCAAACACCTTCTCACAGAAGGACTTGCTGTGGCTTCTTCCAGCAACAAGCTCTGGCACTTGCATAGTCTAATGTTTCCAATAAATGGATGATTTTCTCAACCACCCACAAGCAGATGACCAACATAACTCATTTCAAATACTACTGACCTTAAGCAAGATTGGATTTCAACTCACTTCTCTCTCACTGGATAGAGCATAATAATCATGATGATGATGCTACTATGTATTGAACACTTACCAAGTTCTATTGCCATATTATCTAATTTAATTCTTCTAACAACTGAGTGAGGTGTGTTCTAGAAGGAAAATGAGACACAGGAACTGTAACTTGCTCAAGGTCGTACAACTAGTCAGTAGAGCTGGGACGGCACAATTCCAGAGCCACACTTTTAACAGGTGCACTTCAGGACGTGAAGGTATCAGAATGGGGAGGGGGGTGGAGATGGGATGAGGGCAGGACTGGCTGTGAGCTCCTCGGTTGCAGCAACTTTATTCCGCTTTGGAGAAGTGAAAAGTTGATTGGCAGGGGAGAGAAACGAACATTTACTGTACACCTTCAACAAGCTGGTGTTGGACCAAGCTCTTTAAAATCCATTATCTTGTTTAAGCTGCACGACAGTGCTGCGGTAAATAACTATCTCCATTTTAGAGATGAGGAAATAAAACTCAGAAAATTAAATGACTTACCCAGAGTCTTACAGCTGGGAAGTGGCTCCTGCTACAGAGTAAAAGGCAATGTCTGTTAAATGACTGCATGAATGAATCTATATTAATTTCGTAAGTTTAAAACTACATGCCAGAAGCTAAATGCATTCGCCTGCCAAAAGGAAAAGTCTGGCAAATGCCCAAGGATCCTAGCCCTGTCTGAGGCTGCCCTGGCTTTGGGGCATGTGGAGCACTCCCGTGGAGCTGAAGGAGAGAAAGGGGGGAGGAGGGGGGGAGGAGGAGGGGGAGGGGAGGAGGGGGAGGGGAGGAAGGGAGGCAGGGGGCAGGGGGAGAAAGAGGAAGAGACCTGGGGCCTAATCTGCACAAGAAACCTGGGGTGACCCAGCTAAGTTCAAGAAACAACGGTCAGGTACAAAACGGGGATGCGTGGGAAGGGGCACAGACCCCGCGGCTGGCCCAGCACAGGGGGGACTCAGGAGGGCTGCTGGGGGTCCACGGCAGGGGAGACGGCGGGTGGCCCGGCCTGACCTCGGGTGCTCGCAGGTCTCTTGGAAACGCAGGGGCGCAGAGCTCCTGGGGCCGTTGGGGAGCGCGCCCGCCCCGGATGCTCGGGCCGTGGGTACAGGCTCCGTGGGGGGAGCCAGGGCCGACTCGGGCCCACGCAGGCCCCCGGCAGGCGTCTCTGCACCAGCAGCCCCGCAAACGCGCAGGGGCACGGCCTGCGCCCGCAGAGCCCCGCCTCCCACGCCCTGCCCTGCCCACGCCCTGCCCCTGCGCCTGCCCTCGCCCCTGCCCCGTGGGCGTGCTGACCGCCTGCCCGCGCCCCTGCGCCGTGGGCGTGCTGACCGCCTGCCTGCGCCCCTGCGCCGTGGGCGTGCTGACCGCCTGCCCATGCCCCTGCCCACGCCCTGCCCCTGCCCCTGCCCTTGTCCCTGCCCCGTGGGCGCGCTGACCGCCTGCCCGCGCCCCTGCCCCTGCCCTTGTCCCTGCCCCGTGGGCGCGCTGACCGCCTGCCCTTGCCCCTGCCCCGTGGGCGCGCTGACCGCCTGCCCGTGCCCCTGCCCTGTGGGCGTGCTGACCGCCTGCCCGCGCCCCTGCCCCGTGAGCGCGCTGACCGCCTGCCCGCACCCCTGCCCACGCCCTGCCCCTGCGCCTGCCCACGCCCCTGCCCCGTGGGCGTGCTGACCACCTGCCTGCGCCCCTGCCCCGTGGCCGCGCCCCTGCCCCGTGAGCGCGCTGACCGCCTGCCCTTGCCCCTGCCCCGTGAGAGGCTGACTGCCTGCCCGCGCCCCTGCGCCGTGGGCACGCTGACCGCCTGCCCTCGCCCCTGCCCGCGCCCCTGCCCCGTGGGCGCACTGACCGCCTGCCCTCGCCCCTGCCCGCGCCCCTGCCCCATGGGCGCGCTGACCGCCTGCCCGCGCCCCTGCCCCGTGAGCGCGCTGACCGCCTGCCCTTGTCCCTGCCCCGTGAGCGCGCTGACCGCCTGCCCTTGCCCCTGCCCCGTGAGAGGCTGACTGCCTGCCCGCGCCCCTGCGCCGTGGGCGTGCTGACCGCCTGCCCTTGTCCCTGCCCTGTGGGCGTGCTGACCGCCTGCCCGTGCCCCTGCCCCATGGGCGCGCTGACCGCCTGCCCATGCCCTGCCCCGTGGGCGTGCTGACCGCCTGCCCTTGTCCCTGCCCTGTGGGCGTGCTGACCGCCTGCCCGTGCCCCTGCCCCATGGGCGCGCTGACCGCCTGCCCATGCCCTGCCCCGTGGGCGTGCTGACCGCCTGCCCTCACCCCTGCCCCTGCCCTTGTCCCTGCCCCGTGAGCGCGCTGACCGCCTGCCCGCACCCCTGCGCCGTGGGCGCGCTGACCGCCTGCCCATGCCCTGCCCCGTGGGCGTGCTGACCGCCTGCCCTCACCCCTGCCCCTGCCCTTGTCCCTGCCCTGTGGGCGTGCTGACCGCCTGCCCGCGCCCCTGCCCCGTGGGCGTGCTGACTGCCTGCCCATGCCCTGCCCCGTGGGCGCGCTGAACGCCTGCCCGTGCCCCTGCGCCGTGGGCGCGCTGACTGCCTGCCCGCGCCTCCCGCCACACGGCCTCGGCCCAGCACGCCCGGCCCAGCCCAGGAGGCGGCGGAGCACCCCTGCTCCCGGCCCTCCTGCCTCAGCCCTTCAGCCTCACGCCTGCCGACGGCGTCGCCCTCCTAGAACACCCCGCATCCAGCTGTTCGCCGCCTTTGCTTTCTGGAAGCCGGCTTGGAGGGAGTAAATGGGGCTGTGGCTCGCTCCCCAGAAAGCTGCACCTAGAAACTGACTGGCAGAAGGGTTTCTGGGGGCTTGGGGCCCCGGGGCCAGTTTAAGAACCTCTGCTTTGAGGAGAAACAATTCCACGTCTATGCAGAGGCATTGGATAGAACCTGCGACTTCTAATCCAAGGGTGCTCAGGGTCGGGCAGGAAGCGGCTGTGGCTCAGTGGTTGAGCAACTGCTTCCCAAATGGGAGGTCCTGGGTTCAGCTCCTGGTGCCTCCTAAAAAACAACCACCACCACCAAAACCAGTGAAAACACCAACTCAGGGTAGCCGCTGTGGCTCAGTGGTTGAGCACCTGCTTCCCACATTTGAGATTCCCAGGTTCGATCTCTACCCCTTCCTCCACCATTAAAAAAAGAGCTGGGGGAAGTGGACTTGGCTCAACTAATAGCGTGTCCGCCTACCACATAGGAGGTCCAGGGTTCAAACGCAGGGCCTCCTGGTCCATGCGGTCAGCTGGCCAATGCACAGTGCTGATGCTTGCAAGGAGTGCTGTGCCACGCAAGGGAGTCCCCCCAATAGGGGAGCCCCATGCACAAGGAGTGCACCCCATAAGGAGAGCTGCCCAGGGCAAAAAAAGTGCAGCCTGCCCAAGAGTGGCACCGCACACATGGAGAGCTGATGCAGCAAGATGATGCAACAAGAAGAGACAGTTTCCTGGTGCCGCTGACAAGAATACAAGCGGACATAATAAGAACACATAGTGAATGGACACAGAGAGCAGACAACTGGGGGTGGGGGAGGGAAATAAAAAATAAAAATCTTAAAAAAAAAAAATTTAGGAAAAAAAAAGAGCTGGGCAGGGAGAGGGGGGCTTCCCAGCCGCTGCCTCCTCAGTCACCAGAAGCAAAACATGGGAGCAACTGAGTCAGCTGCCAAAGACCACTGATGAGGTTTCACAGGGGTCTTTTTTTGGGTGGTTTCCTGTCCCTCTGGCTCTTTACCAGCTATATCTGATCTCAGCTTCAGTGTCTTTTCCCCAAAAGTCCTCTGCATCTTAGCAAGAAGCATCGAAACGACTCAGGAAGGTCACCCAAGAGGTTAACTGCAAAACCTCACATCGGGCCGTCCTGCCAGTTCGCAGTGTCTCACCTGCACCTGCCCCGACAGTACAGGGAAAGAAAATGTGCCCGGGTTTTGGCAGGTCTCTATGAAGCCAGGTACTCCAAAGGGAGACGCCCCTGCCTGTCTGGAGACCCTAAAAGGCACCGCCCAGCCTCCCGCCTCTGCTCCAGCCACGGCCCCTGGAGGACGCCAGCATTTTCGGGGGACCCCAGGCCCCTCTGGGATGACTGTGCGTTTAAGGAGCCGAGGCACACGAGCCCCTGCGGGACGCACGCGAAGGCCTTGGGCCTTTGTGCTGAACCCCAGCAGTGACACCGAACGCCACCTGACACCCCAAGACGATGGCAGCATTGGCCGGGCACAGCCGACAGGAGGCCACGCCGCCTCGAGCCGCCACGCCCCCCACGGCCCCCTCGAGACCCCGCTGCAGAGGGCACCGGCGGTCCCTGCACGTGCAGTGCCAACAGCAGGACGTGGTGACAGACGCGCTGGAGCGCCAGCCCTGCTGAGCTGTCCCCTGCCAGCACCTTAAATCTGAATGGCCACGGAAAATAGATGCCGGTGTACCCCGGCAAACAGATTCCAGAAACCTCAGCCTCCCGCGATTTAAAGCCCTTGGTATTTGCTGGTTTAGGGCGGATGGGACTGGAAATTGTGGCAATTGGGAAACTGAAACAAAATAACACCCACAATGCTGGAGACAGTTTCCAGAATACATTAAGTCTAAGCTGTGGGCGTTAATGGAATAATGATGCATTTCAATAGCAGGCGTCCTGCCGTAAATATCAACCTCAACAGATTCCGGCTTCACTGCTGCACAAAGTGGAGGGAAAAACCTCATTCACGCATTCACTTGCTCTTTCAAATATTTATTCAACAGAGACTCATTCGGTAACATTCCTGGAGGGAGGACGGTGGTGCACAGGCTCTCAAAATGCTCTGCTGGCAGCCTGGAGTTCCAAAGGGGTCACGTACCAGCTGAGCACCTACTATGTGCCCAGCATGGAGTTCCAAGGTGGTCTTCAGTCAATGTGTATTAACTGAGCATCTACTATGTGCCCGGCATGGAGTTCCAAGGCAGTTTTTAGTCAACGTGTATTAACTGAACACCTACTACATGCCCGGCATGGAGTTCCAAGGTGGTTTTCAGTCAATATGTATTAACTGAGCACCTACTATGTGCCCAGCATGGAGTTCTGAGGCAGTCTTCGGTCAAAGTGTATTAACTGAGCACATACTGTGTGCCCAGCATGGAGTTCCAAGGCAGTTTTCAGTCAACGTGTGTTCACTGAGCACCTACTATGTGCCCGGCACTGTCCTAGGTGCTCGGGATGCAGCAATTAACAATGCAGACGAAGCGCCTACTGTGTGGAGTATGACTTCTGGGAGAGCAGGCCCACCCTGACTCAACGGGCCACACTTTATATAAATGCCATCTTCACAAGCGCCTCTTCACGAGGCTGCACCCGGGTCATCAGGGCACGAGGGGAGGGCAGAGGAGGGTTCCAAAGGGTCGAGGGCGGTAAAGTGTAAACAGCAAACGTGGCCCCTGTTCTGGGCTGGCAGGTGACGATCCCCAGGACCCCGGGTGTGGGGCTCGGGGAGCTCCGTGAGCCTGTCGGCAGAAGGTCAAGCGACAGGACAGCGAGGGCGGAGAGGGAGGGGGTACGTCAGGAGACTGGAGAAGAGACGGTCGGGTTTGTTTACCTGTGGAAAGAGCGCGGCAGGGCCTAGAGGGGGCAGAGCCCAGCACGGCGGGAGTCGGGGGTTGGCACCACTCGGCGGTCACAGCCGGCGCCACCACGCGCGCCCACGGCCCCAGGACGGCCTCAGGAAGAGGGGCTAGCACGCGTGGACGTCGACTTGGGCGTTCCCGACGCGCGCCCTCCACATCTCCAATCACCACATCTCAACCTGAGCTGCCTCCGGGGCGCCTCTTCCTCCGATGAAAAGAGATCTTCCTCCCGACAGGTGCGCCAAACTGGCAGGGCTTTGTGGGGGATGCAGTCGCCATGACTTCATCCAGTTTTCGAGCAAGAGTTTGCTCAGCCCTGGAGCACCAGCGGAGTAGGAGACCCAGTGACTCTCCCGGTCTTGACAAAGCAGCAGCGGCCAAGGAAGGAGAGCCCAGGACACCAGTGAGGGCAGCAGGCACGGTGGCCACGGGGGCAAGCTGGCAGAGGCAGTAAACGGTCGCGAGACCAAGGGTGGGGGGGACTGGGAAAAAGGCACCCCGGGGCCCGGGATGAGACGAGCAAAGAAGGGTGAACCACGGAGGCTCGGCGGTGAGGGCGAGGGCTGGCGATCGTGGCTGGCGCGGAGCAAAGCTGGGGCGCCCTGGAGTTAGGTAGAGAAGGCAGACAGGGCACGCCAGGACTGACCCTAGAGGAACACCAGCATTTTAGGGATCGGGAGGGGAGGGGACCGGGGAAGTCAGGAAGGAGCATGAGAGACCTGGGAAAGCCACCGCCCAGGTGCCCGTGTAGACAGCAGGTGCCCGTGTAGACAGCAGGTGCCAGGGTAGACAGCAGGTGCCCGTGTAGACAGCAGAGGCCAAAGGTGAACGGGAAAGGAGCCGAGGTCACCACGAAGCTGAGACTGGCCAGGAGTCGAAAAACGTGGGGGCGTTGCCGCACGAGGATGGCCGAGCACTGCCCCAAGACACGGGGAGTGGGAGAGTCCTCGGGTCCCAGGCCCCGGGCAGCAGGAGTAGCACCTTATACACAGGGTGACGGGGAGGGAGAGCCGCGAGAGGAAAAGGAGAGGGACAGAGACGCTTGAGAGGGACAGAGAACGCCGAGACCTGGAGAGGGACAGAGGACACGAGCCCTGGAGAGGGACAGAGGACACAAGCCCTGGACAGTGACAGAACACCAAGCCCTGGAGAGGGACAGAGAACGCTTGAGAGCCCTGGAGAGGGACAATGAAATGAAAAAAAGGAAAGGAAGAACTGTATGAAGTTACAGGAGAGAATGAGGAACCAAAAAACCCAAAACCCTGCGGCCTCTGTTGCTAATTTTATGAGACATCTTAATTGGGAGAGTTTATCAGACAAAACAGGTAAGGCGGAACCTGGCATGTTGGTAATAAATCAAAGTCATCTCCATGAATTGTGTTGGAGATCAAAATGGAAATGTATGAAAAAACCAACACTTCCAGCCCAAATCCCACCGTGTGCACGTGTCCTCCCCGACATCTTCTCCTTTCAGGCCTTCATGTCAGGCAAAGTTTCCATCAAGAAGAGGCAGGGAGGCGGAAGTGGCTCAACTGATAGAGCGTCCGTCTACCACATGGAGGGTCCAGGGTTCGATCCCTAAGGCCTCCTGACCTGTGCAGGCCCACGTGCAGTGCTGCTGTGTGCAAGGGGTGCCTTGCCATGCAGGGGCGCCCCCACATAGGGGAGCCCCACGCCAAGGAGTGCGCCCTGTAAGGAGAGCTGCCCCATGTGAAGAAAGTGCAGCCTGCCCAGGAATGGCGCCGCACACACAGAGAGCTGACACACAAAGATGATGTGACAAAAAAGAGATGCAGTTTCCCAGTTCCACCAGATAATGCAAGCAGATGCAGAAGAACACACAGCAAATGGATACACACAGCAGACAACAGGGGGAAAGGGAGAAAAATAAATAAATCTTAAAAAAAAAATAAATGAAGAGGCAGGGAGGGTTGACCAGGAAAAGGGTGAAAATCTCTCGTGCACCCAAGCCTGGGGAGCTGCAAAGGTGGTGGGCATGAAGGAGGCCTGACTACTTAGAATCTGAGCATCTGCAAGCAAGAGCAAGGGTCCTTGGGGGCAGCACGGGCAGGGCTGGGAGCAGGGGCCTGTTGCCCCAGGGCCAGCTGGGGGCCCACTGCCAGGACCCCCAGGCAGCTCCCTCCTCGGCCCTCCTCTCCTCCCGCCCCCCACTCACCTGTGTCTCTTCCTGCAGGTGCCAAAACCCATCTAAGGTGTTAGGCCAGCGACCTCTGCCCGGACCCCTGGCCCTCGGAGGGGCTGGCTCCTCATCACTCGGGTCTCGGCGCGGGGCCACCTTCCGGGGCCTTCCCTAAATGATGAGCCCGCTCGGTCACCCATGGCCCCTTCAGGAGTTATCACGCTCATTAGTTGACCTGCGTATGGCGGTGTCCTCTGCCGGCTTAAGAGAGCAGTGTCTGTGTCCCCAGAGCCCACCGCCGCGCCTGCACAGGTAGCTGGTCAGCACCTGCTGCGTTGGCGCGTACTGCGAGCCTGCTGTCGCCAGGGGCAGAGGGGAGGGGTGCCTGCGGGTCTCGGGGCAGGCTGGCGTCCACCGTCACCAGGAACACCCGCTCCGCCCGCACAGAGAGCCGGCCTCAGCTCGCGGACCGTGAGGTCTACTCTAATACAGTCAAAATGACCTCGGCACAGCTGCCATCGCTCCCGCCGAGGAAAACGGCGCTCTCCTCCACGTGATCCCCGGACGCAGAGGTCTAAGGTTCCAACAGGAGCCACTGTGAGAAAACTGCACCAGAGAGCCTTTCCCAGGGACCCTGACCCGCGGGAGGGCCCGAGCCCGCTGCCCGCTCCTGCTTCCTCACAGGCCTGCCACGCGCTCGTCCCCCTTTCCTCACAGGCCTGTCCACGCGCTCGTCCTCCCTCCTCACAGGCCTGTCCACGCGCTCGTCCTCCTTCCTCGCAGGCCTGTCCATGCGCTCGTGCCCCTTTCCATGCAGGCCTGTCCACGCGCTCGTCCTCCTTCCTCACAGGCCTGTCCATGCGCTCGTGCCCCTTTCCATGCAGGCCTGTCCACGCGCTCGTGCCCCTTTTCATGCAGGCCTGTCCACGCGCTCGTCCCCCTTCCTCGCAGGCCTGTCCACGCGCTCATCCTCCCTCCCTCGCAGGCCTGTCCACGCGCTCGTCCCCCTCCCTCGCAGGCCTGTCCACGCGCTCGTCCTCCCTCCCTCGCAGGCCTGTCCACGCGCTCGTCCTCCCTCCCACGCAGGCCTGTCCACGCGCTCGTCCCCCTTCCTCGCAGGCCTGTCCACGCGCTCGTCCCTCCTTCCTCGCAGGCCTGCCCACGCGCTCGTCCCCCTTCCTCGCAGGCCTGTCCACGCGCTCGTCCCTCCTTCCTCGCAGGCCTGTCCACGCGCTCGTCCCCCTTCCTCGCAGGCCTGTCCACGCGCTCGTCCCCCTTCCTCGCAGGCCTGTCCACGCGCTCGTCCTCCCTCCCACGCAGGCCTGTCCACGCGCTCGTCCTCCCTCCCACGCAGGCCTGTCCACGCGCTCGTCCTCCCTCCCACGCAGGCCTGTCCACGCGCTCGTCCTCCCTCCCACGCAGGCCTGTCCACGCGCTCGTCCCCCTTTCCTCACAGGCCTGTCCACGCGCTCGTCCTCCTTCCTCGCAGGCCTGTCCACGCGCTCGTCCCTCCTTCCTCGCAGGCCTGTCCACGCGCTCGTCCCCCTTCCTCGCAGGCCTGTCCACGCGCTCGTCCCTCCTTCCTCGCAGGCCTGTCCATGCGCTCGTCCCCCTTCCTCGCAGGCCTGTCCACGCGCTCGTCCCTCCCTCCCACGCAGGCCTGTCCACGCGCTCGTCCCCCTTCCTTGCAGGCCTGTCCACGCGCTCGTCCCTCCCTCCCACGCAGGCCTGTCCACGCGCTCGTCCCTCCTTCCTTGCAGGCCTGTCCACACGCTCGTCCCCCTTCCTCGCAGGCCTGTCCACGCGCTCGTCCCCCTTTCCACGCAGGCCTGTCCACGCGCTCGTACCCCTCCCTCCCACCTGGAGCAGGCGCTTTGCTGTGACCTGCAGCGCCACCGCCAGGTCACCTGCAGAACTGCTCCTCGTGGTCGCGGCTAAGGCGGCAGCGGAGCTTCCGGGGGAGGAGGATCCACCACGCCAGGAGGACCCCGGGCAGCCCCCGGCCGCAAGGCCCGCTCGGGAGCTGGGCTTGCTGCAGCTTCGCCCCGCCCCGCAGGGGGCTTCTGCAGGCACCTGGGCACTGAAGCGGATCGTGTCCGGACACGGGGACCCACCCCTGGAACCGCGCCTGCTGCAGCGCAGAGCGCCGTCTACACACACCGTCTACACGGACGCGGGGGGCGTGTCCACAGACGGAAATCCCTCCCTGAGGCGGCCGGCAGCGGGAGGAAGAAAATCAGGTTTGGGGAAATGGAGAGAGCTCGACGGCGGGACAGGGGCATGAGGGGCGGGCAGGGGGCGCGGAGGCCAGGCCAGGGGGGGGGCTTCGCGCTCTGCAGCTGCCCTGGCCCCCCTCCGCCGCCCAAGTCCGGAGCCAGCCGGCGCGGAGGCGGCGGCGCAGGGGGGGAGCGCGGCGCACACGGGCCCCGGGCGCGGAGGTGGACAGGGCCCTGCGCCTGGGGATGGCCACCGCCAAGGGCGCGCCCCCACCCCGGGTGTGGCTCCTGGAGCAGCGCGCACGCACGTCGAGAACGGCCAGGAGACCCCGAGCAGCAGGCGGTGTGGACGGGCTCAGGGACATGGAGAGGGACCGCGCCCCCTGCCAGGGCGAGGAGCTGCTGTGAACTGCTCTGCTCCAACCCCAGGCCTCCCCCTGCGCGCGCAAGCCTCCAGCTCTTCCCTGGACTGCCCAGCCCAGGCCTGCAGGTCTCCACCTCTCCACCTCTTCCCTGGACTAGCCCAGTGGTTAGGGCGTCCGCCTACCACATGGGAGGTCCAGGGTTCAAACCCCGGGCCTCCCTGACCCGTGTGCAGCTGGCCCATGCGCAGCGCTGATGCGCCCAAGGAGTGCCCTGCCATGCAGGGGTGTCCCCGCATAGGGGAGCCCCACGCGCAAGGAGTGCGCCCCATAAGGAGAGCTGCCCAGCGCGAAAGAAAGTGCAGCCTGCCCAGGAATGGCGCCACACACACAGAGAGCTGACACAGCAAGATGATGCAACAAAAAGAAACACAGATTCCTGTGCCGCTGACAACAACAGAAGCGGACAAAGACGATGACACAGCAAATAGACACAGAGAACAGACGACTGGAGTGGGGTGGGGTGGGATATAAATAAATAAATCTTTAAAAAAAAAAAACCCCAGAAGCCTCCACCTCTTCCCTGGACTACCCGCCCCGAGTCTGCAGGTGTCCACCTCTTCACCTGACTCCTACTGACCCCAGGCCCTCACCTCTGTGGGGCCCTTGGAGGCCGAGCACACCCCAGAAGTGGGGTCCCCAGCCCACAGGACAGTTGCCTGGCGCCGAGTGCCCCCTGCCCCGCCCGGGGCCTCCCCTGCCCACTCAGGTGCACGTTTTGGGTTTTTTGTTATTAAACTGATGGAACTTTTTGTGTTTTTTATCGACTCTGTGGTGCGGTCCCTTTAATAAAGTTAGGGCATGCCTTTGGTGGGAAAAAAATCAAATTTGGAGCATTAAAAACAGGCTATTTTTCTTAGGTATCCAAACCCATTTTATATCATCTGCTCCAATCACATTCTGGAAAAAGTAGTATTAAAAACCTCCTTGCTTAGGGATAAGCTACAGACTGATGTGAGTTTCTAACATGAATTCCATGAATAAAACGCATAAGGAAAAAAGCAAATATCCCAATTGAAAAGTTAGTATTACATAAAAACAATTACATAAATACAATTTACCTAAAAAACAAAAATGGTAAATATGAAAAATGTTTAAACTGAGTAAAGAAACTCAAAATAATATTTGTCACCTATCCAGGAAACATAAAAAAACAAAAATCAGATTAAAAGTTGACTCACTAGTGAGAAAAATAAATACTCTTTCTGGAGGACAATTTGGCAATATCTAAGTAAATCTTTAGAATGGTTATTCATTTGAACATGGCAATTACGAGAATTTATCCCATGGAAATAATTAAAAATATATTCATGCCACCTCTAAATTGAGAGGGGGCTTAGATCCCACATGGCTGATGGATGCGATTCTCCTGCTTGCAGTTGTGGTCACTCTCGGTTCCCTGGTGTGGTGGTTGACCATCTTCACCTCCCTGTTAGCTGACCTGGGTAAGTCCAATGACCCAGAGAGTAGGAGTCACAACTCTGCTGAGGCTCAGGGCCCAGCTAGCACATGGACAGCCCAGAGATTCAAGTCTCCTGAGTATACACCAGCCCCAGCGCCAATCAGAGGTTCAGTAAAAGGCATAGAAGAGGCACGTGTAGAGAGGTCACATCTGAGTCCAGCTCCATCACACTCAGGAGCACAAATTCCAAAGTAGGGCCCACTGACAAGGCACTGAACTCCAGAGCCATCTGTCATGATCGCAGGACCTGGTGTCTCCACAGCCCTCAGGAGCACCAGTGCCTGCGGCTGTGTCTACTTTGGCCGTCTCTGGGATCCTGCTGAGACACGTATAAGCACGACCCCTCTGATGACCTCCCCACTCTTTTTTGAAGACTCTTAGCCATATAAACTCATTTCTCTTTACCATTATCCCCCTTTCATTCAAGGTCTTTTTCTAGTTGCATCACCATCCCAGGATCCACAGGATGGAAGAATAAAATATGGATTAGAACAGAAAAAAAAAAAAAAAAAAAATTCAGCTACCAGCACCATTTGAAAAGGAAATTTGGGAAGATCCCAATGTCTAACCATAGCTTTATTTAAAAACAAACAACAAAAAACAACAGCTATATCCATTCGATGAACTACTACTATACGGCCATTAAAAATGTTGATTGACTGTAAAAGTGTGGAAACAGAGTTGATGATGCACATTATAGTGAGTATAACTAACACGGCTGGTTTATAAACCTGATTGTGGCTGAAAGAGGTAATCTAGGGACATAAATGTCAATTGAAAGGCAGTTAGAGAATAATCTAGTGACTGAATAATACAGGAAACCCGGTGGCAGATGATGACTGTGGTACTACAAATACAAGAATGCTCTCCTATGACCTAGAACAAACGTACATCACTATAACATGGTGGTAAGTATATGGTGATGCATGGAAAAATACAACTGATGTAATTTATGGACTATAGTTAACAGCAATATTATAATATTCTTGCATCAATGTCCAAGAAGTTACTACTTATCAATCTAAGGTTAATAGGGGTGTATAGGATTTTTTCTTTTGGACTAAGGAAAACATTCAAAGGTTTACTGGGGCGATGATTATAATAATAAAAAACAAAAAACAGACAAATAAAATTTTTCACCTCTCAAACTCTCTATGCTTCCCCTGCTGGACATAGCTGCTATTGCTAGCTATTCTCAAATTATTTATTTAAGCAGTTTTATTATTGAGATATATTCATATACCATGTGATCTATCCAAAGTATCATATATAATTATTTTTTTAACGTTGACTGTCTTTATTGATGCATGTTATTAAAATATTACATAGAAAAAAACGTAGGTAACAGCATGCTTTTATGATCCAATTGGGCAACAATATATTTATATATACATCTATAAATATATGCATAATAAAGGGACTAAAAAAGACACTCCAACGTGATGAAAGGGTTGTCTGGGCAATTCAGACTGTGCTTTTAAAATGTTTTCCCTTTTATTTTCTGAGGTTGGCTACAGTGAAATTATATTGCTCAGGTAGTAAGAAAAAGCAATTCAGATTGTTTCTTAGATTATTTCTTAATTACAAAAAGAACCTCTCAGCTGAGTAGAAGGATCATGCAGAAGATTAGGAGCTCAAGCAGCATCACTGAAAAAGCATCTCACCTGGGTAACAGGTGCTGCCCCTGCCCAGGGCAGGCACCTCGGCTAACGGGGCATTGGGGGGGGGCGGGACTCTGATTTCCTGCAGCTGTATCAGAAGGTATAGTCAGAAAGAAGGCAGAAAAAGTGGCCTTTTGAGAACACTTCCCATGTTCCCTGAAGAATTTAAAAGGCAAAGATATTTAAACAGGGCTTAATTATACACTCGTGTACCTAAAGTAAAAGAACAAGTTCCTTGCAGTTCCTAGCTGGGACAGGGGACACCAAACCACTGAGCCAAGAGAAGACCCATATTTGGATAAGTCAGAGATGGATACAGCACGTTTTTCATTAAATTAATCTCATTCCAGGATCTGTTTTCAGGATTCTGTTGTAACACTTATATATAAAAAGATGTATTAAAAAAATACCCACTAAGAAAACATGACTGTAAAATACAACAGAAATACATTTTATAAGCCCTAAGGATTCTGCATTTATTTCAACACTGCAGATTATAAACGTGGAAATCTTTGACTCTCCAAGTCTCTCAGTTGTGGAATTACACACGAGGCCACAGGCCGGTCCTTTTAGAACCGTGGGGACAGCGCCTCCGGGGGCAGCGCTAGACCGCGTACCTCTTCTCGCCCTCCTGCTTTGCTTTGTGATACTTCAAGTAATCGCTGTGCAGCTCCTTGAAGACGTGCCGTGCGCCTGGCTGCAGGGAGACCCGGAGGAAATGCACGTCCCGGTCGATGCAGAGGTCCAGGATGAGGTAAATGCCCTCCTGCAGGAGGTCCTTCACGGCCGGGTACAAGGTCACCTGCAAGGGAGAGGCGTGCTTCCGTGAGGACAAGCCGGGAGGGAGCCGCCGAGAATGTCCCTGGAGGGCTGATGAGTAATTTCATGGAGAAAAGACAGACATTTCACTTTAAAATATAATTTTGCACATAAATAACTGAATACCCATATTTTAAACATTTATAGTTTAAGGAAATATAATCAAGCCAACAAAATCCCAGTACAGAATTTCAGAAGACTCAGAGCAGTAGCTCTGCTATTTGGTAAATGGCACCTGCGTGTTTACCCGTAGCACCTGAAAACTTGGAATTTTTTAATTTGAAAATCATTCTTCTCTGGAAGCGGCACGAGCTTTGGGCCAAGGCCAAGGGCGCTGACGACATGACTGTGACCCACACCGCACCCCAGAGCAGGCGCGAAAGCTCAGCTCTTCAAAGCGCCCGGCTTAGTCATCGGGCCGTCCCGTGACCCAGCGTTAGAAGCGATTCATGAAGTGCCTCAGGTGCGTCGACAGCAACTCCGCGGATCCACAATTCCTAACTGCCCCGAAGGGTAAACGGGCCTCTGCCGACAGACGGATTCTACCCGGAAATGCCCGCTACTCCATCTGGGGCAAGCTGGGGGGGGCAGCCCAGCTCCGGCCTGGCGCCGTCGGACACTGTGCCCCACTTCCAGGTCCGAGGGCGAGGCGGCTGCACCAAGGAGGCGGAGCTTGCGCTCTCACGTTTACATCCATCCAGCAATCAGCTGGCCTGGGAGCCGAACAGAAAGCCAGCTGCCCCAGCAGCTGCCCCCAAAGCGGCCGCGAAGAAACAGCAGCCACGGATGGTGGGGGAAGCACAGAGATCGAGAGGTGAGGGATTTTCTTGTTTTTTATTATTATTGAAATAATGAAAATGGTCTAATAATGATTGAAGTGAGGAACACACAGCTATGTGATCATACCAAATACCACTTATTGAACACTTTGGATGAATTATATGCTTTATTAATATTTATCAATAACATTGATTTGCGAGAAAAAAAAAAAACCAGCAGTGAGGTGCCAGCTGGCAGGCCTAGAATCCAGCTACTCCTAATGATCTGGAAGAGTTAGTGCCTCTTTGCAAAAACCTACTTTCTAATGAGGATATATTTTATAAACTCGGAGAGGTTTGACTCATGAAGGCAATTTGCTTTCCTCTTTGAGATGATACTTTTCATGTGATGGTTCAAAGACTTTTTTGACAGATGACCATTTTAAACTTTACCCCTTTATAGATGTAAGAACACTCGAGAACTGAAGGTTGAATGACTTGTCTACGGTTTCACAATATGGTAATGGAGAGGGAAAGGAAGAACAAAATGAACAAGCAAAAAAGCAAAAGTCCTTAAACTCACTAGGTAAGTGACTTGATTGTCACTTACTGAACAAATCACTCTACTTCCAGAGGCAAAAAAAAAAAAGTTAATTAACTTTTCCAAAGACAGCTGGTAAGTGGTAAAACTGAGGTCTAAAACAAAACAAAACAAAAATTTCTAAATATAGATAAATGAATGAATGAATGAATGAATGAATGAATGGAGAGAGACATTTTAAAACCTGGGGTCTGACCTCGGTGATTTGCTCTCCACAGTAACAGCAAAGCAGCCCATGGCACGAGCCAAAAAGCCAGTAGCGTTGAGCCTACACAACCCCTTCACATGTTTATTATTCCGATAACTTATTTATAAAAACAGGGACAAAGTCACTTTTACAACACCGAGATCATGGCCAATGAACAGAAACCTCTCGAGGTGGCTTAAAAAGACCATAGACTCGACGGCCGGGACAAGTTACTTACTCTAAGTTATCAGTTAGTAGGGACAGCTGTAAACTTGGTGTGGGGGTAAAAGAGAAGCTCAAAGTAACAATTTCACTGATATGCTTCCACTGCTGACACATTACTGCATGGAAGGGACATCTCCATTAGCTGCCTCGCCTAGCACTGTTGTACAATGTTATTTGCTCCAACTGTGGGCAGATTCCCTTCCACCCACTGCACAAAACTATGAGGGAACACCAAGGAGATTTATTTAGCTGTACTCCCTCTCTAGCATTTAATTAAATGGATGCATGTCTCCGGTTAAATGCACAGCACGGCCAGTCTAGAAGATTTACAGCTCTCAGTAGATCCCTCTGATGCATTTTGAATATTTTCCTCATACTAAATTTAAAAACAAATGAGAGATAAACACAGGCTGCTGCCAAAGGTTGCTGAGATGCTAAGCCTTGGCTCATTCTCAAGCCATTGGCATTCAAGATTTTAAAAAGTACTAATAATGGGGCAGGTGTAGCTCAGGGTCGAGCACCTTCTTCCTCTGTACGAGGTCCCAGGTTCAATCCCCAGAACCTCAAAAAAAAAGAAAAATAACAACTGATAAGCAGGAATCAGACATGAATCATGGGGCCAGGAATCCAGAGACTTTTCAGAGTAAACCTCAGAATAACAAGCAACTTAAGGGTTCAAATTCTTGCTTCCCTTCTTGGCCTTCGTTTAGGTAAACGCTATGTCTCATATTTTCAGTAAAACAGAAGGTAATACGGGTTTTTCTTCCAGCGAATGCTTACCTAGTAATGACTGGACTACTAGGAAACCATCAAGGCTACAAGCCCAAATCTCATTCAAAGAATAAATCCAAGGGGCCCTTCCACACCACTGTGGCTTTTACACACCACGCCCCAAAGTGGGCCCTGCCCACCGGCCTCTTCTTCCTCTCCCCCTCCAGGCCGAACGTCCCTCCGTGGGCATCTCCACTCACCCAGGCGAGCATGGTCGGGGGCCTGAAAAGCATGTGACAGTTATGGATGTTCTGGAGCAGGGACGGGGCGAACGTGACGCACACCTGCTGTTTTCTGGGGTGTTTTAGTCAAACGGGTGCTGATGCAAAATACCAGAAACCTCCTGGGCGTTATAAAGGGTGTTTATTTGGGGTAGGAGCTAACAGATACCAGGCCATAAAGCTTAAGTTCCTTCCCTCAGATGGCTGCCGATGTCTGCGAGGGTTCAGGCTTCCTGGGTTCCTCTGGGCTCAGCTCCTCTGTTTCCTCCACAAGGTCAGCTGTAGACGATGAGGCTCTCTAGGCTTTGCCTCTCTCAAGGTCAGCTGTAGACTATCAGGCAAACAGCTCTGTCTCTTTCCCCGGGGCTCCAGCTTAAGGCTTCAGCATCAGACTCCAACATCAAAAATCCTCAACTCCGTCCTTCGCCAGCCCTTTTATCGCCACCCTGGGTGGGTGGGCACTCAATGCGCTAATCATAACTCAGTCATGCCCAGGTACAGATCAGACTACAAGCATAACCCAATATCTAATTTTAGAATTTATAACCAGAGCAAACTGCTACATGGGGAGACCTTCAGCCCCACCTCCCTCGAGAAGGGCTGACCGCACCAAGGTAACAAGTTTACCAGCGCGTCTACAGTTACCCCAGAAGACTCCCCAGGGGGGCACAAGACAGATACACAGAGATGAATTCACCAAGTGCAATGAATGTCTCATGATGATGGAGGAGGTTGTTTTTATGGGGGGAGGAGTGGGGTGAGGGGGGTGGGGGGTATACAGGGACCTCAATTTTTTTAATGTAACATTAAAAAAATAAATACAGACAAAAAAAGGGCTTTCAAAAATAAAAAGATACAAACACGTATCTACACTCGACGACATTGATACAAGACAGATATAAACATGTATCTACACCTGACAAGACACACACTTGCCTACAAGCAGCCAGACTCTCTTTCAGCCCACGACAGCCCACGGGGCAAAGTAAGATCCATACGGCGGCTCTAGATGTACAACGTCTAGTAGAGGACGCACCGTGGGTCACTCGGGGTCTTTTGAAAATTACACATGGACATTCCAGAGTGAGCCAGCACTGAGCAACGAGTTGAGTCTAGATGTGACTCGGAAAGTCTGACTGATTCCAACAAAGGTACTTTGCTTAACCTAGCTGAACCTGCCTGAGTCTCGCTGAGAGCACATGCTGCAGGCCACGGCCCTGGCGGCCAAGCTGGCAGGACCGCGGCGGTGCCAGCAACCGGGCCACAGCCACGCCTTCCCACCGGGGCTCACCTGGGCTCCTGCCATCCCAGGGCCCAAGGCAGTGCTGGCCGCCACGGGCACTTGGTAAACTCAGAGACTGACGGGCACAGGAAGATGAGCGGGCGCAGGTTCTAAGGCACTGAAACCGCGTGGCGGAGGAGAAACCACGAGGTCGGGGGAGGCAGGCTGACGCTGGGGCGGGGGTGCAGGGCGAGGCCGGAGCCAGCAAGTAAGGAGACAGAGGGAGAGCGGGGTACCGCAGCCGCCCAGGCGGGGCAGGGAGAAGCCCATGCCACCCGCAGCCGCCCAGGCCCCCGCTGTGCCGCAGCACGGTGCGCTGCGCCCCTGCTTCTGCCGCCGCCGCGCCTCTGCCCGAACGTCCGCCCGGCCAGGGCCCTGGCTGGGCTCCGCTGCCTTCGCGCCCCGACCTTGACCTTACACGTGCAGCTGCGGCAAACTCTGCGCGGCGTTCTGTGCCGCACACCCCGGTACCTTCAGCTCCCAGGATCTGTTGGAGGCGGGAGCCCGGGAGAGCCCCTGCCGTGCATGAGCCGGAGCCCCCCTCCCAGCGCCAACGAGCCCACCCAGGACCGTGCCCTGAGCACCTCCCACGTGGGCGCGGCTGAGCCCTGCCCCGTCCTTCCTCTCCCAGGCCCGACGGCAGCCCCACAGGGGGGCTACCGACCGTGGAAAAGGCGCAAGGACGGCCGCCGCATCAAAGAACCTGCCCGCCCAGACCGTGGATGGTGCCGCTGAGCCGCCGCGAGGGACCATGCCGCTGCGAGGTTACCTTCTGCGCCTCCGCCACGTACTGGGCCACCATGAAAGGGGAAAACACCGTGAACTCCTCGGCCTTGGTAGCAATGTGGCTGTACATCCGCTGGACCAGGCGGGCACATTCTAGGGCCACTGTCAGGTCATCTGTGCTTCCTACGAAAAGCACAACAGACCCAAATGATTAGCCAGAAACCGCACAGGCCAGCGCGGCCAAGTTTACAATGCCCACATAGAGCCTCCCGACTCCCGTGTGTTTCCAAACTCCCTAACTGCTCTAATCTGCAGACAGAACAAGCGAGGAAAGATATGTCCAAATATTTATCTATATAACTAAGGGAAGAACACTTAAGAGACTCAAGAATCCATGGGTTCTTTTTTGTTAAGGGTCTAATTGGAATAAAGACTTTTAGAATAAAAACTCAGGGGAAGCGGATTTGGCCCAGCAGTTAGGCCGTCCGTCTACCACATGGGAGGTCCGCAGTTCAAACCCCGGGCCTCCCTGACCCGTGTGCAGCTGGCCCATGCGCAGTGCTGATGCGTGCAAGGAGTGATATGCCAAGCAGGGTTGTCCCCACGTAGGGGAGCCCCATGTGCACAGAGTGCACCCCGTAAGGAGAGCCGCCCAGAGCAAAAGAAAGTGCAGCCTGCCCAGGAATGGCGCCGCACACACGGAGAGCTGACACAGCAAGATGACGCAACAAAAAGAGACACAGGTTCCCGTGCTGCTGACAACAGCAGAAGCGAACAAAAAGAACACGCAGCAATTGGACACAGAGAACAGACAACTGGGGTGGGGGGAGGGAGGGAAAAGGGAGAAATAAATAAATCTTTAAAAAAAAACTCAGAATGCTTTGTATTTTTAAAATTTTACACGAAGGGCTTAAAAAGAAAAAAAAAAAAACACACACACTTGGCTTACTGACATCGTATGGGGAAAAGGCTGAGGCCCTGATCATCCGCTGCCTCCGTCCGCTCCAGAGCTGTCTATATGGGCTTTCCTTCTACCGGCAGAGGCAGCAAGGCTGGCTCCTCGTCGCTAGAGCCTCCTGCTTCCCAATTTCCCCGAGTCCCACGGCCTCCACCTTCCACCCCGGGACTATCGAGGCCCTTCTGGGAAACGCCTTCCGGCAGTCACCTTGGTCCCTCTGTCGGCCCTGGCACATCGCCGCCAACACCAGTCTATGGAAAGCGTTGAGGAAAGAGGGGATGGCTCTCAGCATAACCTGCAACGAGGTGAAAGGGCAAAAAAAGTACGTGAATGCGCGCTTGCTTTAAACTCTTCTGTTTCTAAGGAGCTCGTGCTGTTTCTTCCTTAGCCTTGTCTATCAGCAAGTTCAAAGCAGCAGGGCACCCCTGCGGCCACCGCCGTCACCAGACCTACTGGTGGGTGCTCCCCACTCCCGGTGGTCCGGGCAGGGCACCTGGGGGCGATCAGCTGAGATCTGCCGACTCCTATGCCCTCCACAACGAGCAAACTCCAATCCATTCTGGAAATGGGTAGAAAAAGGCAATAAAAGGAAATAACAAGGGTAATCAATTTATTCGCTAGAATTGTGACTAGGAAGAAAGGTTCCATAAAGCAAAGCCACTTAAAATGGGAACCAAATCTCAGTTAATAGTGACCACAAGACTTGAGTGAGGTTTTACCTTGAAAAACAGATTAAAGATATAAAACAGGTCTCTCTCATGCTCGACCACTCTTAGGTCATGATCAGAACTACACACTAATTCTACAGTGTCACATGTGGTAGCTACTAGCTGCATGTGGCTACTTCATTTTAAATTAACTAACAATGAATGAAAGGAAAACTTAGTTCCTTGTCACACTAGCCGCATTTCCACGCCGCTTGTGAACCCGACAGGATCAGGCAGGTAGAACATGTCCATCAGACTTTGCCGATGTTATACCAAATGGTACCATTCTGATTTGGTGTAATTATCAAATTTGATAGCGCAATGCCACATTCCCTCGCATCATATTAGACTTCTGCCATATGTTCAGAAAGAGGTTATTTTTGCAAAAATCTTCCAGAGCTTCACCAAATTTCCCAAGGACTTCTCTTAATCCTTGACTACCATGTTGATTGAAAACATGGGCCAGACTATGTGGGATCAAACCCTACTTATGCGCTCTTGGGGAAATCACCTAACCTTTCTGTTGCTCGGTTTCCCCATCTGTAAAATGAGGATAACAGGTTGTCACGATGATTAAATAAGTTAGAACACACTAAGTGCTGAAAGCGGCACACCTGCTGATGCTGCAGCTCGGTAGCCAGGCCACTAGTCTTCTGGTCTACCCTCCAGGCTGGCCCGCACAGCCTCTGAGTCTCCAGCCTGGCGGTTCACGCACGTCACACAAGCACGCACCAACGCAGATCCACTTTCCTCATGCATCCCACCTACAGCATCTAAGTGTGAGCTTCTATTATCAGTCGCATCGTTCGCTTTGGCAATACCGTATAATTATTCTTTCGATTTTCTCATTTCATGAAGTGGTCTAGTTCCACAAGCTGGTCACTTGTTAATGGTTTTGCAGAATATTCAAGCTCTTTTGGATGTGACCTGCATCAGCTTCATGAAATCCTGCCTCCTTTGCAAGATCTGCAATTTCGCTTTGCGATTGATTTGCAATCAGCAGAGAGATTTAATAACAAAATGCTGACAAGATGGGCAGGGCCAAAGGCAACTGTTACCGGGGAGGATTCTGGAGTGAGGCCCAATGTTACAAGGGCCCAGTCTGCTGGAGGATTTTTTTAAGGTGGCTCCAGGGATTGAACCAGGACCTTGTACCTGGGAAGCAGGCGCTCAACACTCAGCCACACCCTCTCCCCTAGAGAATACCCCTTTAAACTGCATTGCTCACAGGTTTCCACCTTAGAATATCAAAGCAATTGAAACTATCTGAATGCGCACGTGTCTAGGCATGTATTTCCTGTGTATGAGCTCCACCTCGTCAGTCACATGTGAAGCTGTGGCATGGTGACAAGATCCCTGATGGACCCACGGGCTAGAGTCTAGGATTTAGACCCAGTGACACCGACCCGTTCAGCCTTTCTCGGCCTCCCCTTCTTTAGCTGTGCGCTGGGATTACCACCTGCCCCCGGCCTGCCGTAGGCGTGAACTAACAAGGGTCCAGGAGGTCGGCAGAAGCCGGGTCCCTCCTCGGGACGTTAACCGCCGTCTCGGTCTGACTAGGAAGGCAGCACACTGCAACACTGTCCCCATTTGGACTATTACCCCAGCAGCAAATCTAAGCGACTCATTAAATAATTTCTAATGAGCACCCCTGAACAGCGAGTGCAAAGGTCAGGCCCCAGGAAGACGAACTCACCCAGACAGCTGTGACTGCCAAGTACTTTCTGCTTAAAACATTCGACCCTGGAAAAGACTGAAACCAGGAATCTGCCTAGCCCATCTTTATTTTCATCTTGCAGCCTAAGTGTCCAGGGCTGCCCTTTTCGGGGAGAACGCTGCGCTGCGCGTCTCCGCTGCTCACCTTGGGGTGGCACTGCAGGATCGAGAAGAGCACGTTGTGGATCTTGGGGAAGACGCCCCCGAGCTCCGCAGGCTTCAGGTGGCCCAGGGGGACGGCCAGGAGCGCGCCGAAGGCCAGGCCGACGTGGTGCGGGTTCTGAATGGCCTCCTCGCCCTGCCGCAGCAGCGCGGCCAGGAGCTCCAGGACGGGCCCCACGAGCCGCAGGCGCGGCGGCTGCTCCCGGCAGGCCTCCCGGCTGAGCAGCTGCGAGGGCAGAACAGCAAAGTGAGCCTCCCGAGGAGCGGAGCAAGCACCGACACGCGGAGAGAGACACGCGCCCCGACCCCAGACGAGCGTCCGCAGGAAGCAGGCGCCTGAGCAGCTGGGGCCGCGCCGAGGCCACGGTGTTAGCGGGACGCGGCCTCCTGAGAGGTCTTTTCTCCCCAAGGAGTCGATTCGTCCACCTTCCAGAACAAGATGCCGGGTGGTTTTGTCTCACTGCACGTCAAATACGCACAGCTGTATTTTCCTCCCAAAAAATCTTTAGCTCTACTTGTCTACAATTCAACTCTATTTAAGTTTCTTAAAAATTGGTAGAGAGGGAAGCGGATTTGGCTTCACCTACCACAGGGGAGGTCCAGGGTTCAAACCCCGGGCCTCCTTGACCCGTGTAGAGCTGGCCCATGCGCAGTGCTGATGTGCACAAGGAGTGCCCTGCCACACAGGGGTGTCCCCCGTGTAGGGGAGCCCCATGTGCAAGAAGTGTGCCCCGTAAGGAGAGCCGCCCAGCGCAAAAAATCAGGGAACGCAAACCCGCACATTGGGATGTCCGTCTTCCCGGGTGAAGGCTGCTGGGAAGAGAGTGAGGTGACACCGACGGGTGCCAAACCCCAGGAGATACTTACGGTGAGAGCCGTGAGGATCTGGGGGCACGTGAGCCAGAACAAAGTTGCTTTCTCGGCACTTAACGGGCAGCTCAGGACCAACTTGATCAGCGTAATAGATGACAGGATGGCCTGAGGCAGAGGGGGACAGAACTTTAGGGCAGTGACCAGCTCTCTCCTGAGAATGTAGCTTTAAAGAAGCGTCCTCACAGGTACTGAGGAGGTAAGAGGACCCTGACGGCGCAGGACAGGGGTAAGGGCTGGTTTCTATGAGGTACGAGGGTGACGGGCAGAGCTGTGGCAAAATAAGAGTCACCAACCAAACGTTTAATGGCACAGACATGTGGTGAGCTGGCCCACACAGTGCTGCCACGCGCAAGGAGTGCCCTGCCACGCAGGGGTGTCCCCGCGTAGGGGAGCCCCACGTGCAAGGAGTGCGCCCCATAAGGAGAGCCGCCCAGCGCGAAAGAAAGTGCAGCCTGCCCAGGGGTGGCGCTGCGCACAGGAGAGCTGACGTAGCAAGATGATGCAACAAAGAGACACAGGTTCCCAGTGCCGCTGAGAATGTAAATGGATGCAGAAGAACACAGCAAATGGACACAAGAGAGCAGACAACTGGAGGGGGAAGAGGAATAAATAAAATAAATCTTAAAAAAAAAAAAGAGCGAGCACAGACCACACAGCGATCCAGTTCACAGAGAGCCCGCCCTTCAAGACACTGGCAAGAGGACGCCTGCTGAAAAAGGCACGCGTGCTTGCGGGGACACGGGGAGGCTGGGAGGAAACAGGGAAGAAGCAAAAGGACGGGAATTAGCTGTTGTGATGGGGATGATTTTCCTTAACTGAGATGATGCGGGAAAACGACTGGTCGAGCACCACACCTGCCCCGAGCCGGGCGCTTTACGCCGTCAACGCCAGCCTCCCGCCAGCCCCTTGCTCCTCTAACACCGTGCACATGCCCACACCGTGGCCACAGGCCTGCTCCTCCTTCCCTCCGATGAGGAGCACTCACTCATCCCACACCCCATCGAGGACCCAACTTCTCACCCAAGCTCCAGGCTCGCCTTTCCAGCTACCTGCAGGACGCTGCACCAGCAGACGCTTCCTCTCCCCTCAATCTCACACTCACATGGTCTCACTCGTTACACAGCCTCGCTCACTGAGCTCACAGCCCACCCCCTAACCTCCTCGCCTTCAGCCTTTCTCAAAGCCAAGGCCCTCCTGGGCTGCACACGCACACGACAAACACTCCCAGAGACAGCCTGGGGGGAGGCGTGGGTGGAAGGGGGGGCTGGTGCAGCAGCTGACCACTCCCCAGCCCCCACGACCCTCACGCTGGCACGGAGCAGCAGCGGGGAGTCATGGCCGAGGCCGGCCCTGTGGCCTCCAACGTTGTCCTCGCTCTCTCCGCGTGGCCCCTTCCCATCTGGAAAGCGGGGTGCCGTCTGACCGGCCTCTTCAGGGACTGTGCAGAGCAGGTGCACCACACGGAGGGGCGTCCTGGCATCCCTGGCATGCCAAGCGGGAGCAGCGTTTACCGGTCACTGCCTTACAGACCACGGGGCAGGGTGGAGGGCGGCCGGTTGACCTAAGCATGCTGGGATTCAGGCAGCTGCTGAGGCCCAGGGAAGTGTCTCAAAACAGTTACGGAAAATGTTCTAACCAAGGACGAGCAGGAGGAACTGTTTCCTGCGTTAACATTAAAAGCACGCATTTTCCAGTGTTCGTGAAATAAGAGCCTGTGCTGCTGATCTGAGACGCCCTCCTCTGAAAAGCCAGGCGTCCTTCCGCTGAGCCCGGCCCTCCCTTCCACGCACCCCTTCTCCACCCAGTCGTGTTTAGTTTTAGGGGTGACATCATCCGGTGAGCGCTTCCACTCGCGCCAGCGTCACCTGCAAGCCTGCCAGCCACGAGAAGGCGAGCGCCCACCTGCACGTCTGCCGTCCACACGTGCCTGACCTCCACTCCCTGGAGCACGTCCCGCAGCGCCAGCCTGAAGTCCTCCGTCGACCCGACCGCTAACATCTGGGCGAGCAAGGCTCCCAGGTGAGGCTCCGCAGCCTCAACGACCTGCGCGGGAATGTCGGGATCTGCACGGAAGAGAAGCCGGAGCCGTCAGGCGGTAGAAAAGGGGCAGGTGTACGCAGCTGCGGCCGGGCCATGTGACAGAGGACACGCAGTCGTCGAGCCCCAGGGGCTAGGGCCACGGAAGAGAAGAGTGCACAACAACTGTAAACACACATTCGTGTTGCACGATGAATACACAACTCACAGGGGAAAGACCAAAAGGCCACAACACTTAACGGGGGTTCGCTCCAGACCACAGGATCACAGGTGACTGTCACTTTCCCTTTATACATTTTTTTCTACTCTTCTTGAAAGAATTGGAAACAGAGACTCAAACGGATGTTCACACACTGTCTGTAGCAGCATTATTCATGGTAGCTAAAAGGTGGAAGCAGCCCAAGCGCCCATCATCAGATGAGCAGGTAAACCCAGGTAAACAGAATGGGTTCCAGCCCTACATCGGAGTATTATTCAGCCGTAAGAAGGAATGAAGTTCTGATGCATGCTACAACACAATGAACTCCAAAAACCACATGCTGAGTGAAAGCAGCCAGATGCAAAAGGACAAATGTTCTATGATGTCACTTATGCAAAATGCCTGGAGAAGTAAATTCATAGACGTAGGCAGAGCACGGGCTACCGGGTGAGGAGGCACGGGGGTGACTGCTTAACGGGTGAAGGATTTCTGTCTAGGGTAAAGGAGGAGCTTTGGTAATGGATGGTGGTGAGGGTAACACAACACTGTGGATGGAATTAACACCCTGGACTGTACACACGAAAGTGGTTAAAATGGGCAAGTCTGTGTTGTGTGTATGTTACTGCAATAAAACGAAACAGTAAATTGAGAGGGGTGAAGGGGTGGAGAGGTATTTTTAAAAATGTGAGACTGTTGAAAGATCAGAAGAATCTCAAACTTTGGGACTGCCTTTTGAAGCCGTCCAGCTCTGCTTCTGCTGCGAGCAGGGGTGCTCTCTAGCTTCCCGGGGTCCTGGGGCCCGAGTTTCATGAAGAAGCAGCCTGGAGTTAGGACATTCGAGGCTGTCTGTAGCTGCGCCCCGGCATACCTGCCAGACAGAAGCTTCACCCTCGCTCTGCGGCACGTGCCATCCTCCGTCCAGCCTCTGCCTATTTGTCGCAGCTCAGGGGTTGAGGTGATGGGGGTAAGGTGGGGTGGGTTTGGGGGGCTGAAGTAGGGGGTTGACTTATTATTATTCTAATACAGGGATTATTCTAATGAAGGAAAGTCTGATTAAAGTAAAGGATTGTGGGCTGACAATACTGCATTAAAATGAGACTATCAACACGTGGGTAGAAACTACAAAAAAGAACTAAATAGAAACTCTGGGGTTGAAAAAGTATAACTACTGAAATAAAAAAATTCACTAGGGGACTTACCAGTAGATTTGAACTGGCAGAAGAATAAACGAAACTGAAGATCAACCAATAGTGATTGTAGAAGCTTAAGAACACAACACCGAGGCCTTTTAAACTAGCCCACAATCAACCAGGGAGACGGGTTATTGAGACGACAAAGGCAGCCTGTTCCGGCTACGGTGCGTAAATTGCTTCATTTTTTTTTTCTGTAAGATTCATTTTATTTATTTATCTCCCCTTCCGCCCAGTTGTCTGCTCTCTGTGTCCACTCGTTGTGTGTTCTTCTGTGTCCACTTGCATTCTCGGTGACAACAGGAATCTGCGTCTCTTTTTGTTGTGTCATCTTGCTGCGTCAGCTCTCCACGTGTGCGGCACCACTCCTGGGTGGGCTGTGCTTTATTCGCGCTGAGCGGCTCTCCTTAAGGGGTGCGCTCCTCGCACGTGCAGCTCCCCTACACAGGGGACACCCCGCGTGGCACGGCACTCCTTGCACGTGGCAGCACTGCACGTGGGCCAGCTCACCACACGGGTCAGGAGGCCCTGGGTTTGAGCCCTGGACCCCCCATGTGGTAGGTGGACACTCTGTCAGTTGAGCCACATCCACTTCCCTTAAACTGGCTGTACTTCTAGAAGGCCACACTTAACTCTCGTGTCCCCAAAGTAGCCTGGGGTCCCTCGTAAAGAAAGTAGAACACGAGGGCCAGCTTAGCACAGCGTATCCGCTGGAAAAGCACAATTAGGCCTGGCTAGTAGGTTCCCAACCTTCCCTCAAAAGACTGCCCTAACTCCAACCCAGACCTCAGCCTTCTAACTAGTTACAGAAAAATCCTGAGCTATTAGTCTTGACCCTGGGATTCCGACAGGATCACATCTCCACACACGACGTCCACCTCCCACGGGGACACGTCTCCACGCGACGACGTCCACTTCCCACGGGGTCACATCTCCACACACACGACGTCCACTTCCCACGGGGTCACGTCTCCACACTCACGACATCCACTTCCCATGGGGTCACGTCCCTACACGACGACGTCCACTTCCCACGGGGTCACATCTCCACGCGCGACGTCCACCTCCCACGGGGTCACGTCTCCACGCACGACGACGTCTACTTCCCACGGGGTCACGTCTCCACACGATGACGTCCACTTCCTGCCCACTGCTGGTCAGGCTGGTCTAGAAGGGGCCTGGCTGACTAAAACTCTGTGGCTGGAATCGCAGGCTGGGCCTGTGCACAAGTGTCCCCCTGTCCTGCTAAGCACCCCCCGTGCGCCTCCGGGAGCTGGTTTCCAACCAAGCACCAGGGCTGCCGACACAAACAGGCACAATTCCTGCCCTCGAGGAATTTTATGAGGTTCCCTATAAATCAAGCCATTTGTATCTTCTAAATTTGAAGTCACTTTATGCCATTAAAGGTCCAATACAGAAGAACCTACTAATAGTGTTCACTATCAGTGACACTTAAGCAAATGAGGCTATTTTATCTCTATTAATCACTTTGAGCTAAAACAAATTAAAAGCTGAAAAAAGATAAAATAGATTTCCAAACTGTAATCTTACAGAGAACAATCTCCAAAACACCATTTAACAGGAAAACAAGGCGCTAAACAGTACACACAGAATGCTACCTCTGTGTAAAAAGAGAGGAAAATAATAGCTTATAAACACATAGAAGGTCTGTGGATATTGGGAAAGAATTCCTGCCATGTCAGGACTAGGAAGGACATTTTCTCACTGCTTGCGGGGGTGTGCCTTTTGAAACACAGACCGCGTGCTGATTTATCACCTGTTCCATAACAAGGGAGGGGTAGCAAGTCACCTGGCAAGACGCTAAGGTATCTTTTATCAAAAGCTTGATAGGAAGCAGATTTGGCTAAAGGAAGCAGATTTGGCTCAACAGATAGAGCGTCTGCCTACCACATGGGAGGTCCAGCGTTCAAACCCTGGGCCTCCTGACCCGTGTGGAGCTGGCCCACGTGCAGTGCTGATGTGCACAAGGAATGCTGTGCCACGCAGGGGTGTTCCCTGCGTAGGGGAGCCCCGTGTGCAAGGAGTGCGCCCCGTAAGGAGAGCCACCCAGCATGAAAAAGTGCAGCCTGCCCAGGAGTGGCACTGCACACACACACAGCTGACGCAGCAAGATGACGCAACAGAAAGAGACACAGATTCCCGATGCCAATGACAAGAACACAAGCAGACACAGAAGAACACACAGCAAATGGACAGAGAGAGCAGACAACTGCGCAAGTGGGAAGGGGCGAGAAATAAATAAATCTTTTAAAAAAAATAAAGGCTCAATAGCACGGAATTAGCCAGCAGAAAGAACGTACCTGCAAGAACTCTTCTCACGGAATGGAACAAGGAGCTGAAAACGGACTCCTTCTCGGGATGCAGTTCTGGGGCCAAAAGGAAGAGAGTCAGAAACTGCAGGGCTTCCTGGAAGGGCTGCGCGCTTCCCGCCAGAGCCGGCAACTGCGACAGTATCTGCGCGTACACGCCCTGGTAGAGGGCAGCGTGGGAAAAGGGCACCCCCCCGGCTGTCCGGGCACCCTCCGCCCCGCTGTCCCCGGAGCGCTGGCTCGCCTCTGCTGCCAGGAGGGCGGTGGCCGCCGCGACGGCGGGGACGGGCAGGCACGAGCCCGGGGCGCTCTGCGCGGAGCAGAGCTGGAGGACGGCCCCCGCCTGGAGGACGACCTGCTGCAGGAGCTCGGGCAGCGCGTCCGCGGCCGCGCGGTGCCGCCTCCGCCCCCCGGCCAGCGGCCCCAGGACCCGGCACAGCTTCGTCAGGGACACGAGGAGGAACTGCCTGCCCGGGGCCGCCTCCGCGCCCGCGCCGCAGCCCGCGAGGAAGGCCACCATCTTCCCGAAGTTGAGCAGCGGGCTCAGCTTCGCCTGCGCCAGGGCCTGCATCAGCTGCTCCAGGAAGGCGCCCGCCTCCTGGAGCAGCTCGGGCCAGGCCTCGCCCACGTCCAGGCCGAGCCGGCCGCTGGCGTCCAGCAGGGAGGTCAGCACGATCTCGAAGACGTCGCTGCCATGCACGGTCCGGAACACGGCGCGGGCGCTATCCCCGCTCTGCAGGGAGCCCAGGAGCCGGTAGGACGTGGCCAGGAACCGGAGGGCCAGGGCGCGGGGGCAGGAGCCGTCCAGCCTGGCGACGGCCACGGACAGCAGCAGCAGGAAGCAGCGCACGTGCCAGGGCGGCGGGAGGCTGTGCAAGGGGAGGGCGGCGAGCACTGCCCAGAGCTCCAGGACGCCGGCCAGCCGCTCCCCGTCCAGCTCAGCCAGGAAGTCGCCCTTGGCCAGGGACAGCAGGGCCCGGGCAGCGTGTCCTTCCCAGGGCGCCCCGGCCGCGGGATCCTCGAAGAGCCAGGGGAGCCGCCGCCTGAGCAGGGCCTCGCCGCCCCGGGGGGCGGGACACAGGGCACGCGCGCACTTCTCCGTGACGCAGGCCAAGAAGGCGGCGAGCAGCGGCTGCATTTCTGGAAAGAGGGAGCTGCGCAGGAGAGCCTCGGAGGTCCCCCCGAGAGTGACGCAGGGCTCGTCCTCGGCCGCCGGGGCCGTGCGCGGGGGCAGGGTCCGCAGCAGGACGCCAGCCAGGTGCCCCAGGTCGTCCGCGCCGAGGTGGGGCGTTAGGATGGGGAGGTGGGACACGACCAGGTGCCAGTGCGCCGCGGGGTAGGTCTGCGCGCTCACGGCCCCGGCCTGGCCGTCCCAGGAGGCCGCCGTCCTCTGCGTCAGGCTGTCCCTGCCCGAACGGAGGACGCGGGAGGCGGCGTCCCGGAGGGCCGGGAGGGCGTCCTGCGGGGGGACGCTGGCGCGCAGCAGAGTCCGCTTCATTCTCTGCAGGTGAAGCTGCTCCAGGCAGTACCTGCCCAGGGACTCGGCCGGCGCCGCGCGTGCCTCTAGGTCCTCCCAGCGCTGCGCCTCCGCGCCCGGGAGCAGCCACAGGAGGTCCGCGGCCTCCGGGCCGGCGCCCGCCGCGCAGCGGTACTCGCCGCAGCTCAGCGAGAGCACGGTGTCGACCTCGGCCCAGGCGTAGGCGAGCAGGAGCGCCGCGCCGCCGACCTCCTGCGCCCACGGCGCGGGGCCCTGGGCGTCCAGCGCGAGCAGCAGCAGGGGCCGCACGAGCTCCCGCAGCGTGGCCTCCATGGCGTCCCGCGTGCGCCTGACGAGGGGCGCGGGCGCGCCGTCGAGGCTCCTCACGCTGAACATGACCCGGTGCAGCAGCGCGCTCAGCCACCTGCACTTCGGGGCCAGCGCCGCGTCGGCCCGCAGCTGTGGCAGCACCGCAGCCCGCAGCGTGTCCAGCAGCAGGTCCCACGTGTCCAGGAGCTGGCCGGCGGGCAGCTCGGGCAGGCACTGGCAGAGCACGGCGGCGGGGCCCCCAGCCGGGGCGGCGCGCAGCGGCTCCGGGCGGCAGACGGCGCCGAGCACGTCCCCGAAGAGCCGCGGCACCTGGCGGAGCTTGGCGTAGGTCTGGGCGAGCGCGCCCACCAGGGCCTCCTGCGCTTTCCTGGCCCGCGACTCGGGGACGTCCGCGTGGACCCAGGCCGAGGACACCAGGCGGCCCAGGTCGGGCTCCAGAATCAGGTGGTTCAGGGCGATGAGTGCGCGCAGGCAGCGGAACCAAGCCGGCAGGGACGGCTGCGGGTGGCCGAGCAGCAGCGCGGCCAGGCGCCGGTAGAACTCGAACTGAGCGCCCCCGTGCCGGATCCTGTCGGCGGCGACGTTGTAGACGCCGTGGCCGGCCACCGCGCTCAGAAGCTGCTCCACGGCCAGCAGCTCCGTGGTCCAGTCTGCCGGAGACAGCGCCTCCTCCTGGCCCTCACGCAGACGCGAGACCCGCAGGCAGCCAAACAGCCTGGCGAGCAGGTGGAAGCAGAGCAGCTGGTTCTCCTCCTTGGCGTACGCCTCGAGGAAGAGCCTGTGGAGCAGGGCCGCCGAGCCGGCCACGACGGCAGCGTGCAAGGGCGGCGCGCAGTAGCCGGCGTCCGCCAGCCTGGAGATCACGGTGCTGGCGGGCGTCAGCGGGCTCTTCGCGGCCGCCGCCTTGGTGTCACCGCGCGGCTGCTGCAGGAGCTCCTCCTGGTAGGAAGCGAGGAGCTCGGGCTGAAACGCCGCCCCCCGCAGCACGGCCTCCACCTGCGCGCGGACGTCCCGGCTCAGGGCCGGCCGCAGTGGGCTCTGGCCGCCCTGCGTCCACGTGCCCGCCGAGAGCAGGTGCCTCAGGACCAGGCAGGGCTGGAAGAGCTGCCCCATCGCTTCCCCGAAGGCGCGCTTCGGGTTGACCTGCTGCTTCTGGATGCGCAGGTAGTGGCCGAGGGCCAGGTGAAGGACCTCGAAGAGCTGGGCCAGCACGGCGCCCTCCGGCTGCCCGCAGGCCAGGCGGCAGAGCTGGCTCAGCAGCGCCACCATCAGCTCCTGCTTGGCCGTGTAGATGACCGACAGGGCGGGCACCGAGAGGACGCCCTGGCAGCAGCTCAGGACGGCGCGGGCATGGCGCGGGCATCCCGAGAGTGCAAACTCGGCTATTCGTTCATTTATGATCTGAGGATGAAGGAAAAAAGAAAGCTTGTTACCAATCCTAGACCTCACAGACAAAGGGCAGCACAGAGCCTGAAAACTGAGGCCATGCCCCTAGCATGAGGGACCACCGGGCGCACGCCTCGAGCTCATCAGGGCACCCGGGCAGGCGGGGGCCTGCTCCCACCCCGTCACGTGCAACCTCCCGAGAGACTCGGAGGAGGCCAACACCTCTGACAGGAGCTGCGTTTTTAAGGCAGAAACTCCAGAGAGCATCTCTTTTTAGACACCAAGCCTGCGCGTGAGCGCAGCTACCAGGCGGACGGGCGGTGGCACCCGGTTTATGATCTCGTGGCCCCAGAGTTTATCGTTAATGATACTTCTTGTATTCAAAAGGCCGAGGCAAAAGGCACTCTTTACAAGGAAAGCAGTAAAGTTGCCGGTTACTACTTACAATTACGCACTAGACCCACATTCTCCTGTGGCTGAGACACCCAAATGCACAAACTAGGGAAATGCTGACGGCCAATCCCCGACGCCCACAACGAGCCCCCCAGCCTTACGCCATCTGGATCAAAGTGATCCTGGGCACTAAGCCGCAGAAGCCAAACGAGACGTGTGCTACTGTATCCACTCAACTGACGGCTGTCGGGATTTTCAACAACCCCATTTAGAGCATAACTTCAAGAACCACAAAGCCTACGGCATCAGGCAGCTCAACTTGGTACTTCTTTGCTAGTACCGGTCTCCGCTGACTGTCCTCACTCGTGTGAGGCAGGGTAGCAGAGGACAGAGGCTTTGGAAGCAGGCGGGTATCGGTTCTAAGCCTGAGTCTCTCATTTATTAGCCGTGGGACCGCAGGCAAGTTCCTTGATCTTTCTGAGCTTAGTTCCCTCAACACTAAGACGCATGGAAATAGAATCCTTGTGAGGAGTAGAGGTGACCGTGCACTTGCAGCACTTGAAGCTCAGTGCCGGCACCACTCAGCGCTCACTGGCTTACGGTCACCAGCTCTTCTCCTGGTATCTCAGAATACTCCATTTGACAACGAAGCTCCTATTTCTGAGCTGAACCTTCAGACTACTTCGAGTCAAAACCTTTGAGGAAGATCCATAAAATCGCACAGTGCAAAGTGTAAACCATAATGTAACCTATAGACCATGGTTCCTCAATTGTAACAAATGTATCACACTAACAAAGGATGTCGTTAATGGGGGAAAGTGGGGGTAGGGGGAGGGTATATGGGAATCCCTATACTTTCAGTTTAACATTTACGTAACCTAAAGCTTCTTTAAACGTAAGATTTAAAAAAAAGAACTTTGAGGAAATGTCTATTCAGACGTTAGTCTGATCTCTCTCCAGGCCCACGTGGAAGTTGGGAAAAGTCAGAGCAGCATGACTTGCTGGCTACCTCTTCCAATTAAAAAGGTAGCCACGGAAGTGGATGTGGCTCAAGCGATTGGGCTCCCATCTACCACACGGTGAAGGCGAGCTGACCCACATGGCGAGCTGGCCTGAGTGGAGAGCGGGCCCGAGCGGAGTGCTGGCCCATGGGCCGAGCAGAAAGTGGCCCACGCAGAGTGCTGGCCTAAGCAGAGAGCCGGCCCAAGCGGAGAGCTGGCGCAGCAAGATAACATAACACAGAGAAACACAGAGGAGAGACAGTAAGACGCAGCAGACCAGGGAGCCGAGGCGGCTCAAGAGACTGAGCACCTCTCTGCCACTCTGGAAGGTCCCAGGATCGGTTCCCAGAGCTGCCTAATGAGAAGACAAGAGACACAGAAGAACACACAGCGAATGGACACAGAGAGCAGACAGCGGGGTGAGGGGGTGGACGGGACGTAAATGAAATAACCTTTAAAAAAAAAGGTAGCCTCCGCCTGCCTATGAACAGCTCTGCACTCTCCCTGACTAGTGAATAATGGAGCAATTGGCACAGTGCAGGACACACAATACAAATTCAATGAACGTCAATGTCATTATCATCTAATCGTGACTATTTTCCCCACCTCCTCCCCTACCTTAGTATTTCCCATATCTGCTCGTAATTGACCCCAAAGCAAGTAAGTCTCCAGCATTTCAACTCCCTGCCTTTGAGTCAGACCGACCGTTGTAAAAGCGTACCTCTTTTCAGAACGTAGCTGTCATTTCAAAAAACAGACTAACTCAATTTTCCAAGCCAAGTTCATTTAACTCCCAAATTTAAAACTGTCAAATCATTCACTACTGCAGTAAGAATCACCATCTCCAAGTATCTTTTTATCTACGTGTAACTTAGAAACAATGAAATGAATCAACAAGTGGCAAAGGGGAACTAAGGAAGAGGCTATTGAGGGAAGGGGTGGGAAGAAACCTGGTTCACATCCACAGGCAAACCTCAGGGAAGTCTGCGGGATCCTCTGTTTCCCCGGAGGCCGACAACAGGACATCGAGAGAGGCACGTAATATACGCAGGATAATTCCCGGGGCCGAGCACCTTGGCCAGTGGAATCTGGAGGTTAACCGTCTTGCCGTCCTGAAGGAGGGTCTGCAGCCTCCTGCTGTGGAGAACGTCATCGATGTAGACCCACAGCCTCTCCACGATGTCCTCCTTCAGGTCAAGTTTCTTCTTATAAAACGCAACCAACGATTGTCTTGCCCAATCAAGTAATACCTGAAATTGGAAGAAATGTACCCCAAAAATAAACGAATTTCTTTGCAAACAGAGAAAAAATGCTGGACGTTTATAGAGACATTCAAGGTGTAACCAAATTCAATTGAAAAAAAAAACCTCTCATTTAAAGCATACCTTTGGTTACTTACATTACATAAATGTTTTACAATTATCATCATAGAACTAATACAAAGAGGGGACATTTTTTGTCTTCATCTGGGGCCATTAAATTTTCAGGAGAAACGCTACCATGCCTACCCCTTTCTCTCAAGTTGCGCCTCGACAGCTAAAAGCACACTGGTGACTGCTCAGGATGAACCACCCACGCTTCAGGAAGCCAGATAAGCGTCCACAGACCCAAGCTGATGTGCCGGCTTCACCGCATTACTGAGGCTTAACCTGTGAGGGTATCTGCCTCATAAAGAGCGAGCAGCTTTAGGAAGAGCAGGGTTGCACGTATGCGGTTTCTAGGCTGCGATGTTTCCTTATTCATCAATCCTTTGGGGATGGGTGTCAGACTGAGGGTGGCATGTGGAGCGTGGCACATGGAGCGTGGCACGTGGAGTGTGGCAGAGGCTGGACGGAATGGAAGGAAGCTCCCCTGACCACCTGCCTGCCCCCGACGTCCCCTCCTGTGGCACCAGCAAGGTGACCGTCATCGGCCAAGGCGATCCTCGACGCAGCCAGGTCTGCAAACTACTGGACACGACGGCCAGTCTGTATGTGCCTCATCCTTTTGAGCATGGAACCCGGCCTGGACACTCTTGGAGCTGACCCTTCTAACGCGAGCATATGGGTCTCTGTTTACTCCGACCTCACGCGCTCGGCCCTACCGTATTAACTGGAGTGACCCTAAGAAATGTTAACCAAGAGCAATGTCTTCTTGGGACCCTAACCTATTTCTAGAATGGCTTAACGCAAATATTGAAGCTTCTCTACTTCCCAGCCTTCAATTTATTAAATTCCAACGATTTTTAACAAAGCCCTGACAAGAACTTGCTTACACAGCATTGCTCTGGATTTTTACACAAATGGAGCTATCAAAAGACTTTCAGAATCTAACTTCTGTAGCCTAAGGCCTAATTTGTTCACTAGTCCACACACTTAATTTATAAGTAATGTTTCCAAACATAAAAGAAATGTTAAGTTTTATAACAAAAAAATTTATTGATGAAATACCCGACTCAGTACTTTTTTCAGTGACATTACTCAGTGAAGTTTCCTTCCCCCACCTTTTCTCTAATCTTTTAATTTTCAACTAAATGTCAATATGCATTTTACACAAGTGACAATTATTTTAGGTTATAAAACCTAAGTTTCACATTAAACTTACTTGTTCTTTATTTGGCAGAAAGCACTGGTGGGAAATCCAAGCAAAGTGAGCTAATTTTAGTTTATCTTCCCAGGAAGTTGTCTTGCTCTTAAGCTTCAGCGAAATGCCAGAATAAACAGCAGCCATCACTACAGTTTATCTACAAATTAAAACAATGGAGAAAAAATTAAAATATGGTCAAACACAACAGGCACCAGAAAACAAACATTATGTACTTTATTGTCTACATAATATATACATTCCTTCAAAAAATTTTAATGAGCTATAACACATCAACAAAATTGTTGAGCATAAATCTATTAAAAAGATGCATGGGGAAGCAGATGTGGCTCAAGTGACTGGGCTCCTGCTACCACAGGGAAGGTTCCTGGTTCTGTTCCGGTGCCTCCTAAAGAAGACAGTAAGCTGGTACGAAAGGCAGGCAAGCAAGCTGATACAAGGTGATGCAACAAGAGACAGAAGAAGAAAATAATAACGAGAGACACAACAGAGCAGGTAAGGGAGCTGGCTTAAGTGATTAAGTGCCTCCCTCCCACATGAGAGGTCTCAGGTTCAGCTCCCTGTGCCTCCGAAAGAAACAAAGAAGACAAAAAAACACAGCAAGTGCAAACAACAAGGCGGCCAGGGGAGATAAATAAATCTTAAAAAAAAAAAAAAAAAGGTGCATGAATCCATGGGTTTTCTGGGGGAAATTCAGACAAATGAATGTAGAAGAAGGATTGCAAACACATATAAAAGTATTCCTGCTGTGATCCCACTCACAAGTTTTCCCAGAGATGAGTGTGCAAGAAGTCATCTGGGCAAAAATCAAAGTGTTCATATTACTTGTGGAGAGAGAGCAATCACTCATGATTTTAGATTGAAAAAAATAAGTTCCTGCATAAATCTTGTAAGATACACTATGTATTATGTAGTACGGCCAGCTCCATTAAACAGTTCAAAGAGACAACTAAGTAATAATTGGGAGAAAGTGGTATTTCTCCAAGTGAAAAAATGTACTACTACCCAATCTCAAAAGACATACTCTTTCAGTTGCAACAGTAACTTCCCACTATAAATTTATTTTATTAATGTATGCATAAATTCTCAAGCATACATAGTTTCCAAAAGTTGCTACACAATATCTACAAAAGGTATTTAAGATACTATGAAATAGAATGCAATAAAAGGAATAAAGTAAAGCAAACATACCAACCACCTCCAATTACTAAAAAACTGCCATAAACTTAGCTTTGAGTTTCCTGAGAGTAAAAAAAAGTAGAAACATAACAGATTAAGTCATATTCATTACATTAAAAGTAAACAAGCCAGTTTCTCCAAGACTTTTCATACCGAAGTATAAATAACAACAAAATGATACAACATGAATACCAAAATAGATTGCAATCCTGTGATTCCAATCTAAGATCTGCCAAAGCAAACGGACTTGAAATACTTAAGGCCGCACAGGAGCTGCCTGCGTTTCCCGAAATCTCGGGCCTGCCTCCAGAACTCACCGCCAGGAACCCCGTGAGGGGTGCGCGAATCCGGGTGGAGGCCGCTCGGGTTAAATCACCAAGAAGAGCGGCCGGAGGTCCTATTTTGTCCAGTGTCCACCTCCAGTTCAGCGACTTAAGCTTCTGGCGCGACTCGTGGACGCCACCGAGGCGGCTACGAAGACGCCGAGACACCTGCCAGGCGCGCACGCCGCGCCGTGCTCCGGCGGACCCCGGCCTCGGCGGGGCCGAGGAGGGAAGGGAAGGCCCAAGACGAGCAGACAGGCCGAGGGGTGGGCGGGCGGCCCCGGGTGGGACCCCCCGCTCGGCTCACCTGGCCCCGCTCACCTGGCCCCGCTCACCTGGCCCCGCTCCCGGGCCGGGCGCCGCGGGTGTGTGGTCCCCACGTGGGCACCGAGCGCGCGCGCTTCCGGGGCACGCCGGCGCGGGGGGCGGGGCGGGGGCGGGGCGAGGGCGGGGCGGGGGCGGGGCCCGGGCGGGGCGGGGCCCGCCAGGCATCGCCAGCCGAGCGCCGAGGCGCCGCGCCCATTGGCGGAGACGGTTGCGCGTCGCGGGCCCGCGCCCAGGCGCAGCGCCGTGTCCGTGGTCATGGGGCGGGCGCCCGGGGCCGCGGCGGGACGCGGGACGCGGGGCCCCGGCTGAGCCCGCGGCCGGAGGGGCGGCGGGGGCGGGAGCGGCCGGATCCCGGAGGCGGCGGCGGGAGGAGCCGGGGCCGCCCTGGATGTTCAGTGAGTGCGGGGCGGGGGCGCGGGGCGCGGGGCGCGGGGCGCGGGGGGCGCGGGGCGGGGGCGCGGGGGGCGGGCCTGGGGGTCGCGGCGCCCGAGCCGGCGCGCTGAGGCCTGGGCGGGGCCCGCGCCGTGGGGGGGCCTGCCCGGCGGCCCCGACCCCCGCGTGCAGGCCCCGCGCCCCGCCCCGCGGCCGCCGCGGCCCCGCACGGTGCGCTCCGGAGGCCGTGGGTCCCGGAGGGCGGCGGGCAGGGCGCCGGGCTCGGCTTCCCGGGAGAAAGGCGCTGTCCTGGGGGAGCTCGCGCTGCGGCCGAGCACGTGGTGGTCGCGCGTGGACGGCGGGAGGTGGGTGCCGGAGACGCGCCGGGGCAGGCCGGCCGGGGGCCTCCGGGTCACCGCCCTGCGCGCGGGGCGCGGGGCGCGCGGCTTTCGGAAGCCGAGGGGCGAGGCCGCGGGCGGTGGGAGCAGCGCCGGCGGCCCCGAGCGGCGGAAGTGGGGCGCCCCGGGCTCCGCGCGCGTCTCCCGGTCAGCCGGGGGAGCGGCCTCCCGGGCGGGCCGCGCGGCCTGGGGGCCCGGAAGGCGAGCCGGCCTCCTCAGCCTCGTCCCGGGGCACCTAAGCCGGCCTCGCTCGGGCCACGGCGGGTGCAGCGCGCAGGGGCTCGGCGGGCGGAGCTCGGGTCCCCCCGGGGGTGCAGGTGTGCTGCACCTGGAGGGCGCGGCGCGTGCGCAGCTTGCCCTCAGCCCCGGGGTGGCAGTGCCTCTGGGCGAAGCGGCCCGCCGGGTCCAGCGCCGGGAGGCCTGATGGGGGGGGGCCGGCGGGTAGATCTAGGCTAGAAACCACGGAACGACCTGTGCGACCTCTCTGCCCTAGTTTCCGAATATGTAACGTGGGGTAACAGTTGACAGTGTAAAAGTGGATTTTTTCAATTAGCAATAATCGCGCCTCGGATAAACCTCACTGGGTACGATATTAAAAGTAGACTTTTTCAAAGGTTCAAAAAAAAAAAAGGGAATTAAGTATGTGAACTTGCCTTATACGTAAAAGGTACTATGTAAACATTAGCTATTTTCTTTTCGGGGAAATATTTTCTAGGTTCCTCATAGGTTTAAAATGTTTGTGTGTTAAATAACGATACATATTAGTCTTGGTTTTATTTATGAAATATAAATCTTTCCTGCCTTGAAAATCATTGTTGAACTAGAAACCCAAAAAGTGGCCTTGTGTTTAGTATTTTTTCCTGTTTCATCAACAATAAGGGAGATTAGTGTATCTTGGATCAGTTTTATTGCTTCTGCCTGTAAAAATGAGACTTAACCATGCTTCTGTGACTATAAAACTTGGGCGCAGACCTCACAAAACAACCCAGTAACTTGTGTGTACGTGTGAGTGTTTTCCCCAAACAGAATGTTGGCACTTACAAAGGACACCTCTGCAGAAAGAGAGGGATTTTTGTTTTCGAGGATCATTCGGTTCACCAGCGTTCCTCAGTGGGCAGAATTAGAATTAATGTCTCCAGCCTCTTCCTGTTTGAGGAGCTTCTCGGGTGGTAACTGTTGCCAGTGTTCTCTGTTCCCGACTGCCCTTGTGACTCCGAGGCAGGATCCTCCAGCAGCCGGCGACTGCAGAGCAGGGCTCTTGACCTCTGTGCCACGGACCCTTCCCAAGTGGACTCTGTACTGGCCAGTGCGTGGGGGGGGGGGGGGCGCCAGGAGAGAAAAAGAAAGCGGTGGGGAGGCGGGAGGAGGGGCCGGCAGGTTGCAGGGACAGTGGGGGGGGGTCTTTGGTCGCGGGGGTGTGGGGCGACCAGCGAGCGGAGAAGGACCCGGCTGGGAGTAACCTGCAAGGACTCCCTGTGGAGCTGGGCAGAGGGCTCCAGGTTCGCTCTTTGGGAAGGTGGTGCCTGCGAGTGGTGATGGGATGGAAATGGGGAAGACTGGGCTACGTTGGTCTGCTTTGACTGCAGCTTCGTGTCTGCCTCTTGACTCCAAAGGGAAAGCGATTGCTTAGCAGAGAAGGACATCTTCAAGCAGATCCTCAGGTCGGAGAGGACCAAGAGGAGGCCTGAAGTAACCCGTCTGTCCTTCCAGACAGCCTTCCCTCTTGAAAATGGCCTTCAAATATGAAATGTAGTGAGCGGGTGTGGCTCAGGCGGTTGCGCACCTGCTTCCCACACGGGAGGTCGCAGGTTCAATTCCCAGTGCCTCCTGAAAACAAAAAGCAAGCAAGCTCATGAACTCGGGAGCTAATGTGGCTCAGTGGTTGAGTGCCGGCTTCCCACATATGAGGTCCCAGGGGCCCCCAAAAAATAAAAATAAAATGACCCTGACTATAAGGAAGGGTTTTCCCCAAAATGTATCCCTCTGAGAAGAGGGTGACACCTCATATTCAACTCTCTTATTACATTACTGAGAACAAGGTGCTGTTTGAGTAAGACATACTGGGATAAAATATCCACAGTCCAGCTAATTTGAGGTATACCTACAATGAATCTTACCAATATTAGTTAAATAAAACAAACAAAACCCAGTAAAGATTTAGTAATTAAGGATTTGTCTCAGAAAGCTCAAGAGTTAGATGTCATTGTTAACAGATCACAAAAAATACAATCTTTAATGAATGAAAAAACTTCTGCCCACCTAACTGGTACTTACGGCTTGGGTTGAGATTCCCAGTGATGGCCTCGGGTGGGTGTGAGAAGGGTGATGTGCTCTAGGAAATGGGATTTCACAATTCAGAGTGCCTCGTGCGACCACAGAGACTCGTTGTAGCTTGTCAGGGCTGCTGTAGACCGAGTGGCTTAAACAACTAGGCTCCACTTAGAGGCTGGAAGTCCAAAACCCCAGCATGCCCCGTCCCCACAGGCTGTAGCTCTGGGGCGGCTGCTGGCAGGCCTCCGAGGCGCAGCCCTCCACCTCCCGCCAGGTCTCCTGTGCTTATTGGGGCTCCCGTTAGGTTGGGCTAGGGCCACCCCGATGCCTTTGGCCTCCTCTGGTCCTGTTGGTTTACAGATGAGTCCACACCCCCCGACCGTAGAGGCTGAGGGTGGTTAGAACTTGAAGACGCCGTCGGCAAGTGGGTCCACACCTGCAGAATCTGGGGCTAGGACTTGGGTGCGTCTTTGTGGGAGTTGGTTAGGGTTAGGGTTATTCTCAGTGTACCACCACCCTGATGCTGAGGGTGTACGTGAGTAGTTGGAGTAAAACTGTTTCAAGAAAGAAAAGGGAAAACAATATTTCTGAATTAACACATTGCCCTATATGCCATTATTTGAATGCATGTATAAATTTATAAAGACTATAAGTAGGCATTTGACTATTTCATCTACAATCCTAAAAGTTTTGTTCAATTTTTGTTTTTATTCCAATTTAAGTTAACCAAAAATATTTTTTCTTTTTAATTTTCTCATTGAAAAGGGTAAGATCATCTAAGGTTTGAGATCGCCTTTAGTTAAGTATTTTGTAGAAATTAGCAGATATTTTGTTTCTCTGGTGAAGCAAATTCCCTTTTCCACTTCTCATGTTTTACCATTAAGAAGATTGAAAGAGTGCTCACGTTGAAGACAAGTTGAAGTTTTGTCTTGGCAAGGGTTAGAAAATGCTATGAAGAATATCCATGCTCAGTTCTTTGTTTAGCAGTCAAACAAGATGATGTTCTTCTGAGAGACACTGAAGAGTGTATCTGCCTTAGCACCTTTACCCAGTTTCAAAATAAAATGTCCCCCTGTTTTTTAAAACAAAATACTAGCTTTTGGAAATTCTATAATTTAACAAGCAGAAGTATAATGCAAAATTGTGTCAGTTACCATTTTCAGAGATGCTGAAGTGTCATTTCACAAAGTAGCACTGCGCTCTAAAACTGTGCTGTCCAGTACTGTTACAGCCGACCGTGTGTGGCTCCTTAAATTAAAATTTTAAAAAATTAAAAACTTATTTCCTCAGTTCTATTAGCGACGTTTTAATTGCTCAGCAGTCACATGTGGCTCCTGTATTGAACAGTGCAGATCTAGAACATTCCCAGCGTTGCAGAAAGTCCTTTTTAACAAGACTGCTCTAGAATGAAAACTGAAGGTCATTCCACACTGACACACGCACGTTTTAAGGTCATTGAACAGCTCTGAGCCCTCACCTGCTGCGTTTGCATTCAGTTTCAGGAAGAGTGATCAGCATAGCAAAACACCCTTTTTTTTTTTTTACTTTTTGTCTACGATTGGGTTTGCAAATAAAGCAGATGTAAAAGTTTATATAGTCAAAAATAATAGTGTAGGTGTATCTGTTCTGTCACTGTGCCATAACCTTCCATGTTGACAAGGTTTGATATAGAAATAATTTTTGTGTGCTGTAAAAAAGCGTTACGGTAAGAGTCAAATATTTATGGTTTGGGGGTCATAAAAACCCAGAAAGATCAGGAACCTAAAGGAAATGCCAAGCAAAAGCTGGCCAGCACGCGCTGTATTTTTAGCATGTCCCCTCCGGAACACCCCATTTGTTTGGAGGAGTCGAGGAGCGGTGCGGGCAGGATGGGGGCCTGAATTGGGAGGTGGGCGGTTTCGTGTGTGGCGTGGCAGAGCCAGGCTTGAATCTCCTCTGGCTTCGCTCTGCAGGGCGCCCTGAGCCTGGGCGGGAGGTGGGAGAACCTTGCGGTGGCGCAGTGGAGCCTTGTGTGCCTTAAAACAGCGCGGTGAGGGTGGAGCAGAGGGAGCTCTTCAGAGCACAGCGCAGTGGAGCAGGAGGGCCAGAGGGAGAAGTGAATGAGGCTGACCACTGGGCTTCGTGCTGCAGCGGCCGCTCGGTGGCACGATCGCGCCGTCGAGGAGAATCCGGAGGACCAGGAGTTGAAGGGAAGATGGATTCCGTTTTGAACACGTTGAGTTCTGCTGTTTGCGGCACCCAGGTGGGAATGCAGGGCAGTGCGCTCAGGAAGCCGGACTGAGTGGAGATGATCTTGGGGGTGGTAAGGTGATGCAGAGAACGGGAAGAAGGAACGGAGGCGGGGAGCGAGAGAAGGGGGCACGGCGCCCAGTCCAGCTGAGATCCGGAAGGAGGGTACCGGAAAGGGCCGTGAGACCTGGGGGACCTGGGATTCACATCTCAATCACGGGTCCACTGAAGATGGACACAGGCGTGGCCGCCGGAGGAGGAGCCTGGAAAGTGGCCGTAAGAAGACTCCTGGGACATGCCTGAGGCCAGTGACGTGGGACAGAGTGGCTCCTGGTGACAGCTGTGTGCCTGGCCTGAGATCCCGCCCGCTCCGTGAAACTCAGGTGCTCCTGTGCCTCAGCCATGCGCTGTGTGTGCGCCCCACATCTCTCAAGACAGGGAAAGAGCACAGCTACTAGTTCAAGTGTATTTTTTAAGATTTATTTTTTATTTATTTCTCCCCTCCTCCTTGTCTGCTCTCTGTGTCCATTCGCTGTGTGTTCTTCTGTGTCCGCTTATATTCTTGTCAGCAGCACTGGGAATCTGTGTCTCTTTTTGTTGTGTCATCTTGCTGCGTCAGCTCTCCGTGTGTGCGGCGCCACTCCTGGGCAGGCTGCACTTTTCACACGGGGCAGCTTTCCACACCCGGCGCAGTCTTTGTGCGTGGGGCTCCCCTACGTGGGGGACACCCCTGTATGGCACGGCTCTCCTTGCCCACATCAGCACTGTGCGTGGGCCAGCTCCACACGGGTCAGGAGGCCCTGGGTTTGGACCCTGGACCTCCCATGTGGTAGGCGGACGCCCTATCAGTTGAGCCACATCCACTTCCCGAGTTCAAGTGTATTACTGCCAGACTGTGTCTGAACAAAGATTAAATGTGAACGATGATGTTATTTTAAAATTATGTGAGGTATGGTTGAAATTAGGAACGTGGCTCATTTATATTTCCTCAAAGCTAATGGAATACAATTTATTGTGATGATGAATGCAAAAGCTAGATTTCTGGGCCCCTGGTGAGCTTCTGGTGGATTGTGTGGCCGTTTGGACGTGGGCACCCCTCCCACGTGGACCTTTGAAGTGAGGGAAGAGGCACAACCCCCAGTCGCTGTGGCCCGATGTTACTTTCCCAGCTGAAGAGGGTTTCCTGGATTTCGGGTTTCTTTGCATCCCCCTGTATCCACAGTTAACTATTAAGAGTTTGGCTACAGGAAGATGATCATGTCCTGATTTTTATAGCAGCTCTGTTGAAATATTAGTTCAGCAGGGAGCAATGAGTTATATATGACAGGTGCACATTATTTCAGAATCCTCGTTTTATTTGCAGAAATGCTAATAATGTGATATGAAGAGAAGGATCTGAGGTCACCTGTTTTCACCTTTAAGCTTTAAGGTGGTCCCCATTTAAATAAATGAAAATTATGGGAAATCCTGAAATTAACGAAGATTTTCTAATTACGGAAAAAGCTCAGCAGATAATTACAATGCAAGTCTCATGTCTGAGTCACTGAGAAAACAGGTCTCTATTTTAAGGAGTTTCTTTTTTTGTTCTAAGAGTCCGTGTATGGAAATGTGTGATGCGGAAGTCAGGGTTAAAGAGGAAAATGGATTTCTCTGAAGGATCCCATCCGCTCAGTCCTTATTTTACGTGCACGCTGGGCTGGACTCAGGCTGGTTCTGCCTCTGCTGTTCGTTTCAGTGGTTGGAAAGGAGAGGGGCTGCCGAGCCCTGCCCCTCGGTCCACGTCCCACCCAGGGCCATTGTTAGAAAACGGAGCTTTGATTCCGAGAATCTGCCTATCGGAGCAGCCAGTGAACCAGGATCGACCACCCAGCCCCGCCAGCCCCGCCAGCCCCCGGCGGCCCGCTCTGCTGTTCATCCACCCCTCACCGCGCCCCCTTTCCTAAGCCCCGTCCATCCCTGTGCCCCTTCCCTAAGCCCCGCCCCTCTCTGCTCCCCCTTTCCTAAGCCCCCTGGCTCTCCCCACCGCCTCAGCTGGGCACAGGTTGTCCCTCCCCTTGGCCCGGCCTTGGCGGCCACCTCTCCTACTGATGTCCCTCCCTGTCGCGTCTGTCCAGCTTTCTGGTTTTGAATGATGGTGAAAACACGTCGACACTGCACACAGTCCCGTGTCAAAGAAGAGGGTGGCGATGGGACATCTGGGAACGTTTTCACGGCTAAAACATGAGCCTAGGACTCCAGGTCTGGGAGTACGGGCCCAGGAGCTCCTGGAGGTAGGTTAGAAGCATCCTACCTGCTGGGTGGTGCAGAGCTTTTCTTTTCGGAGTAACGAAACGGCTCTAAAATTTTTTGTGGTGATGAATGCACAGCATTGTGATTATACTAATAGCCATCGATCATACACTTGGGATAGATGTATGGTATGTGGCTCTATCTCAGTAAAAGAGCTTAATAAGTAAGTAATTGTGCAAGAATAGCCAGAAATAGCAGCTATGTACAGCAGGGGAGGCATAGAGAGATTGAGAGGTGAGAATTTTTGTTTGTTTTTTAATTTAGTTTTATTTATTTTTTGTCTGCTCTGTGTCCCTTTGCTGTGTTCTTCTGTGTCTGCTTGTATTCTTGTCAGGCAGCTCTGGGAACCGATCCTGGGACCTTCTGGAGTGGGAGAGGCAGTCATTCTCTTGCGCCATCTCAGCTTCCTTTTCTGATGCATCTCTTATTGTCTCTCCTCTGTGTCTCTTTTTGTTACGTCATCTTGCTGCTTCAGCTCTCCACTCAGTCCAGCACTCCACGCAGGCCAGCCCGCCTTCACCAGGAGGCCCTGGGCGTCGAACCCTGGACTCCTATGTGGTAGGCAGGAGCCCAATTGCTTGAGCCACATCTGCTTCCCTTCTTGTTTGTTTTTTGTTTATCATTATTATTATTATTGAAATAATGGAAATGCTCTAATGATAATTGAAGTGATGAATGTACTACTATGTGATTATACCAAATACCATTGATTGTACACTTTGGGTGATTTGTACGTGTTATTAATGTATATCAATAAAATGGATTTTTTTTTTAAGTCTTAACAAGGTGCCGGGAAGATGTTGGATTCCCTGTCTTGACTTTGGACCAAAGTCGATGGACAGTATTCACTGCTACCGTCTCTGTGCGTTTTTAAATTTTTTCTAAATATAATACTGAATTGGAATCTCCAGAGCTGGAATTATTTACACACACACACCACTGAACTCACTCCCGGGGGATTCTTACGTGTAGTGAGGTTAGAGAACCTTGGAGCATCACGGGTAGAGTCAGGCTGATACAGTAATGCTCGTTAGTAGCTCCAAAGAAGCAGTTACGTCTTCGTTGATAGAGGAAAGCCTAGAGAAAGGCTTCCCTTCCTCAAAGTATCTGAATCCTTGTAATAGCAATAAACATAAATTTTTAAAAATCTAGGGGAGGGTGTATCTCAATAATTGGGCACCTGCTTCCAGTGTACGAGGTCCTGGGTTCAATCCCCAGTACGTCCTAAAAAATAAATCAATAAATATCTCTAACTCCTAAGTACAATGGGAGAATAATGCCCCATAACCAAGTGAGGCAAATTCCGTAACGAAAGGATGGTTCAGTATTGGGAAAGTTATTGGTTTGCTTCATTATATCGTTGAATCTCAGTTGTATCAGACCAGGGCCCCTCCTTTTTAACAAATGTTTTGCACTCTCTCTGGTAATATCTTTCTATACACCAAGTCTGAAGTAATATACATTTTATATTTATATGCATATATACTGAATTTATATGTATATGTGTGTGCATATATCCGTATACCCATTTGCCCTGGTGTGTGACTTCTAGGTCGAATTGAAAAGTAGTTTTTCAGAGTGTAACTTAAAGAAGCAATCACAAATCAGTTTGGGGGAAGCAGATTTGGCATAACAGATACGGCCTCCACCTACCACATGGGAGGTCCAAGGTTCAAACCCAGGGCCTCCTGGCCCATGTGATGAGTCAGCCCACACGCAGTGCTGATGCGCGCAAGGAGTGCCGTGCCACGCAGGGGTGTCCTCCGCATAGGGGAGCCCCACACACAAGTGCACCCCACAAGGAGAGCTACCCCACGCAAAAAAAGTACAATTCACCCAGGAGTGGCGCTGCACACACGGAGAGCTGACACAGCAAGATGACACAACGAAAAGAGACAGAGATACCTGGTGCCACCGAGAATGCAAATGGACACAGAAGAACGCACAGCGAATGGACACGAGAGCAGACAATGGGGCAAGGGGAAAGGGAGAGAAATCTAAAAAAAAAAAATGAGGGAAGCAGATGTGGCTCAAGTAATTGGGCTCCTGCCTACCACACGGGCAGTCCCAGGTTCAATTCCCAGTGCCTCCTTAAAGGAAGACAAGCACACAATGAAACAGACACAGTAAATGTAAACAAGGGATGGAGAGAAATAAAATCTTTTTTTTTTAAGTATGGTATTTTACCCTTCCCAGTTATTGACTTCGTACTTTCCCAAAATCTTATTTATTTTCTGAGTTTTAAAGGTCTTAGATTCTGTACTTCCTATAGCCTGCTTTACTGGCTCTTTCACTGCTAATAAACACCTCTCACAGAATAGGGAAAATAAAAAACCTTAAGATTCAAACTGGTTTTGTTTGTTGTTAGCCTCTGTATGAAAAGTTTGGTGTGGCTGATTGCGTTCAGGGGAGTTGGGGTTGTCTACGGATGTTACTAAATGGCCTTTAAAATCCTCATGCTTCTGCGCCCCGTGGCCCTCTCTCTGAAGGTCATGAAACGAGTACGCACCGAGCAGATTCAGATGGCAGTGTCCTGCTACCTCAAACGCCGCCAGTACGTGGACTCAGAAGGGCCCCTGAAGCAAGGGCTGCGGCTGTCGCAGACTGCTGAGGAGATGGCAGCTAACTTCACAGGTAACGCCGGCCTCCGCGGCGGGGCTGACCCCACGGGTAGCGCCAGGCCCTCTGCAGTGGGGGCTCGGCACGGAGCACCCGGAAACCTGGGTGGGCAGCGTCAGGTGGCTGCAGGGACGTGGCCCGTCCTTCAGAGCCGCGCCCAAAGGCAGCTCCGCCCGCCCCACTGCGTGCAGGGTTTCCTTCCGCAGGACGCCCGGTTATCTGTTCGCAGTGTTGCGTGGAGCGCCCTCCTCCTGTAAACTGTCCTGAAAGCCCCTGGGAGCAGGGTCCCGGGTCCTTGGTGTCCCCCCTCCTCTCGATACTCTTGCTTGGGGAGTCCACTGCTGGGTGAGCGAGCACCTTGGGTGGGTGCAGTGGTGGGAAATGCTGATCATAGCTATGTTCCGGGGGTTTTTGGGATTTTTGTTGTTGTTGTTACTTGTTTTGAAATTGGACTCTATTTTAGAAAAAGTTGTCTTGAATTAATCTGGAGTAACGGGAGTGGATGTGGCTCAGTGGTTGAGCACCTGCTTCCCATGTACGAGGTCCTGGGTTCGATCCCCGGGACCACCTAAAAAAAAAATTCTAGAGTAATGAATTAATTGTTACGTGGTTACATTGTGAGTTCTTACACTGAATTCGTGTACTAGAGATTTTGAAAGAAAACAAGCTGCTCCATCCTCTCAGATGCCCGGGACCTGCCCTGATGGGGTCCGGTCAGCTCTCTCTCTAGCTCAGCCCTCGCCCCCTTCTTTCCTGCTCTCCCTGCTTCCTGAACTCCTTTCTTGTAAGAGTCGGCACAGCCTGCTCTGCCCTCGCGGGTCTCAGTCGGTGCTGTGGTACCGGCCCGGTCCAGGACCCAGGCCACTTGCCCGAGGGGGCCCCTGCCATCACCTGGGGAAGGGGTGGCGGCAGCGAGAGCCCCAGGTGGCCGCAGAGCTGCAGCCGTTACCCTGAGAAGACGCGTTCTCGTGGTCACGTTCACCCACGCCCCCTCCCTCCACGCTCCAGCAGAGGTGGACATGGACGGAAGGACGGTCTCTAGAGCCCTGGCTGATCTACCAGGCCCCGCCCCGCCCGCCGCGCCTTAGGTCGCCGTCAAGCCTTTGACGCAGGCGCGTGGTCGCCGGCCTTGCTTCCCACGAGCCCAGGAGCAGTAGTTGTGTGTCTCAGCCGACGGACGCAGGAGTGACGCCGCTTCTGTTTCAGGGGTCACCGTTAGTCTGGACACAGTGGAGCCGCTCCTGGAGCACCAGCGAGAGAGGGCGGCTCGCGGCTGTGGTTCTGCTGCGATTTTGTCTTTCGGTTATTTGAGTGCTCTGAAAAACCGTGTATCCGTTAGAGGCGTGTATTGAGCAAAGGCTGTAGGCCAGGACACGAGCTTGGGGGCGAAGGTCTGCCCCCAGCTCCGGCGGCGCGAGGCTGTGGCCGGGAAGCAAGGCAATAAGTCAGGGATTACGGAGAAGTGAACGGGGTGAGTTCTGGCACAGAGGCGAAGAGGGTTCCCGTGGAGCAGAGAAGACGGTCAGCCGAGAAGGCTTCCCCAGGTCCCTGCCGGCAGGAGGCGATCGATAAACGGGGAGCAAGCTCACTTCCCGAGGAGCCCTCAGGAGCTTAGGGGGCCAGGTGAGAGGCGAGCACCTGCGGGCTCTCACGTGAGTGTAGATGTTCGCGCTGACACATCACCGATGGGGGAGCCCAGCTGATAGGTTGTTCCCTGGACCTCTTAGCGGCATGGAGCAGGCCAGACGAGAAGGAGGACCATCCCGTGGAAGAAGCGGGGTAACAGGAGGAGAGGACAAGGAGATTTTAGGAAGCTGCAGGCCTCTGGCGAGCCCCTCCCCTCGCCGCTTCCCCTCTGCCTTCTGCAGTGTGGGGCCTCCGGGCTCTGCGGTGCACGCTGCCCGTCTCCCCGTCTCTGTCCCCCTTTGTGTACGTTCTGTGCTGTAGCTTCCTGGGTCCTGTACCCCGTCTCTAAACGTGCTGATGGCTCATCCAGATTGCCAATAAAGATGACTTCTCTCTGCCCCAGCCACCCCCCTCAGGCCCCCACACGCGGAGAGGGCAAGGGGCCTTTTTGTAAAGCATAAACTCACAGAACAGAGATTAAGCGCGGGTTCACATGCTGAATATTGAACCTCTGGCTTCTCCCCCGAGCCAGCTACAAGAACACTGGTGGCCAGGCACTTCAGAAACATCCTCTAAGACAAAAGTGGAAAATAACAAAACAAGAAAGAAAACGAAAGGGGAAAAAAGCATGCTACCGTTAACATCCTTGAGGGGGGCGGATGTGGCTCAGGGGTTGAGTGCCGGCTTCCCCCATACGAGGTCCCAGGTTCGAGCCCCAGCCACATACCTCAGAAAGAAAGAAAAAAAAAATAGCATGCTTGAAGCAAGAATAGAACATTATCTTTAAGGAGAAAGGGAGAGAAATTTCAGAGAACAGCAATAAGAATTTGTTAGGTTGTATGAAAGTAGAAATGAAAAATAATCAGCACAAGGCTTGAAAATTGAGCAGGCTTTCCAGAAAGTAGAACAAAAAGACAAAGAAATGGAATATCGGGGAGTTATTAAAGGCTCCATTCAGGAGATCCAACCTTGAAATCGTAGGACCCCAGAGAACGAAAACAGGAGGGAGTCAGTAAAAGGATTCTAGAACGTTCCGCAGACCTGAAAGACATGACCTTGCAGCTTGACGGTCCCCTGAGCGCCCAGCACAGGGGCCGCAAATAAACCCCCCGAGGTCCTGCTGTAGATGGAAGTAGGGTCAGAAGTTTCCAGGTAAACCTTCCAGGAGCTGGTGGAGCTCCCCTCTCGGTCATCTGTTTATCTTTGTGGTTTTTGCCGTTTTATTTCTTTACTGTCCTTTAATTGGGTAATAGGAAGGCAAGGAGATAAAGGTGGCGTCAGTCGGTAACGTCCGGCAAGGTCCACATATTTGAAAAGCTGCCAGCGGGTCCAGTGCTCTTGGTGCGCACGCAGCAACCCCCACCCCCCGCCATGTTGGGGTCAGTAACTACCCCGCCATGTCTGAGTTAATAACTACCCCTTCCACCATGCTGGGGTCAGTAACTACCCCCCGCCATATTGGGGTCAGTAACCGCCTCTCCCCCGCCGTGTTGGGGTCAGTAACTGCCCTCCCGCCGTGTCTGGGTCGATAACCGCCTGTCGGCCGCTCTGCTCTCTCCCTCCGCAGTCCAGTCGGAATCCGGCTGTGCCAACGTGGTGTCCGCGGTGCCTTGCCAGGCCGAGCCCCAGCAGTATGAAGTGCAGTTTGGACGCCTGCGGAGTTTCCTCACTGGTGAGTCCGGCCCCAGCCGCCTCTTCTGGGTCAGAAAGCGGAGTCCGCGTCCCCGAGGCTGCCCCTGCAGGCGCGGGCGAGGCACGGGGCTCGCGGGCAGAGCACAGCCCTTGCTGCCGAGCCTCGTCCGCTGGCACTGCGGAGAGACTTCAGGTCCAAGGCTAAAGTTTCGAAGGACGTCGGCGTCGGGAACGCGTGCCGAGTCAGCCGCGTGGAGCAGCGTCCTTGGGTGCAGCTCCTGGGAAAGAGCTTTGGTACCTCTCCAAGACTGATGATTTAGACCATCGTAAAATGGTCTTTTCCCTGTATTTCCAAAAGTGCAAGAATCAGCAAGACAAAAGAATCAAAAGCTGCTGTTTAGACAAGGCGGCGTGGGTAAAGATTTATTTCTTTCTTTATCCTCCCCCCATTGTCGGCTCTCTCTGTCCTCCATTCGCTGTGTGTTCTTCTGTGTCTGTTGTAATCTCATTAGTTGGCTCCAGGAACCGACCCTGGGACTTTCCAGAGTGGGAGAGAGGCGATCATTCTCTTGCACCACCTCAGTTCCCTGATCTGCATCTCTTACTGTCTCTCCTCTGTGTCTCTTTTTGTTGCATCATCTTGCTGCACCAGCTGTCTGCTTGGTCCAGCACTCCTGCGCAGGCAGCACTCCACGTGGGCCAGCTCACCACACAGGCCACCTTGCCCTCACCAGGAGGCCCTGGGCATCAATCCCTGGACCTCCTTTATGATAGATGGGAGCCCACTTGCTTAAGCCACATCTCCTTCCCGTTAGTGTTTTTAAAGGAAAGAATCTATGGTCTAAAGTTGGGGAAAATGTCCAAAAATGTTACAGGAAATAAAGGTTACAAAATAAAACTTCAGAAGGAATTATCTTAGTTTTACAGTTGCCGAATGATAGAATGCCTAAGTAGAGAATAATCTGTTAAATCATTACAAAAGTGAAAAGTCGTGACGATTAAAGATTTGGTAATAAAGAGAATTGATTGTATTTAAACTGGAAAGAAAGTAACTCCATTAAGATCCTCATTTCTCATGAATGGTATGAGAAGAGTCATGGCTGCTTTCCATCCCCACTGAAGATAGAAAACAGATTTATGCCATAAGGATTTATCCAGAGGCAAGCAAGACCTTGAGATGTGAGTCCTTTTTAATCAGTAGATAATCACAAGTGTCTCTCCATGGTCAGCTGATGTCGCCACTCTGGTGGCAGGAGGCTGGTGTAGATGGAGCACTGGTCTCCACCTTCCACTCGCCAAGTGGGGGAGCTGGGGTCGCGCTGATTTGGCCCCACCTCCTGGGGCCCACCGCCCAGCAAGGGAAACAAAAAAGCAAACCCAGTCAGGCACTCGTGACATCGTAGAGATTTTGGTTTGTATTTTTTAATCACTGAAGCATGGCTATAATTAAATGGACTCATTGAAATAATCTTATCAGAGAACTGCGACGTTTTCTTGCAGGGAAGAGTTAATATAGCTAGTTAATCGCTGACCTAATTTATCTAGGTAAAAAACCTTCTGTCCAAATCCCTTCCCCATTTATGTCTTGGGAGTCTTGATGTTTTTCTTTTCTTTTTTTTTCTTTTTTTTTTTTAAGATTTTTTTCTCTCCCCTCCCCCACCCCACCCCACCCCAGTTGCCTGTTCTCTGTGTCTATTTTCTGTGTCTTGTTTCTTTGTCCCCTTCTGTTGGTGTCAGCTTCTGTTGTTGTCAGTGGCACGGGAATCTGTGTTTCTTTCTGTTGCGTCAGCTCTCCGTGTGTGAGGCACCATTCCTGGGCAGGCTGCACTTTCTTTCGCGCTGGGCGACTCTCCTTACGTGGCGCACTCCTTGCACGTGGGGCTCCCCTACGCGGGGGACACCCGTGCGTGGCAGGGCACTCCTTGCATGCATCCGCACTGCACGTGGGCCAGCTCCACACGGGTCAAGCAGGCCCGGGGTTTGAACCCTGGACCTCCCATGTGGTAGGCGGACACTTCTATCAGTTGGCCAAATCCGCTTCCAGAAAGCAGGATCTTGATTCCAAGGTAGAATTAGCAGGTTCGACTCCCCAAGGCTCAGGGGAGAGGAGGAAGGCTCCGGTTTTTTGAGACTGAGATAACTAAGATACGGTGAGCGGAATGACAAGCTGGAAGGGTTTTGTGAGGATGGCAGCCACCGTGCAGCTTGCAGCGGGACATGCGGCCAGGACTAAGAGCCGATGACAGGCATGCCGCGCCATCCACCTAGGCAGATCCCAGCCTCAGCAGGTGCAGGCCAGGCGCGGGCCTCCTGCTGCAGCTGGAGGTGAGCGGTTCCGAGGGGCCACCTGGCGAGCTGCCGGCTGAAGACCCGGGAGGAGGGGCCAAGGGTTAAAGGGCACCCAGCGTGCGGGGCTTCCCAGCAAGGGCAGGTGTCATCAGCAGGTCCAGACTCGGAAAGGCGGGGAAGGAGAGCAGGCAAGGCGCGTTTTCTGCTGTAGTGTCTTGCTTTAATCATTTCTGAGAACTCCACGGAAACCCCGTTTTCCTCATTCCCACCAGCAGAGTGAGTGGGACCGAGTGGACGTTCCCGCCACGCTCAGGGCGGTGTGTGGGAGGAAGGGAAGCGCCGCCTTCAGCAGAAATGGCCCTTCTGCGGTTGGAGGAGGTGTGTTAAGTGGGTGCGTCCCCAGCGAGACAGGGGCCCGGCATGACCGCAGCGGGACAAAGCGTATAAAAGGCATCGACCGAGATGCTGTTCACACCCAGCACGCATTGTCCACAGGTAGGAGAGCAAATGCAGCAGTCTGAAACGAGCTGAAGCTACACCGAATTTGTCTTTTTCTTTTTCTCTTTTTTTTTTTTTGAGGTATCGTGGCCAGGGCTTGAACCCAGGACATTGTATGTGGGAAGCTGGTGCTCAACCGCTGAGCCACATCGGCTTCCCTGAGATGGTTTTTCAGTTTGTTTTGCTTCTTTGTTTGTTTTTTTAGGAGGCTGCAGGAACCGAACCCAGGACTTCCCATGTGGAAGGCGGGAGCGCAGCTGCTTGAGCCACATCCACTCCCCTCAGTCATTTCTAAATTCATACTTTCCTGTTCCTTGATGGGCCAGGTTTTTTCTAAACTTATTAAATTAAAATGCCTCTCATTTTGGAAAATAAAACTGAAACTAAAATTTTTAAGGAGTTGAAAATGATCTCTCATCCCAGTAGAATATGTATATTTAAAGTCTTAAGTAAAGGTTGACTCTTCTTTGTTTTCTGTAATTGGTATTTTGAGAATGAAAATTTCCAGAGGTCTTCTAAAGAATTACAGCTGCCTTGTCATTAACTGTGTATTAGAGTAGAGATCAATTTATTCTAAAATGCATATATTATGCATAATTTACCTCGTGGCAAGTGAAGTAGTGTTAAGCAAAGATAGTATACTGGTTGCATTTAGAGTTAAATTAGGGAGGCAAAATGCAGTGTTCCCAGTCCTGGATGGATTTCTTTCAGTAGAGGGGAAAAAGTGCTAGCAGCTCTTAGGTGCTAACAAGGCTTTTTTTTTTTTAAGATTTATTTATTTCTCTGCCCCCCCTTCCCCTGTTGTCTGCTGTGTCCTTTCACTGTGTGTTCTTCTGTGTCCGCTTGCATTCTTGTCAGTGGCACCTGGAAACTGTGTCTCTTTTGTTGCTCATCTTGTTGTGTCAGCTCTCTGTGTGTGCAGCGCCACTCCTGGGCAGGCTGCACTTTTTTCACATAGGGCGGCTCTCCTTGTGGGGCTCACTCTTTGTGCGTGGGGCTCCCCTACGCAGGGGACACCCCTGTGCGGCAAGGCACTCCTTGCGCGCAGCAGCACTGTGTGTGGGCCAGGTCAGAAGACCCTGGGTTTGAACCCTGGACCCTCCATATGGTAGGCAGATGCTCTGTCAGTTGAGCCACATCTGCTTCCCTGCCAAGGCCTTTTTATATTAACTTTCTTAAATGTGTACAAACCTTAATCTAGATTTAAAATCTTGATGCTTATTATATTTCTGTATGAAACCTAAACTCATTTACAAATAAAATACAAACAACCACAAAAGCCATATAATTCAAATTAATAGCAATTTACCGTGATGGTTAGGCTTTGCCAAAATTGACCTGCTGCTCTGAGTGGGAGTGGACAGCACTGGTGGCTGTAGCACACGGTATTTTCGGCTCGTCTTGCCAGTAGTGTCCTGTGATGATCTTCTCTCCCGTTTTCCTGTGTTTGAAGACTGCAAAGCCTCTGCCTGTCGTAGCACTCCGTTGTCCTTCCCTTGTATGAACTCTTAATTTAGGTGTGAGTTTCATCTCTGCTTTTTTATCATCAGCCCATGACAGTTCAGTACACTTTTTGGACATTTTTTGGTGCATAGTTTCTTGGTGTCAAAGACTCAAATTAGTAAATAGGTTAGTCTTAATATCTTATTTATGATTCTCTCTACAGAAGAGGCGTTTTGCTTCCTAGCCAACAAAATAAAGGTGAATGCAGTGGCAGACACGGGGTGACTGTGGATGGGTGCCGTCATCTTAGTGTAGGTCGTGCCAGCCTAGCGGCCAAGATGAGTTAATGCACCCACGAAGCAAGTCCTTTGATTTTACTTGAAGTAACTGATGCCAAAAGTAATAGCAGAGCACAGACTAAGAGTGAGAATCGCATGTCATCCGGGTGGATCTGAATATACTTATATTCATTGTATTTTAGGTTATTCCCGAGAATACGCCCAAAGATCCCCAGGGCTCTCAGGTCCCCAGTTTGAGGAAGACCAGTGTATTGGGAAAAAATACTCAACGCTGAGGACCTGGGTACAAAGTGCCCCTGCTGCAGGGCTGTTAGAGGAACTCAGGCAAAGTTCTCCACCTCTCTGGGCGTCCAGGGCCTGGTTTGTGGCGGGAATCAGGCCCGGGGTTGCTCAGCGTCAGAGCCGGTGCTCTTCCTTCTTTAGGGAAAAAGGCTTGGACCTGGAGTTCCGGAGTTCCAGGGGGCTCCTTTCAGTCACCAGCCTCAAAACGCCGTCCTGCCGAGAAGGGGTTCCGTGGTGGCGGGCGCCCGCGATGGCGCCCGTGGGGGGCCGGCGCTAAGCCCTGTCTCGTTGCCGTTCCAGATTCCGACTCCCAGTACAGCCACGAGGTCCTGCCCCTCCTCTACCCTCTCTTCGTCTACCTCCACCTGCACCTGGTCCAGAGCAGCCCCAAGAGCACCGCCGAGAGCTTCTACAGCCGCTTCCACGGCATGTTCCTGCAGAACGCCGGCCAGAAGGACGTGGTCGAGCAGCTGCAGACCGCGCAGACGGTGCAGGACATCCTCTCCAACCTCAAGCTCCGCGCCTTCCTGGACCACAAGTACGTGGTGCGCCTCCAGGAAGACAGCTACAACTACCTGGTCCGCTACCTCCAGAGCGACAACAACGCCGCCCTGTGCAGCGTCCTCACCCTGCACATCCACCTGGACGTGCAGCCCGCCAAGAGAACCGACTACCAGCTCTACGCCAGCGGCGGCGCCTCGCGCGGCGAGGGCAACGGCGCGGAGCCGGCCGACGTGCCCGCGCCGCTCCTGCCCAACGAGGCCGCCCTGGAGGTCCTGCAGGAGAGCATCCGGCGGGTCAAGGACGGGCCGCCCTCGCTGACCACCATCTGCGTCTACGCTTTCTGCGACACGGAGCAGCTGCTGAACACGGCGGAGATCTCCCCGGACAGCAAGCTGCTGGCGGCCGGGTTCGACAGCTCCTGCATCAAGCTGTGGAGCCTGCGGGCCAAGAAGCTGCAGGCGGAGCCCCACCAGGTGGACGTGTCCCGAATCCACTTGGCTTGTGACGTTCTGGAGAAAGAGGTACGAGTATCGTTGTCCCTCCCCGTGCCCGCCTCCCTAACTAGCTCGGAACATTCTTACCACGCACGGCACATCGTCCACAGAAAGGGGCTTCGTCATCCCCCTCCTCACACCTTGAGCCAAACGAACGCCGTGTAAGCCGTAGCCGTTGATTCCTGCTAATGCCCAACCTTGGAAGAAAGACTTCTTTTTAGCAATATTAACTTAACGTTGCTAAAGAGTGGTCAGTATTTATTAGTATCTGAAGTGCGGCTAGCACTGCCAAGCCTAATTAAAGAGCCTTAGCTGATACTGACTTCAGTTCAGATTTACAGTAAATATCCTCACGCACATATATGTACATTTTTGCAAGTCTAAGTAATCGGAAATAGATGACTGGATCAGAGGGTCAGTGGATTTTAAATCGTGGCAAATATTGTCGTTTTCCTGCCAAGTTGTGTTGTTCTATAATCTCAGCGACTGTTTGAGGACGCTGTCCCTACATTCTCTTCACACTGGATGTTGTTACAGCAACAATCCTCTGGCTTGGTGCACCTCAGGGTGTTCTCATCCCCCATTCTTAAAAGTATACAGTGAGGAGCAGGTGTCGCCGAGTGGTTGAGCGCCTGCTTTCCATGTACAAGGTCCCAGGTTCAATCCCAGGTACCTCCTAGAATGAATGAATGAATGAATTTAGTTAATCCATTAATTAGTGTAAGTGACCCACTACCAGATCTTATTTTGTTTGTTTGGGGTGGTCTCGGTTTGGCCTGGGTCTCAAGTCATGAGAATCACTGCCCAGGGGGAAATATGGGCAAAGGAAGAGGGACATTTTACTGCACAGGGTTAACTTCCCCGAGCACGGCCCACAAAAACATTTTTATCTCATTGCCATTGAAATTCATGCAGCTCTGCTTCAGGTGATTTGGGATCAAAAATTCCTGTCATGGAGGTGACAAATTAAGGAGTAAAGAATCACTCCAGCTGGATTACAGCTGCTGGTAAAGATATTAAGAATATCAGACACTTCGATTCAGCCCTTTTTCCCTGCTTTGTGAGGGACCCTCCAGTTAGAATGGCCTTAGAACTTTTTATTCTTGCAACTGAAACAATTAGTAGAGTTTATTATATGAATAAATAATCTAGATTCTCATATACAAGCTTTGATTTGAATTTCATACTACCCTCAGATACTTTCCATCGCACTTTTATTCAAATTATCAAATTTCTCTTTCCCTTGAAGACAGCTGTAGCCGTTTGGAAGGTCTTCAGATACAACTGAGGGGTCTGCCTTCCTGTACTTTAAATTTTCTGGAAATACATTTTTTAGAACAAAGAATTCTTCCTACTGACCTTATTGGCATCAGGGTTTGAGGATTATTCTAGGAAATAAAAATTTATATAAAGGGAAATAGCAAATACGGTATCTCAGAAAGAGCAGGAGACCAAAACCAAACCCTCTGAAGGTTCGAGCCCGGCCACCGTAAGCGCTCGCCCTGTGCCGTGCTCTCAAAGGTTTCCAGGCACCGAAGCAGTGAGTTTCCAGACCCAGAGTAGGGGTAGCTGGCAGAGACCCCGGAACCGAGAGGAACAAAGGTGGCTGGACGGGAGCAGGTCAGCTGCGGCTGTCTGGTGAGGGGCTGCAGCCGTGGGAAAGGAGAGGCGCAGGTGGGCGTTGAGGGCCTTGGTCAGGTCCTCGTGGCGCGATGGAGAGACGCCCACGGGTGACGTCGACCGCGGTGCGGCCAGAGGCGCCCCTCGCTGGGACAGGGAGCGAAGCGGCTCATAAGAGGGCTGGTTTTTATTCACCATCATCTGTTTTGCAAATACGGTAACTTTCTAGCCTCTGTGTTTTGGGGCTTTTGTTTTTTTGTTCTTCTTGTGTGTGCAAAGAAATTTTTTTGTAACTTTAGAATTAAAGATCGCTTGTTGGCAGGGCAGGGGCTTCCTGTTTGGGATTTCTGCACCACCACCCACCTTCCCCCCACCCACTTCGTCACAGCAGTTTGGGGAAGTTTTCTTTTTGGTTTCTGACAAAAGAGCATTTTGGTCGGGGAGGGGGGATAATAAATGAGTTCCGGTATTGGTTTTTAAAGTTTCTTCTATGAGAATTTGGACTCCTCATTTTTTCCCTTGTAGAATTTACAATTAAAATTGAGACTTTTTAATGGAGGGATTACAAACTCATCTGCCCATGGAAGCCAAGCAGGTAAAAGTAAATGTAAGCCACCTGGGCTAAAGAGAGGCTAGGAAGTAAGGAAACACCGTCAGCCAAATTAAAAACCAGTTTGTAACCTGTCCCTTAATCTTTTTGAAGAATTAGCTTTTGCATACACAAGTGGAAAAAATATCTTGACAGTCGCTATCCAAGGAGCCTGGGAAGCCCCAGCAATTCATTTCTAAGTCTCTGCCCAAGAATTCCCTTTCTGAGGGTCAACCAGCCCCATGAGGCTCTCTGGGCTTTGCCCTCTGCACAAGGCCAGCTGTGGACCATGAGGCTCTCCGGGCTTTGCCCTCTGCACAAGGCCAGCTGTGGACCATGAGGCTCTCCGGGCTTTGCCCTCTGCACAAGGCCAGCTGTGGACCATGAGGCTCTCCAGGCTTTGCCCTCTGCACAAGGCCAGCTGTGGACCATGAGGCTCTCCAGGCTTTGTCCTCTGCACAAGGCCAGCTGTGGACCATGAGGCTCTCAAGGCTTTGCTCCTCTCCACAAGGCCAGCTGTGGACCATGAGGCTCTCCGGGCTTTGTCCTCTGCACAAAGCCAGCTGTGGACCATGAGGCTCTCCAGGCTTTGTCCTCTGCACAAGGCCAGCTGTGGACCATGAGGCTCTCCAGGCTTTGCCCTCTGCACAAGGCCAGCTGTGGACCATGAGGCTCTCCAGACTTTGCTCCTCTGCACAAGGCCAGCTGTGGAGCATGAGGCTCTCCAGGCTTTGCCCTCTGCACAAGGCCAGCTGTGGACCATGAGGCTCTCCAGGCTTTGTCCTCTGCACAAAGCCAGCTGTAGACCATGAGGCTCTCCAGGCTTTGCCCTCTGCACAAGGCCAGCTGTGGACCATGAGGCTCTCCAGGCTTTGCCCTCTGCACAAGGCCAGCTGTGGACCATGAGGCTCTCTGGGTTTTGCCCTCTGCACAAGGCCGGCTGTGGACCGTGAGGCTCTCCGGGCTTTGCCCTCTGCACAAGGCCGGCTGTAGACTGGCAGGCGAAGGAGGCTGTCTCTCTCCAGGGCTTCTGCCACATCTACAGAGCCATCTCTGCTCCTCTGTGTTCTCTTGTGTGTACTTCCCATGCTCCAGCTGAAAACTCCAGCATTAAAACTCCAGCTCGGCCCTTTGTCGTGTCTTTTATCTCCATCCACCAAGGGGCAGAGACTCAACGCCCAATCAAAGCCTGAATCATAATTTAATTAAGTAAATGTGAAACTTCAGACAGACCAGTTCACAAACATAATCCAGTATCTGTTTCTGGAATTCATAACTATATTGATTGCTACCCTAGGTATAGAGCCCCGAGAATTTAAAAACACGTCCACACAAAAACTTGCGCAGAGATGTTCACGGCAGCATTACTCACAGTAGCCAAAAAGTGGAACCCGCCGTTACCTGCTGAATTGATAAGACGTGGAGTGCGCAGACGTGGAGTGCTCACGGCCGCCAGGAGGAGTGAAGTTCCGATGCGTGCGGCACACGGGTGAACCTTGAAGGCAGACGCCGGATTCCCCATGCCATCTGGTTCCCATAGAGGAAATGTCCCCAGCGGGCAGAGGAGGCAGAGAAAAGTGGCTGCAGGGCTGGGGGAGGCAGGTGGGAATGACGGTTCCTGGGCAAGGGGTTTCTTTTGAGGTGAAAATGTTCGGAATTAAGTGAAAAAGAAAACTAGGGAAGCAGACTTGGCCCAGTGGATAGTGCATCCGTCTACCACATGGGAGGTCTGTGGTTCAAACCCCGGGCCTCCCTAACCCGTGTGGAGCTGGCCCATGTGCAGTGCTGATGTGCGCAAGGAGAGCCCTGCCACGCAGGGGTGTCCCCCTCGTAGGGGAGCCCCACGCGCAAGGAGTATGCCCCGTAAGGAGAGCCGCCCAGCGAGAAAGAAAGTGCAGTCTGCCCAGGAGTGGCGCCACATACATGGAGAGCTGACACAACAAGATGAGGCAACAAAAAGAAACACAGATTCCCGGTGCCGCTGATAAGGATAGTCGTGGTTACAGAAGAACACACAGTGAATAGACACAGAGAGCAGACAAGTGGGGAGGAGGGAGAGAAATAAATAATCTTTTTTTTTTTAAAAAGTAAACTAAACAGAAACTTACATACGCAAGATTTTTTTCTATAAATTATGCCAAACGAAACAACGTGCAGCCACACCGTATCCCTTGCACTCTCTGAGTTAAGAGTGGACGTAGAGCACCACTGAAGTTTTCCTCAGCTGGCACAGGCACCCCCTTCGCACGCTTGGACCTAGCCGCCCCCCCATTGCAGACACCACAGCGTGAGCCTGCACGCGCCGTCCTCTGTCCAGCTGAAAGGGGGCTGGGAACGACGTCCAGCCTGATTCCCTGCTGCTCGTCCCCAGGCGCTTTTTGTACTTGAGCAGCATGACCCAGCTGCAGCCCCTGCGCTCAGGATCCTGCTCCCTCCAGTAAGTGGAGCCGCACGCAGTCTGCACTTGTGGAATTCGCATATAAAACTGTCGCAGGGATTGGCTCTAGTCAGACGCTGATGCAAGCCATGTGTGTAATTCAGAATTTTCTAGTAGCCACGCTTTAAAATGTCAGCAGCAGCGGGCAGGGCTAATTTTAGAAATGTTGGATTCGGCGCAGTGCCGTCTCGGAGGTGTGACGTGCGTGACTTAGCCCCACTCTGGAGCCCCGGGTCGTAGCGCACCGAGGCCAGCCGCCCCGACTCAGTGCCGCTCTGGGTGACGGCTAACTGGGCGCCAACCCCAGAAGGGACCTCTGCCCGGAGAAGAGCGGTGAGAGCTGAGACCCCTGGAAGGGCCGGGCGCAGGCATCCACGCCGAGCTGAGGTTCTGGGGCTCCGCGGCCGGCCCACTACAGCGGCGGGTCGGAGCCGCGGGGCTGCGGGCGCCAAGCCTTGGGGTGTGTTGGGGGATCTGTTCATATCGCTCTTTCTTCATTCTTTGTAACTTCCTGTCTTTATGCATGTCTTACAACGTGCACAATGTAGATTTTTGTTACACATGTGTATTTTACACTTTAAAAGCTCTGCTGGGAGGCAGCCCGTGGACTGGGGTGGAGGAGAGCGAGGGGGTGGGAGGCGGCCGCCCTTCCCTGCTTTCAGCTCTGCCACGTCCAGCCACAGCAGGCACGTGGCCGGGTCCCCTGAAGCTGCGGTCCCACAGACGGCATAGTGGGACTGGCCGGAGGTTCTGGGGCCTCAGAGCTAAGCAGGCGCGCCCCCGCAGGATTGGGGTGATCCCTGGGGAGCCCCACGTGGCTCCAGGGCACGCTGCTCTGCCCTGCCCTGGCCAGCTCCCGGGGTCCCCGGCCCCCGCCGCAGAGGATGTCCTCGTGCGGCCCCGGGTGGCGGCTGACCCTTGATGTGTAGCCGCCCTCCAGGAGGGCCCGTGTGGGTCACCCCGGCCCAGTCCTTGTTCCCACGGTCCTGACGTAGACGTTGCAGCATGCAGCGGTGAGTCACGCTTGAGGCTGTAAAATGTGGTGTGGCCTCCGCAAAGGAAAATGACTCACGCCCTTGGGGGCAGGCGGTAGGCTCCGCCGCCCCCAGATGCCTCAGTGTTTTCAGTGCTGCGCCTCTGGAGCAGCATTTCAACCCCACGGGCATCCCCGTGTCTTCCCTCCTAGCGTTTTCTTAAACGCGTACCCCCTCGAGGCATTTGATTAGTTCTGACCCCGGTAGTTTTCAGATAGAGGGTACGGGGTGCCCACCCTGCTGCCGGCACCCGAGGCCCGCGGCCGCGTCTTCCTGAGCCAGCGAAAGCAGGGGTTCAGGAGTCTGCATCTTGCTTCTCTTTCTTCTGGTGTTTAATTAAAATCCGTATTAATTTATGAATTCCAGGACAGAAACAGCTGTAGTCTTGAGGAGCTTGTCTATGTGGGAATCGAGAAATAGATTTGAAAACAGGGTGCTTGGGGAGGGGAGAGGAGGCTTGCTCTCTGGGACCACTGGGGGCTGCTTTTCTCTCACGCCCCTCGCCCAGGGGGAGCTGCTTCCTTGAATCACAGGCATTACCAGCTCTGTTTAAGCCGCTTCTGAATCATGCCTCGTTGTGTTTAGGCAAGTGTTTGAGACCGTCCAGAAAGCCACTGCTGTAAAACTTCGTCTTATTTCTTTTTGGATACTGGCAGCTTATGGCTGGTGGCAGGGGCTTGTGTTGAACTTATTAAAAACTGCATCTTCCTAGCTTGCTGTTAGTTCTCAGACGCCCACAGTTTACGTTGGCTAAGCTCGGCTAATCACTGTGTATCAGTCTTTAAACGAGACCACGCTGCCCACCTCATCAGCCGCAGCTGTAGGGGCAGTGAGCTTGCCAGGGCTTTTCACGTGGCGCAGGAGGAGCAGGGGAGCAGCAGTGCTCGCGAAGCAGCCGTCAGACGGCGGCAAAGACGCAGGCAGAAAAAGACTCAAAGGTAACAGGTCCACAGGCCAGTCTTCTCAACCGGCGTACTTCAGGATTAACAGTGAGTCAACGTGGACGGACACGGTGTCCTCCGAGAGGCAGGCCCGCGGCCATTGCTTTGGAATCCCAGCCCTGCGTCTCCCTCTCTCGGTCTGGTTGGTTTTAGCTGCAGGGCGGATTCAGGAAAGCACTTCCTGGGTTCCGGGAAACCCTGTTCAGTTCAGCCGCAGTTTTCCCAGGGACCCTCCTTTCCCGGGTGGAGCCTATTTCCCAAGCATCCCCTCTGCCTGGACTCTCTCTTCCCTGCGGGACCACTGACCTGTCTCTCTTCTCCCCCCCCTCCCCGGGCGCCTCCCAGGACGACGAGGACGACGGTGCCGGCGCGGAGATGAAGGTGCTGCGCGGGCACTGCGGGCCGGTGTACAGCACGCGGTTCCTGTCGGCCAGCGCGGGGCTGCTGTCCTGCTCCGAGGACATGTCCATCCGCTACTGGGACCTGGGCAGCTTCAGCAACACGGTGCTGTACCAGGGGCATGCCTACCCCGTGTGGGACCTGGACATCAGCCCCTACAGCCTCTACTTCGCCAGCGCGTCGCACGACCGCACGGCGCGGCTGTGGGCGTTCGACCGGACGTACCCGCTGCGGACGTACGCGGGGCACCTGGCCGACGTGGACTGCGTCAAGTTCCACCCCAACTCCAACTACCTGGCCACCGGCTCGGCCGACAAGACGGTGCGGCTGTGGAGCGCCCAGCAGGGCAGCTCCGTGCGGCTCTTCACGGGCCACCGCGGCCCCGTGCTCGCGCTGGCCTTCTCACCCAACGGTAAGTACCTGGCGTCGGCCGGCGAGGACCAGCGGCTGAAGCTGTGGGACCTGGCGTCCGGCGCCCTCTTCAAGGAGCTGCGCGGCCACAGCGACAGCGTCACCGGCCTCGCCTTCAGCCCGGACAGCAGCCTGGTGGCCTCGGCCTCCATGGACAACTCGGTGCGCGTCTGGGACATCCGGAACAGCCACTGCAGCGCGCCGGCCGACGGCTCCTCCAGCGAGCTCGTGGGCGTCTACACCGGGCAGATGAGCAACGTGCTGAGCGTCCAGTTCATGGCCTGCAACCTCCTGCTGGTGACCGGCATCACCCAGGGCAGCCAGGAGCACTGACGGGCGGCGCCGGCCCCCGGCTGGGGCGCGGGACCCGGCGTCCAGGCCTGGCCGCAGACTGAACCGTCCCTGGCCACGACAGCGCGCCCCGCCGTCCCCTCCCGTCGGCCGGCGCCCTTGGTTCCCCGGGCTTTGCTGAGCCCCTGCCCCCGAGAGGCGCGGGGGACCAAGCCTTAAGGTGCTCGTCCGTCCCCGCAGGCCCCCTGGGGCCTCGAGCACGGACAGAGCAGGCGCTGGGCCGGGCAGGGGTGCCCGCGGAGCACCTAGGGGAGCAGGGCCGGGCGGGTGCCAGCGTCCGTCCCTGGGCTTTAGGGGAAGCCTCACTCATCTGGGAATGCCGAGGTGGGAATTAGGAAAGGGGAGGGCGAAATCCTGGCCAGAACGTCTTTCTTTTTCCGTAATTTTACAGAGAGCCAGGATTTTTCTAATTATTGTTATTATAATTATTATATTGAGGAGGAAATCTAGCACTGGCAGAGGGTACTTTCTCTGGTTTTAACTTTCAGGTTTGACTCCTGGCACTGGCTGTGATACTTAGAATTTCAAGGTTCAGGGAATTTAGAAAATTTGGTAGCACAGTATATTGGGAGAAAGGGAAAACTTCTGGGCAACAATTGGGTAACTGACGGCCGTGATCCTAGAAGCAGGTGGGTGGACGTGCTCGAGCGCGTTTGGGCTCGGGCAGTGATGGTGGGAGAGTCTCGTGGCTGCACCTCTGTCGATAACCGTCTCCCCTGAAGAGAAAGATTGTGGTAAAGAAATGAAAACAGCTCGAAAGTGCAAGTCACAAGGTACAATTAAAAATGCTGAATTTCCAGATGACTGTTTTTTCAGAGGTGTGGCTTCCCCGACTTGGTTTCCTCCTGAGACTCTGGGCTCCCACCGCCCGCACGGCAAGGGCAGCCGGACACACACTGTGTGAAAAGGCCCTGGGTACCTGCACACGCAGCTCCACTGTGCTCTGAGAATAAAGCGAGTTCTCATGTGTGGAAAAAGGATTAAATATTTCTGTTTTCTGAAAAGAGTTATTTTGTATTTTGTTTTCTATTAAAATGCATTTAGTTTCAAAAAAAAAAAAAGCAGTGAAAGAAGTGTTGGCATCTTTTTTAAGTCCAAGGAGAGGAGGGCTGTGTGGTTCGCCCTGGGATAGCCGCACCTCGTGGCCCTTTGGCGGCGTCCGCGAGCGCCCGCAGGCGCCCCTCTGCTCCCGCGTCCTGCTCAGGCTGCCGTGGCCGCTCCGTCTTGGCACTCACCGGGGCTGAGGTTGGCACTTACTGCGGTCAGGGATCCAGGAGGCCATCGGCTGACCAGGGCAGCTTGTGCTTTACCACGCAGTGCTGGGTGAGTAAGGCCCTTCCAGAGCTCGAGAGAATCCGGCTGATTTAATTAGCACAGACTATTAATTGAACAATTTATGATACAGGGCTTATTCGAAAATTAAACAATACCAAGCTTGAAGTACTGACTTTGTTATGGGTACAGAAATTAGAGTGAGAGATCATGTTTCGTTAGAATTCATGTATCTTTCAAATCAGTGGGCTTCTATTTGGTAGAAAAATAACGCAAGCTTTTTCTTGAGTCCTGTGATGTGGTTTCTGCATTTAAGTCCTCAAAAAATATTTAGAAAATAGCAGAGGAGATAAATTAGATTTTATTCTGTTACTTAAAAAAAAAAAAAGAGTCCACTTCCGAACAATTTTTTGGTGAAGACATCAAGATGTATCAGGAAATTAGGAAGACTCCAGATTTCTATGCCAGCTTTCTTTTTTGCTTGACTCAAAGATGCTAATTAATTGGAAATGTTTCTTATTCATAAAAATGCATATTTGAGATACTGGAAGAAGGTTCCTTTGGTAACTTAGCAAGATAGCAACACTTTCTGCGTGTTCTGCAGGTAAAGACTAGAATTCCAATGTGTTCTTACCTGTAAGAACAACTCCTAATTTAAATTACGAAATTCCTCAGTTGGGCCAAGTCTTCTAGGAAATGAAAGTCTCGCTGATTTTGGGTGACTTGGGAGGGTTTTAGCCTTCGCATTACGACCGTGCCATTCCATGTGCCTTCCTCCACCCTCTCGCAGCCAGCACGTCTGGCCTTTCTCTCCTGCCGTGAACTAACCTTACCGTGGGGTGGCTTACCTTCTATGGAGTGCCTTTCATGCCCTGCCCGAATCCTGAGGAGTACTAAAGGGGTGTGCAGGTGCGCTGAGCTGCAGCGGGAGCAGAACCACGTGGTGCCCTCTTCCGATGGCGCTCTGACCTCGTTCGAGCCTCCGCACAGCCCTCAGGTGGACAGGGCTAATGGTGTCACCGCCTCGAGGGTAAAACACCTGAGCCCAGAAAGCCCCCGTGCAGTAATCACGCCTTAACCCTGTCCTCCTGAGTCAGTGTCCTCAAGTTCTGGCTGGACAGGATAGCCCTGAAGGTAAGAAAAGGTTCTAGAAAGCCTCCGGAAAGGAAACCCAAGTTACTCTGTTTCACAAGCACGTGTACAGCACTTCCTGTTCCAAGACGTCTACGGAGTTAACTCTGTAGGTCAGTGTGGTCATCAGCCCCAGTTCACCGGGGAGGACCTGAGGCACCGGTGGATTGCGTCACAGGCCGAAGGTCACAGCCAGTCATCAGCTCCAGGGTCTGAACCTCTGGCTCAGCACTTGGGCGCTTTACCCCGTTGTCGGGTAGAGAGTGAGTGGAGTTGAGCAACGACGGGCTCTTGAACAAGCGCAGGACGTGCCAGGTGGGTCAGCAGCAGGGCCTGGCCTGACTGCGGGAGGCGCCGTGAGAAGACGGTGGCCATCTCATTGCCCTTGGCCCCCAACACAGCAGGGATGTTAGGAGCGAAGGGTCAGAGAGACGAGCTCACGTTCCTCAGAAAACCTAATTTTAATTTAGTGGGAGACTGGCCAAAAGGAAGAGAGAAAATTAGAGCTTAGGAAGGGATGAACAGAAAGTATACAGAAACAGTTTTCAATTGTTCTATCCCAACGTTAGATGTCTTGCTTATGTAAAGAATTTATTGAGTATGTAGGTTTGTAATTTTGCTATTGCCCAGATTGGTATTTAAGTATATGGATTAAAATATCATTCAATACTTCAAATTGTCTCAGTTGCATGTTTTAGGGAAGTATTCATATCTATACCCAGCCTATACCAAAAATCACATTACCGGCATCTCCAAAGCAACAGGCGGCTGAGACTGCCTTGTGGTAAAGAGCAGATCCCTCACAGAACCCAAGGAAGTCCAGCGCTCCTTGTTGACTCGACTCATGGAAGGACAACTTCGTAACTTACCTGTGGCTGGTTCGCGTTTTAAACCAGCTTGAGGGCCTGCTGTCACTGGACACTGCTCGTGAGTGGAAACACAGCGGTCAGCAAAACAAACAGCCGCTAACCTGGTTTTCAGCCCAGAGAGGGAGACACATTGCTACAGTAATACCCTAAATAAATACCTAATTTCAGGCCGTGGTCAGTGCTTACTGGGTACCACAGCGGAACATACCAGGACAGAGCATTCAAGAAAGACCTCTGAGGAGACGCTGGCCAAGCTGGACCTGGAGGATGAGTAGGAGTGAGGCCGGATTCTGGAAGGAGTGGGCCAGATCCCCCGAGACGACCGGCGGGTGAGGCCGTGCGTTGGGAACAGCCTCGTGGCCGAGGCCATTGGCAGGGCTCGGGGTGCCGTCAGGAGTTTGGCTCCTGCCCGCCAGGGCCCCTGGAGTTGAGGTCATTCCCCCAGACTGGACGTTGGGGTTACACAGCGGACAGAGAGCTCTGGAGCCAGCGCGGCGTCCTGCAAGCGCGATTGGCATCTGGTTGGAATCTGAAGCCCTGCAGATGGATGCGATTACCAAGGGTAAGTGTGTGGATTCGAGCGACGGGATAGGGCTTAGGTTTTAGGGCAGAGCTTCCAAGTTCAAGGACATTTAGAGGTCAAAAAGTAAGAAAATCAGGTGAGGACCCCCCCAAAAAAAAACAAGTATAGAAAGTATTTCAGAATAGCAGTGGTCAGCTATGGTGACTCCCACTAAGAAGTCCAGTAGGGCAAGGGCGAGAAGGGTCCATTGGATTTGGTGGGGATGTGGCTGGTCACCTTAACACTGACAGTTGGGGTAGAAGTGGAAGGAGGATTGGCATGGGTTGAAAAGAGGAAGGTGGTAGAACCACAAGCACGGACATTTAATTAGGGACAGGTCACATGCCACGGCAGTGGGAAAGGACAGACTTTTTAATGAAGGTCCTAAGGCAATTGACTATCCATATGGAAAAATAGAAAACGGGCTCCTGTCTTGCTATCCTCTAAAATTGTTTGCAGATAGAGACCTAAATGTGAAAAGCAAAACTATAAAGCATTTAAAAGAGAATTTCAGAAGCAGACTTGGCCCAGTGGATAGGGCGTCCATCTACCACAAGGGAGGTCCACGGTTCAAACCCCAGGCCTCCTTGACCCGTGTGGAGCTGGGCCACGCGCAGTGCTGATGCACGCAAGGAGTGCTGTGCCACGCAGGGGTGTCCCCCACATAGGGGAGCCCCACATGCAAGGAGTGCTCCCCATAAGGAGAGCCGCCCAGCACGAAAGAAAGTGCAGCTTGCCCAAGAAAGGCGCCATATACACGGAGAGCTGACACGACAAGATGACACAACAAAAAGAAACACACATTCCCATGCCGCTGACAACAACAGAAGCAGACAAAAGAACACTCAGCAAATGGACACAGAGCAGGCAGTTGGGGCGGGGTGGGGAACGGGGAGAGAAATAAAATCTTTAAAATAAAATAAAAGAGAATTTCATTACCTGAGGATAGGAAGACGTTTTCTAAGAAACAAGATTATCCAAAAGGGAAAGATGAATTAAATTCAAAAACATTTATTCATCGAAAGACACCACAAAAATAATGAAAATTGAGGCTCAGAGTATGAGAAGACAATTGTTAACATGTAAGACACAAGTGACTCATACCTATAAGACAGCACTGTCCAATAAAATGTGCATGAAGATGGAAATGTCCTGTAATTCTTCACCGTCCAATAAGGTAGCTGCTGGCACATGTGCCTGGTGAAATTGAGGAACTGATTTTTCCATTTTATTAAACTTAAATTTATTTTTAAACTATCATTTCATTTTCTTATTATTTTGTGCTATTTTCTTGGCTTCATCTTTGGAGAGGTTTGGGATCACAGAAGGGTCACAGCTGTGGTAGGGGAGGATCACTGGTGCAGGTGTCAGGGCTGAGGGGATGATGGGAGGAGGTTCACCTGGGCATGCCTCTAAGGCATATGAATGTGTTCAAGTGTTCATGGGGGATTGTCACAGTGGGTGTAGATCCACACAGTAACTGAAAGAATATTGAATTCCCATCCTGGGGAGTTCTGCTACATTCTCTAATAGGACAGCAAGAATCCCCCAAGTGCAAGGGCAATGACTAGTGAAGGAGGACGTACCATTTTCTTTTGAAATTGAAACTTAGTCTAGTATTATATGTTGCCAAAGAGTTACCTCCTGCAGGCCTCCTCATTACTCTAACGTGGCCTTTCTCTAAGCCAAACTCAGCATGAAAACATACTACCTTTCCCCTGGTGTGGGACATGACTACAGGGGATGAGCCTCCCTGGCACCGAGGGATTATTACCCAGTGCCAACTAGCAATGCATCTGGAAAAAGATCTTCACCGTAAGGGGGAAATGGTAAGTTCAAATGGGTAAGAGATTTCAAAGTGAGTCAGGAGGTCATTCCAGAGGTTAATGCTCATGAGGATCTCATTGACTGCCACAGTAAATAGTGCCTCAAACAGCACGGCTTCTGAGGGCTTGAGAGACATCCTGACACTAGGCAGGGCAGACAGCTCAGGAGTTTGGCGTTCTGCCAGTGGCCCTTACCTTGGAATTTATGCTCCCCAGGGTGACAGAGTTGGGCTCATTTGTCCACATGGCTCTTCTGCCCCTTCTGTTTGAACCCATAGTTAGTACTATACTTGATAGGTGTATGCCCAAAAAAAGACTTAAGTATTTGGTCTGTTCACGTGCCAGTTGGGCCCTGAATCTCAGCAGAGCTGCAACACCTACTCTCTAATTCATTGGACTCACCCAGGAACTAACAAGGTGATGATGATGAACGACCATCCCAAGGAACAGAAAGAGTCTGCAAGCAAGATCGTTCCGTCCATCGTACCCATGGGGTCTAAGGCCCCCTCAATTAGAGCCAGAGTGGGCATCACCATCCCACAATCCTCAAGTTTGGAGAATGAATAATGAACTAGAGTAAACATTATTATTCTACTACAGACTTACTGTTATTCTAGCAATGGAAGAACTTTTATCATTGATGTGGAGGCAGTGGCCACCAGAGGTTCTGAGGGGAGGGAGAGGGAAAAATAAGTGTAGTGTGGGGGCATTTTCAGGACATTGGAATTGTCCTGCATGACGTTGCAATGATGAATACAGGCCATTATATATTTTGTCATAACTTACAAAATTGTGCAAAACAGTGTAAACCATAATGTAAACTATAATCCATGCTTAGTGGCAATGCTTCAATATGTGTTCATCAATTGTAACAAATGCACCACACTAATGAAGCACGTCGTTGATGTGGGAAAGTGGGGGAAGGGGAGGGAGGGGGACATACGGGAATCCCCTATGTTTTTTATGTAACATTTATGTAACCTAAGGTTTCTTTAAAGTAAATAAATAGAAAAATTTAAACAACCAAACGAGGCTAGTGACTGCCATATTAGACTGTACAAAACTCTAAAATATATAAAGAACTCCTACAGATCAATGAGGGAAAAAACCTAGACAGTAAAATGGGGGAGTGGGATGTGAACGAAAGTCCTCAAGAGAGGGACTTCACAAAAAGTCCAAATGGCCAATGAACAAAAAATTACTCAACTTCATTAGCAATCGAGAAAATGCAGCTTTGAAACAATGAAATCCCATTATCACACCCAGCAGAGTAGCAGGATGGTAGAGGCCCGGCCACGCTGAGCTGGTGAGGGCACGGAGCATCCGTCCCTCCCTCTGCTGGTGCGAAGGAAGGTTTGACGCCTGCTTGGAAAGCTGCGCCGTATGGCCTGGCAAAGGCGAGAAGGGCCGAGCCCAGCAGTCGACCCTGGACCAGGGCGTGCTGAGGGTCACCGCGATCGGTAGAGGAAGTGCCACGACAACTGTCCAGCTTCCCCAATACGAAACAAACCAAATGCCCATCAGCAGGATAAACAAATTATGGACTATTCATGTAAGGGTGAACTGTACAAGAAAAAGGGACAGATTCGAGCTAGGAGCAACTACATTACAACGCCGAGTGAAAAAAAGGGCGTTATTCCTGCAGAACGGCTCCATTTACATAGAGTACAAAACCAGGAGCATGTGAGTTTTATTTCACGTTTAAAAGGTTTTTGAGAGTGAAAATGATGAAGTGGGGAGTGGCCATCGGGCCGCACACCCCTCTTGAGAAGTTTGGTCTTGGCAGGAGCAGAGGGCTTTGGGGGGGGGGGGGTTCCTGGAAGCGTCCCAGAATCAGAGAACTGCTTTTGTTGGCATGTTTTGTTGTGTTTTTGTTTCAAGGTGAGCTACAAGGGCAAAGGCTTTCAAACTTCCTGATCCCAGCCGACACTAAGAAATGCATTTTACTCTGGGAACTGTTGGTATATGCATATCTAGGATTTTATCGACTCTAAGCGTTCATTGATTAAAAGCTGCACCACTATTTTTTGTGCCATTAAAAAATGTCAATCAAATGATAGTGCTTTCTTATCACATGGAAATTTTATATGTATTAAAACTCCTTTAGATCTCTTTTTTACATAGATCATTATAACAGACGTGAAATATTTTGGCATTGGTATTCCTAAACTACGCAGAGTCCCGCTTTTTGACTCATTGCCCCCGTGTCTGAGTCTCCCCCTCGGTGCCGTCGCAGACATGTTTGACGAGGCCCTTAAAACAAGGGCACGACGGTCTCCAAGGCCGCTGAGAGCCGTTCTTCAGCTTTCGATCTCAGCGGAAGGACCCGCCGGAAGGCTTTGGGAGCAGCAGGCTCCACGTTCCTTCCCCAAGCTCCTTAGGCAGGTGGCTGCAGGTACGCTGTCGGGCCGCCCGCTCACGGGCTCTGGTGTGGCAGCCGCACCCCAGCCACCACCTGGGCACAGCTCTTAGAGCCCACCCAACCCAAACCCCTCCCCACCCTCATCCAGAAACGTTCCGGCGTGTCTTTAAAACACCGTTCCTTAGCCTCAACAAAATACAGAATATGCAAGTGCTTCCATGAAGAGTACCCCTCTATGCATGATGTACGCTGACAAATAAATTTCAATACTGGTCACAACCCACCAAACTGTCGATAAGCCCTGATGAGGATGCTGCAAAGTCCTGCACTAGAGCCTGTCTGACCGCTGATGAGAAGAACCAGGAGAGCTGGGGCAAAAGGGGTTGCCAGTGGACGTGGGGGGTTGGACCTTCCTAGGACTTGGGCCGGGCGGCTGTGAATCAGCCAGCTGGTGAGCCAGCGAGGTCAGCTCTGACTCTGGTTCAGTGTGACTAATATTTCTGCGTTGGGCCTTGTTTGCAACATTCAGCTTTGACGGCTGACCAGAGCAAGCTGTTTGTTGCCTCTGAACGGGAGGTTTTCTTTTCAAAATATGAAAGAAAAAATACATATATATACACAGAGTTCAGCTAATGCTGGCCTTTTTGTCTGAGTGGACATCACAGTAATTCTGACCCTTTAGCCTTGGCTTGGTTTTCCCACAGCCCAGCGGCCTTTGCCTTCAATCTGGAGAAGCAGTAGGGCATGAATTTATTCCAGAAGCAACGCAGCCACTTACCTCCGGGGTTTTGAAATGCACACGTGTAAGAAAGCCAGCCGGGCTTTTTGAGGGAGGGGAGGGTATTTCACTTGGTCTGCTAAACTTGGGCTGGTGCGGGGGAGAGACCTGCTTCATCTGCAGAGTCTGGATGGAAGCCCCGAGGCACGGCAGGGTGGATGCTGAAACTACTGGGTGAAAATTTGATGAGAAACTCAAAGTAACTCCTCACAAAATACTTATTGATCACTGAAAAATGACTTTACAGTTGAGAACTCTGACAGACATCATCTTAATCAAGCAATCAAGCGATGGGACATACAGAATTGTATAGGATAGGATGAAGAAGACAGCTTCTGTGGAATTCCGACCAAAAATGCACAGCGTGAACCAAATGTGAGGAGACATCAGAGAAACAATTGAGGCACAATCTTCACAATGACTGACCCGGAGTCTTCAAAAGCAAAGGGCGCACGAAGGTCAAGGAAAGACCAAGGAACTGGACGTGACAGTGGAACGCAGCCCGTCCCGGACGGGACCGTCAGCTGTAAAGGACGTTACCGGGGCAGCTGGTGGAGCTTGAATGGGAGTGTGAGTTAGACGACAGAACTGCAATGACATTTCATGAATCTGATGCTTGTTTGTGGGAAATGCACACGAAAGTACTCGTGAGTGATGGAGCGCGGAGTGGCAACTTAGTCTCAGATGGCTCAGGGAAGAAAAGGTTACTTGTACCATCCTTGCAATGTTTCTGTAAGTGTGAAATTATTTCAAAGTAAAGTGCTTTATTTCCTTAGGTTATACTGTTTTGGTATGGGAGGAAATAATTGAATATCATTTAAGAAGGTTAAATTTTAATAGCCAGTGATGCTATAATTAGGCAATTAGAAATAGTAAATGAAAAATCCAGCATATCCCTTACCACATATGTGGAAAAATCAACAAGTTTGCCTAGAGAAAACAAATTTTAAATCAAAAGGTAATTTAAGGTGGTGAAAATGTTATAAAAATGATTGCAGTGATAGTTACACAATTTTGTGATAGGCTAAAACTTTCTGAATTATTTACTTTAAATTGTATGGGATGGGAATTATATCTCAATAAAGCTGTTACCAAAAATAAATAGATTTAAAAAGCTAAGCTACTGCCTCCCAATGGTATAACTTGCCTGTCATTGGCACTTGAATGCTTCCTGAATGAATGAGCGAATGCATGACGAATGAGAGCTGCGCCTTCCCAGGAGCATACAACAGTCCTGGGTTCCTTTTGACTTTGAGAAGACTTAACTAAATTACCTGTAGGACTTTTAAAAGAAGAATTTTCTGGAGGATGATCACAAATATTAACTATTTATACTATTAATATTTTGTACTTTGAATTGTTCCAGTTTCTTTTGATATTTTTAAAATGGAATTTGTGTTTTGTAGGGGCCTTAAAAATTTTTTGAAATGCTGTTTTTTAATCAATTTTAATCAATAAATTGTACAGTCCATCCAAAGTATACAATCAATGGCATTTAGTGTAATAGCATAGTTGTGCATTCATCATTTCAAACGTTATTAGAGCATTTTCATTATTTCAATAATAATAAACAGACAAAAAAATTGCTACCCCTTAGTAATCACCTGTCAATCTCTATATGCTTTCCCTGCCATATATATAGCTGCTATTCTGTTTCTAATTGTATTTATATTTTGTATAAACAGAGTCAAACAATATGGTACCTTTTGTCTCGTTTCTTTCACTTAGTGTATTTCCTTTTTTTAACCCTAAATGGAAGATTATTAATATATTACTGTATACTACTGTCCATATTTTGCTTTGGTTGTACTTTTATCTGCTATCAACCTCTTATAACATTAACAGACATTTGTTCAGTTTCAAACAAAAAGTATTACATGTGCACTATTATCCATATTCATATCTCACATGAGGTTTTGCTATGCCACACTGTCCCATGTTACATTTTTCAGCTTTTCTTCTAGTGATATACATATTTTTAGACTTGCCCTTTCAACACTGTCATAGCGATATAATAGCTCTGCTAGTTACAAACCCAATGAAATGCTTTCACCATTTCTATTCATTTCCAAAGATTTACAAACAACTTTTCTTTTACCAATTCTGTGCAGATTAACCCTCAGTTTTGCATTCTCTAACCTCATTCTATTTTCTGGCAACCTGTATTCTAGCTATCAAGTCCGTGAGTTCACACAGTATGTTTAGTTCCTAACAGTCTGTGTCTGGCTGGTTTCACACAACAGAATGTCCTCCAGGCCCATCCACGTGTCTCACGCTCCACGACTTCATTTCTTCTTACAGCTGCGTAATATTCCATCGTGTGAATACACCACAGTCCGTTCATTCATCAGTTGATGGGCATCTGGTTGTTTCCGTCGTTTGGGATCATGGATAATGCCACTGCGAGCATCGTTGTGCAGACGTCTCTGCGTGTCGCTGCTCTCAGTTCTGGGTATAGTGCGGGGGCACGTGGAAAATCTCCATGAACTGCTTATTCTTGATTAAGCCAGTATTCCTGGGCTTATCGGTGTTTCTAAGTTTGCATCTAGCTATGAACACATTTGTTCTGATGGCACACGAATTTGTAAAATACTCTGGCCTCTCAGAATAAAATAATAGGAAATTTAACAAGGAACAAGATACCGCAGTAACTCTTTGAACAAGAAGAATAAGATAAAGCGATTTGGGGAGTGAGATACCTAAGCAAATGCCCAGAAACGTGCTGCCACGTGCTGTGCTGAAGCTACTGCCCTGTCCTCGTCGTGCTGTAAGCGCAGGAGGCACAAAGCCCTGGTGAGAGATCAAAGAGCCCCCCTCAAAACAGCCTGGTCTCCTTAGTTAGGACCCTTCCTCAGAAGGGAAGAGGAGCTCTCCATAGGGTGCTGCCGCCGCCCGGCCCTCCCAGGCGGGGTCCTCTCCGCGCTTGGCGCCCTCACCCCCAGCCCACTCCAGGGCTGCGCGCCCTTCTCCTTGACCACCACCTGGCGCCCGCCGCAGGCACGCTGTGCGGCCCGAGGGCCCCAGTCAGGCCCGGTGGGCTGGGGGGGGGGGGGACCCCGGGGGGCCTGAGGGCGCTCGCCACGCACGGCCCGCGAGTCCTCTGATGGCCGACCCTGGGCGGGGAGGACAGAGGCGCTGCTGGGGCGTCCTGCAGCTGCCCGGGCTCAGGAGCTCCTCCGAGGGGTGGCCGGGTCCTCCCCGCTGAGCGCAGCCAGCCTCTGAGGGGCTCCCGGCCCCCCATCACAGAGGGGCTCCTCCGAGGGGTGCCCACCCCCCCATCACAGAGGGGCTCCTCCGAGGGGTGCCCGGCCCCCCCATCACAGAGGGACTCCTCCGAGGGGCGTCCACCCCATCACAGAGGGGCTCCTCGAGGGGCGCTCAGCCTTCCCCGTCACAGCAGGCCTCTGTGAGGTGCCCGGGCCCACCCCCATCACAGAGGGGCTCCTCCGAGGGGTGCCCAGTCCCCCCATCACAGAGGGGCTCCTCTGAGGGGCTCCCGGCCCCCCCATCACAGAGGGGCTCCTCCGAGGGGCGCCCACCCCCACCCCCCATCACAGAGGGGCTCCTCCGAGGGGCGCCCACCCCCACCCCCCATCACAGAGGGGCTCCTCTGAGGGGCGCCCGGTCTGTCCCCGGCACAGCAGGCCTCTGTGGGCGCATCCAGCTCTGCTGAGCCCCCTCCCTCTTTAAAAGGCCTGAGGGCCCGGCCCTCGCTGCTGCGCCCCCCTCTGCGCTTTCGGCCTGTTCTCCCGGGGCCTTCTCCCCCACGCTGAGCCGTGGCCCCGAGCGCCCGGGCGCCAGCACGTTGCCTTCTGCAGGGCCTGCAAACCTCTCCCCTCCCCATTTCACCTTCTCCCACTGACCGCCTCACTGGAGGAGGAGGACACCGTCCCGCCTTCCCGGCAGGTGCTTCTCTCTGGCCGCGCTCCTGTGGCATCAGGCCTGGCGGTTACCACCGGTCAGCCCCGACGGGCTACGGTGAAACACGACACGCCTGCGGCGGGTCCTCTTTGGGGCCCGGGGCCTTTGAGGGGGTGGCAGGAGAGGGGCGCGGGGGGTGGGGGAGGAGTGTGGCAGGGACCACTCGCCCCTGTGCCAGGCCTTGTGCTGGGCAGCGCGTGCTGGGGAGGAGGCCCTCTCGGGGCCCAGAGGCCTGCCCGGCCGCCCGCCTGGAGAGAGCCCCAGTGGGAGCAGCGCCAGCCGCCCGTGCAGGCCTCCAGCCTGTGAGCAAAACCTCATTTCTTCTCCCTTAACAGGACAGGGGGCTGCGCAGAAGACGGCGCAGTGGAGACGGACGGGGCTCACCTCTCCCCTAAAAACACCAAGAGGGAGGGCAGAAGCAGCCCAGAAACTGTGCTGGGGGCCGGCAGACCCAGGCGGGAGGTCCAATTTACTGGAAACAATGCTTGAATTCAAGTTTTATGCCAAAACTTTGCCTAAAACCTTATTCTCATTTTTGTTAAGTTATTATCAAATCCGATGCTTTGGTCCCAAACAGAAAACTGGCTTGGCCAAATACTTTCCTTAATGATGCTCGCACTGCTGTAAGACCACATGTTTTCATACTGGAAACGTTTGCAGGTTCTTCTGCTGCGTTCTGGGCCTGGGAAACGGGACGGCCTTGCAGGCGCTGGCCGGCTCTCGGCCTCGGGGGATCCATTTGGGGCCCTGGAAGTGAATCGCTCAACTCAGGCCGCGGCTCCTGGAAGAGCCACGGCCCGGCCTGGCAGAGCCGAGGGCGGCGCTGTGGCTAAAGCACACGCAGGGTCTGACAGCGCAAACCAGCTGATCCCGGCGCCCATTTCCTGGTCTATAAAATGGGGTTAACAGCCCGCCTTGTCAGATGATAAGCTGCTGTGAAGATGAAAGCGTCTTAGCCATCTAGCGGCTAATAAGCGTTGGGTAAGTGACGGTTGTTGATATTATCACTCCGGGGAAGTTACATAACTTCTCTGGGCTTCGGTTTCCTCCTGTAAACGGGAGGGTTTTGGCACCCTTTTCTAAAGCCTGCTTCAACTGTCATAAAAGCCCCTGCTCCAAGGAAAAGCACCGACGCGCAACTGTCATAAAAGCCCCTGCTCCAAGGAAAAGCACCGACGCGCAAACCCTCCCTCTAGCCCGTTACAGCACGGCTGCGCCTTCGCGGTTTAGAGCTCGAAAGCCCCACCAGGCCAGAGCCCAGATCCCAGGAGAGCAGGGCTCGCCCCCGGCGCCTGTGGGTGGTGAAAGCGCCTGCGTCCAGAGGCGCCGAGCGCAGACTTCTGTGCGTCTGAAAATCACTGATGCGCTCTACGATGGCACCGCGCAGCAGGCCTCGGGAGGCGTGGGGGCCCCAGGGGGCGAGGGGACCCAGAGCTGCAGCCGGCCTCAGGGGGCAGTGCTGGGGCACCTGCAGAGCAAACGACAAACCGCTGCATCTCCCAGCCCTTCCCACGGACAAGCTGCTTTGGGTTCTGGAGGCGAACAGTCCGCCCTGGAGAGCCCCTCCAGCGCATATACCAGGGGACATCCACCCCCCCACCGCGCTGAAGGGGGCCTGGGGCCGGGAGGGGCTCTCCAGCAGGGCCAGGCTCCAGGCAACCCCGCCCGGGTCAGGGGGTGCAAAAGCCGTAAGATGTTGGAGGTACCGATGGTGGGGAAAGGTGCAGGAAGGAGTTCATGGCAAGCCTCAGAGGGAGAACTGCCCTGCAGTGGGTGGCACTCGGACAAGGGGAGAATTCAATCCCTTCTGAAAAGTAGCCCCCGACATGCTGCCCCCGGAAGAGAATGAATGCCCGGCCAAGTAGCACCAAGACCCCCGTCCGGGGCCCCTCGACAGGAGCTGCTGATCAGGCGGGGAGCCCACGTGGCACACCCGGGCCGAGCCCAAGCAGGGCCCCCCTTTCCACCTACACCTGTGGCCATACGTGGGCCGACAGCGCCAGGCGACGCAGGAAGAAAACCCCTGGACCTGACTGGGAAGGGGCCAGGTGGGTGGGAGCTGCGCTGTGGCCACACTCAGGCACGTTTTGACGAGGGGGAGGGAAAACCTTCTCGGGACAGAACTTTGAGCAGCACCTGCTTGTGTTTTTTGCATGGAAGGAAAAGTGGCCCAAGATGAAAACAGGGACAGGTGGCGGATGGCTTGGCCGGTTTTGTCAGGAACGCAGCAGATTGGCCATCTAGACGGGGATGGGCCAAGAGTGCGAAACTTCCCTGCACTGCACGTTGTGCTCCCCAGAACCCCTTCGCCACGTAAGAGGCCAGCGGCCCAGCCTGCTGACGTGAGCAGCCTTGGTCATCCACCCCCCAGAACCGGCAGGACAGAAACAAGCATGGAGTGGCCATAGAGGCAGAGGTGGACCCCCGTGGCCGGCCCCCCGCCCCTCCTCGCTCATCAGCACCACCGCGGCCCTGCTCCTTCAGGAGACCAGGAGCTCATCAGGAAAGTTGGCAGGACGGCACTTCCACCCTGGAGAGGCCAGCGACGCATCCTTGGAGGAACGGACGTTCATCCCAGCCAGGACCGCCTTTCCCCCCCAGAGCCTCCGCCAATGCCACGCTGTCCCAAAGCACGACGGAGTGCCGGGAGGCTCGGAAGCAACGCTCTGCAAGGATGCGGGGTCGTGTCCGGGTAGGGCCACGGGCACCGGGTCAGGGACCCCCACGTGGCACTGTGTCCCCAGGAGGATGAGAGCAAGGGCCCACGAACCAGTGGGCTTGGGCGTGGCTCGCGTCCCTCTCCAGGGCCCACCTCCTGTCCCCTCTGCCCTGTGCCCTGCAGCCCCCAAGGGGACACGCGCTTGCCAGGGGGCACAGCAAAGTTCCCTTTGAACTACCAGCCACAGCTGCCACCTGGACACTGCCTGCTCCTTGTGTTCAGGGACCAGCAGGTAGGAAATGAGCCACCAGCTAGCCAGGAGAAAGCTGTGACCAACAGGAGGAGGCAGAGCTGCTCCACGGCGGGGACAGGAAGTGTCAGGTGCAGCCGCTGTGAGGGGAGATCAGGCCCCCAGCCCTCGGAAGAGAGCCCCCCGAGAGCAGAAGAGGCAGTCGAAGGCAAGGAAAATTTAGGCTGCGTCGTGGAGGGCAGAGATGACAGCCGGGGTCATGCAGCTGAGTGCAGTGACGGCCGCAGTTCATCCGCCAGCCTCCTCCTCAAGGAGCCCCTTGGAGGGTAGGTCCTTCAGGATCGCCCTCCTGGCAGCACCCCACATTTCCACCTCTTTCCTCTTTTCCCTCTACCGTCCAGTCTCCACTGAGTGGGACCTGCTTAACTGGTAAACTCGTCCCATTCTCTTCTCCTTTCCCCATTTGAGGCAATTACCTTGAATCATGTTATGTTCTTTCCTTGCAGCCACTGTTTTGGTCTACAGAACTCCATTTTCCATATTTTCATCCTGAAGCTCTCTTTCTGATGATTTGAGGTCGGCCGAGAACCTCTTTTCCCCTCGTCTCTTATTTTCACCATTTCTCTGGCACCCTCCTTCCCCAGTTCCATTTAAGCCTTGTGGCTGCAGCTAGAGAGAGAGATCTGCTGGAAATTCGTGTTTGTTCTTCTGTTTGCTGGTAATTTGAAGTTTGGGGTTAGGCTGAAGGTAGAGGACTTGTGTGGAAAGCTTCCTACTTACCATTACCGGATATCTCCCCTGGCTTCTTATTTTCTTAGACCTTAGATTCACTTCAGTAAGTTAAAAAAATTAAATTAAATTAAAAATGAAAGGGAAACGGATGTGGCTCAACCACTTGGGCTCCCGTCTACCATATAGGAGGTCCAGGGTTTGATGCGCAGGGCCTCCTGGTGAGGGCGAGCTGGTCCCTGCTGCGAGCTGGTCCATGCGGAGTGCCAGCCCACACGGAAATGCCACCCTGCGCACGAGTGCCACCCTGTGCGGGAAAGCCGCCCGTGCAGGAGTGCCGGCCCACGCGGACAGCTGGCGCAGCAAGATGACGCAACAAGAGACACAGAGGAGAGACAATAAGACGTAGCAGAACAAGGAATTGAGGTAGCACAAGAGAGTAATCGTCTCTCTCCCACTCCAGAAGGTCCCAGGATCGGTTTCCGGAGCTGCCTGATGAGAAGAGAACAGACACAGAAGAACACACAGCGAGTGGAGGACAGAGAGCAGACAACAGGGGGAATGAGGGGAGGGGGGAAGAAATAAAATAAATAAATGAAAGTGAAAAAAAAACTTTTGGGTTTCATTGGAATTGTGTAAATTAGACCTATAAATTAATGTGTGAGAACCAACGTGGCAGCCAAGCATGTTCTTTGGACACTGATTGCCAGGACTCAGACCTGCTCTGCTACTTACTCTTTGAATGGCCTCAGGCAAACTGTTTCATCTCTCCAGGACTCAGTTTCCTCACTGTGAAAAACAAATACAAAACTTAAAAGATTGTGTGGTCATGTGTGTAATTGCTTAACATAGAACTTGGCACGTATCAAGTGACTAATTATATGTTGTTAAGTATTCATAACCAGGAAAAGATTGTATTTCTCTATTTTACTTGAGCCTTCTTTCTCCCCAGTAAGTGTATGCCTTTGCCAAAGGCTGCCAGTGAAAAAATACCAGAAATGGGGTGGCTTTTATAAAGGGGATTTATTTGGGGTAAAAGCTGACAGTTCTGAGGCTGTGAAATGTCCACATCAGAGCATCATCAGAGATGCTTTCTCACCAAACATCGGCAGCTGCTGGCACCTGGGAGTCCTGCCACGTGGCGAGGCAAGATGGCAGGTTTCGTGGTCTCTCTTGCTTTCTCCTAGAGCTCAGCTGTGGGTGATCAGGCAGCACTCACTCCTTGAGCCTCTCGGGGATTCTGTGTCTTTCTGGAGCTTAGGCGAACACTTAGTCCTCTCTCTCCCAGGGCAGGTCAAAATGGCAGAGCTCTGGGCGGCGGACTTGGCCCAGTGGTTAGGGCATCCGTCTACCACATGGAGGGTCCGCGGTTCAAACCCTGGGCATCCTTGACCCGTGTGGAGCTGGCCCATGCACAGTGTGATGTGTGCAAGGAGTGCCGTGCCACGCAGGGGTGTCCCCCGCATAGGGGAGCCCCACGCGCAAGGAGTGCGCCCCATAAGGAGAGCACCCCATAAGGAGAGCCGCCCAGCGCGAAAGAAAGAGCAGCCTGCCCAGGAATGGTGCTGCACACACAGAGAGCTGACACAACAAGATGACACAACAAAAAGAAACACAGATTCCCGTGCCGCTGACAACAACAGAAGCGGACAAAAAGAAGAACACACAGCAAACAGACACAGAGAACAGACAACTGGGGTGGGGGGGGGAGGGAAGGGGAGAGAAATAAATAAATAAATAAATCTTAAAAAAAAAAAGGGCAGAGCCCCCTTCCTCTGTGTCTCTGCCTCTAGGTCTCGGTTTATACAAGACCCAGCGCCAGGGCGGGGCCCCACCCTGAGTCCCGCCTCACCAACATAGCCACACCCACAGAACTGGATTAGTTTAAGAACAGTCATTTCTGGGATCCACAAAAGAACTTCAAACTGTCACAGTAAGGTTTTGTTATTTTCTTCGCATCCTGTAGTTTCCTTTGTAATTTCATTTATTTCCATGCCCTGCCCCCTCCCCTCGTTGTTTGCGCTCGCTGTCTGCTCTCCGGTCATCTTCTTTTTAGTTGGCACCAGAAACAAACCCGGGACCTCCCACATGGGAGGGAGGCACCCAATGCTTGAGCCACCTCCGCTCCCTCCTTTGTAATTTGATTCCTATTTTTTTATTGCAATTATAAATGCCATTTTTTTACCTTCATATACAGGAATACTATTGTTTTGGTTTGTGTGTGTGTATGTGTGTCAATTTTGGATTTAACAACTTTAATAACTTTGTAGAATTTTCTTATTGCTTCTATCACTTTTTTCCACTTGACTCTGGCTTTTTAGGTTTGCAAGCATGTCATTTGCATGTAATGCTAATTTTATCCTTTTCTTTTTCATAATTATACCTCATTTGTTTTCGTTGTCCCTTCCATTGACTAGTACCTCCAGGAGAGTGTTTAACGTAGAGGTGATGACCACATCTTTGTCTTATTCTTGTCCTGAGAAGAATTCTCCAGCAATTCACTGGTAAGCAGGGTACTGGCTGAGGGTTTGATAGACCTGCTCTTTATAGGACCACTGCACTGTGCTATGTGGCAGGCCTATTGTTACCATGTTATCTAGTTATAGTGTGGCTTTTTTAGTCTTTGAATATTCTGCTGGATATGATCTGCTGCTGTTTTATTTAGGATTTTCCCATTTTCATGTTGAGATTGGTCTGTGCTTTGCTTTCTGAGGCTATCTTAGATTTAGATATCAGGTTAGTGATATTCAGAAAATGAATTGAGAAGTCTATCTTTTTCTATGTTTTGAAACAGTATATATACCATGGTAATCATTTGTTTTCCACAGTGATTGCAACATTTTACATTCTTAACAACAGTGTGCAAGGGTTCCTATGTCTTTAGGTCCTTACCAACCTGTGTTAATTTCCATTGCTTTAAAAATAGTAGCCATCCTAGTGGGTGTGAAATGGTTTATCTTTGGAGTTTTTTGTTTGTTCTTTGTTTTTTATAGGAGGCACTGGGGATTGAACCCAGGATCTTGTACATACAAAGCAGGTGCTCAACCACTGAGCCACAACTGCTCTTCCATTTGTTCTTTAAAAGTTTGAAAGGCCCTGCCTTTAAGTCCACCTGGGCCAAGTCTTTTGTTTTTTAAAAGTAATCCTGTAGTGTCTTTAAATTTTTTCCCCCTTTTTTCTAATTAGGGAAGCCATCTTTTATTGTTTTCTTAATTTTAAATAATACTTTTCATTTATTTTTGAATAGATGGTACAAAATCCAAAAGTAACAAAAGAACACGTTTATCCCCTGTCCTCCACTTCTCCCCAGTGGCAAGCATTGTGCCCTGTGTATCCTTTCAAAGATAGTCTGTGAATGTATATCTGTAGTTTTATTTCTTACACAAATACAGCATACCTTGCACACACCTCTTGCACCTTGCTTTTTCCATTGTACATCTTAGGACAGGGCTCCAAAACGGGTACGTGTCGAGCTGCCTCATCCTCTAAAGACTGCACAGTCTTCCGCTGCCTGAGTGTACCACAATTTAGTTAACCAATGCCCTAACGCCAGGTTGTAGTTTCTAGTCTTTCCCTATTTCAAACAATACTGCAGTGGATATGTATGGATTTATCATACCATACACGTGGGAGTACATATGTAGCTTAAATTCTTAGAAATGATATCACAGTGTCAAGGATATATACATATAAAATTTCAATAAATTACCAAGTGCTTTCCATAAAAGTTACAAGAATCACACTCTCCTCAGCATTACGTTTTTACCTTACCTTCATAAATACAATGTAGCCAAGACTTTTTTTATCTTTGCCAAACTGATAGAGGAAAAATAAGTCTATGTGTAATTTTAATCTTCCTATCTAAGTTAGAAAGAATATCGTTAAATTTTTATTTTAATATATTTGAGCCATGTGAATTTCCTTTTAAGTAAACTGTTCTTTTTTTGTGGGGTTTTTGCACATTTTTCTATTAGGTATGCACATATTTTTATAGCCAGAAATTCACAAATTGGGATGGGAACGATGGTGTCAAAATCCTCTATCAAGCCAAGGGGTTCCATGCTTTGGACTGAACAGCAGAGCCACCAGATAGCTCAGATCAACCCTCTTTTCCGCAGGCAGCTCATGGAGAGTTGAGTCGTGTCTCCCCAGTCGGGCTCTCCACGGCCCGAGCCCACGTGTGGCCTACTTGGAAATACTGGCTTCTTCAGGTGAGGCCCGACCCAGGGGCCTGGCCCTGCGACAGGGCTGGTGTCCTGACAAGAGGGGAACCCAGCCCCAGCCCCGCGGCAGGGAGGGATTAGCGCACAAACCAAGGAACGCCGGGGCCTGCCGGCCAGCACCGGAACCTTCTGGCGATTAGAGGGAGCCAGGCCTGCCCACACCCGGACCCGAGCTCTGGGCTCCAGCACCCAACCCGGTCTGCGGAGCTTTCTTTTGGCAGCCCCAGGAAGCTGAGGCAGGGTGAAACTAGAACGGAACGAGAAAAGTGACCACCTCGGACAGCTCTGCTGGATGTCCGCATCAACCGCAGAGTCTTAGGAAAAATCCTCTTCCCAAGTCCCGGAAGAAGTTTCACTTAGGTTGTGTCTAACGCCAGGCCAGGTTCTCCGCGTCCTGTGAAGTCCCCACGGCCCTTAAACACACTCGGGGTGAAATAGAGAAGCGTCGTGGTACGCACCTAGCGCAGTCCACGTCTAGCAGCGCCTGAGCACACTGCTCCTGCTTGGGTCGCTGCTGCTCAAGCTCGAGTAACTGGTCAAACCCTGAGCACCCACGGAGCACTACAGAAGACCCTGATGTGCAGCCTTTCGTTAGGATCTTTTTAGAGGAGAGAGAAAAAGCTGAAGGTGCTGAAGCCTTCTCTGAATTCACTGAAGTTCCTAAAATAAAGTTAAATTCGCACAGTGCAGGTGATTACAGAAAGCCTTCCACCAGGTCTTTCCCGGGGCATGCGGACCCCCTCGGCCCTCGGCCTGCCGCCCACGATAAAGTGGGCTGCCCGCTCGAGTGAGGGGCCCCTGGTCCCCACCAGACCCCAGACTGCAGGCCAGGAAGCCTGGTTTCCTCCAAGTGCCCCAGCTCCTGCTGTATACATGTTTGAGCCACAGCCAGTGGGTGGAACTGCTGGCCAAGTAATCCCTCACTGCTCTCAAGTTTCGGTCAAAACAGGTCCTTTTCAAATTCAACACCTGTTGGCCTAAACCTATTAAGAATCTATTCACCCAGGGCTAGATTTTACTTCTTGATTTAGTCACACCTTTGTGGAGAGCACTCTCTGCCTGGCTTGAGGGCCGGACTGGATCTTCTGCTGTTCTCCTGGCAGCCCTTCCTTGCTGTGCTGCGCTGTCTTGTATCCGCCTCACATTTATTTTATCCTAATCTCCAAAGAAGCAGTGAGAAGTTATCCTAATCTGCAGCTAGGAAGAGAAGGCATAGTAATGCTGAGCAACAACTCATATGTGTTATTTTCATCTATATATCTTTTATCTATATTTATATCCTAGAAAGTAAACATGAGAAATCCATATATGTTTTCTTTTCAGCCTAATAACCATAAAAAATCCAAGTGACCCTTCCGATAACTTTTATTCCTCACTCCATTCTCTATAGTATTCCTTTTTTTAGCCATGAACATGCTCTTTAGATTCTATGCTAGTAAATAACTCGTTTACTATATGGTGAGCAGGGTGGGATTTTTTTTGTTGGTGATAGTGATTTTCAGGTTATTTTCCTGCATGAATTTTAGAAATGCAAACAGCATAGGGTTTTTTTTATGTTTTTAAATCATCTGCACTTTAATTATTTTTCTGACTCCAGGTTAGATAGCATTGGCTAAAAAAGCCTGGTAGAGGGGAAGGCAGGAAACGAAGGCCAGTCCCGCCTACTCTGGCCCTTGCAGCAGCGAGATAGTCTGGAAAGTGGGAAGGAGAAAGTAAGGCAGGTTAGACTTCTCTCCACCTGGGAACTGTCTTTCCTGGACACTGCTTCAGCTGGGCTCCTGGAGGAGGTAGGAGTCACCTAATAAAATCTCATACATCAGTGGAGTCAACCCCCAACTAAATTCTGAGTTCTAGGACAGACACCCACCTGGAGCTGGGCCAAGCCGCAGAGCCCCTGGGCCATCCTGCCTTCCTGGGCCTAAGAGGCTGGAATTAGGGGCACGCCATGCTTCCTGCTCCAGGCGCGGTTTAACTCCACACTTTCTTCCTATTTTCTGTTACTTTCCCTCCTAAATCCAACACTCCTTAGGCCAGCTGCCTGTTCAAGTAAAGTGTCCACGGATGGGATGAGCATGAGAAGACTGAGGCAGGTGGATCATGCAAGGGATCTCATATTTAGAATTCTGATATTTCTGTTCATCATGGACTTTTTGCATTAACTTAATTTTTTAAAACATTGCACTAAAATACGTTTCTTGGTTTTCGAGGGGTTTTTGGTGTCCCATAAACTTTGCAATTGAATGGAGTGTCTCACTCGCCTAACCCTCGTCTCTGCCCTGTAAAAATACCCGCGAGCCCACGAAAATCCCACTGCCTCGGCCAGTCCCGCTCCTCGCCCTGAATCGCAGCAGACGCGGAACGTTTCCTCGCGCGCCGCCGCGTCTGGAGACCCCCTCCCGGCTCCGCCCGCACGTGCGCAGGGCAGATCCGCCCGGGCCCCTCGCCGGCCTCCGCTCATCCCCGCGCGGGGATCGACTGGCCGCGCCTGCGCGCCCGCCGGGCCGGGCGTGAGAAAGGGCTCGCCGCCGCGCGCGGGCCCCGAGAGGCGCGAAAAAGCTCCCGCGCCGCACTGCGCAGGCGCGGCGGGGCTGCCCTCCCCTGCGGGGGTCCCGGGTGGGAACCGCGGAGGGCGCGGGGGGCGCCCCGAGGGGGCGCGGGGCGCGGGGGCCGGGCCCCTGGCAGCGGGGCGGGGCGCCGGGGGGCGGCGGGGCGGGGGGCGCGCGGGGCGGATGACGCCGCGGGGGCCGGGCGGGGGCGCGGGGCGCGGGCTCCCACGGCGGGCGGGGCGGGCGGCGCGTCCCCGCCCCGCACCCGGCGCCCGAGTCGCGGCCGGCGGCGGAGGGGCCTGGGCGCTCGGGGCGCCATGCGCGCCTGGCCGCGGCTGCTGCGCGCTCCGGCCTCGGCCTGCGCCCCCGGGCCGCGGCTGCTGCGCGCTCCGGCCTCGGCCTGCGCCCCCGGGCCGCGGCTGCTGGCGCCGGGGCTGGCGCGGGGCTGCTGGCGCAGCGGGTGGCCCGGCGCCTCCGGCCTCGGCGTCCCCGGGCCGCGGGTCCCCGCGCGGGCGCCGCCGTGCGCCCCCGGGAGCGGAGCGGGCCTGGCGCGGCTGCTCGGGCTCGGCGCGGGCAGGTGCGCGGCGCTCGCCCGGCCCCCGGCGCCCTGGCTCCCGCGCGCCCTCCCCGCCGCTTCCCGGGCCGGGGGCGGCTCTGCGGCCCCTCCGGCCCCCGCGGCTCCCGGCGAAGACTCGAGACGGCGGCGCTCGGAGGCCAAGAAGCTCCTGGGGCTGGCGCACCCCGAGCGCTGGAGGCTGGCAGGTAGGGCCCGGCCCGTGCCCGCCTCGCCCCACACCCGCTCCCTGCCGCCCTCCGGGCTTTCCAACGCGTGTGGTCCCGGAGCCCGCGCGAGGCGACCCCGGAGCGCGCACGAGGGGCGCTGCCGCCTCCCGCGTCCGGGCCGCGTTGGGAGCCGTCCCCGGCGTGTCTGCTGGACGGCGCGGGGTGAGGAGCTCCCGGGGGCGCGGGAGCCTGGCGCCCGGGGCCGCCTGTCCGTCTGCACGCGCGGTGCACCAGGGCGCCCGGTCCCAGCGCAGACCCCGGGCTCCCGGCTCGGGCCGATCGGGAACGCGTGCCCTGGCAGCGCCCTCAGAATGCGCTTCCCCGGTACTTGGTTCAGTCTTTCTCTCCAGAAACACGCACCCTTTCCCTTATGCATTTGTACTCCTTTTTCCGAAACGTTGTTGCTTTAGGAGGGTTGGCGAAGCGGCCGTGTGCTCTGCCTCCTGCCCTGTGTCCCTTGCCCAGCGTGTGCTCTGCCTCCTGCCCTGTGTCCCTTGCCCAGCGTGTGCTCTGCCTCCTGCCCTGTGTCCCTTGCCTGCCTGGTGGTGAATCAGTACCGCCCTCTCAGAGCAGTCAGCGGTCACCGAAGCTTTGAGAAACTGTAGATTATAGCCAGTTAAGTCACAACTCAGTAACTTTTTAATGATTTTTTTTTTCGAAAACAAAATCCAAATAAATAACAATAGAACCATTTTCTAAGTCTCCTCGTTTTGGGCTTTAAGTGGAAGGCTTTCGTAAATGCCACGGCCCCCCGCGATCTGGAAGTTTTGGGGCTCTCCTAAGCCCTCATCCTCCAGTGTTTGCTGAGCCGGGGTGTGCCAGCCCTGAGGTCTCGCCGGCCTCCACTCCTGCTGGGGCTTCCTGCCAAGTGGCCAGAAAACTTGAAAGAAATAATCCTGAGATTAGACATGAAGTTGCAGCTGTGGCGGGTCCTGGCCCGACAGCCCTTGAGGTGGCCTCTGTGCTGCACAGCAGGGCTTTAGAGGGGCTCCTGGAGGCTGGTGTGCCCCTTGGTGGCGGGGTGGGGACGTCTTCCCCCAGTGCCTCCTGCTGCTGGAGAGCAAAGTTTAGCAGCAGTCATCATTGCCCTGTTAGAATTACTTCAGAGTGCCGTTGTCTGTGTGTGGAGTCAGTGGACATAAAGATCTTTCCCTTTCCTCCAAAAAGAAAATTTGAAGGAAGGTTCTAACTGGGCTGAGTTGCTTGAGGCAGGAGCTGTGCCTGATTGTCTTTGTCTCCAGCTCTCTGGCGTGTGCACGGCACAGAGCGACCTAACACAGCCAGGCTGCTCCGTGCCCACACGGAACTCCAGCTCAGCGCGGGGAAACCCAGCTCTGTTTTCTTGTTGAGAAGTAGACGATGCCGACTATGTGTTAAGGAATCCCACTTTGCTGGTACCTTTCACGCTTACACTGTGTATTGGGGTCCTCCTCTCCATGATGTCATGCCTTTTATCTCCCCGTGTATTTGGGGTACCCTGTTCTGCTCTCCCATGATGTCATACCTTTTACCTCCCCGTCTATTGGAGTACCCTGTCCTGCTCTCTGTGAACCTCACACCTTTTACCTCCCCATATATTGGGGTACCCAGTCCTGCTTTCCTATAATGTCACACCTTTTACCTCCCCGTGTATTGGGGTACCCCGTCCTGCTCTCTGTGATCCTCACACCTTCTACCTCCTAACCTTCTCAGCCTACATGTGTTGAGAAGATAGTCTCAAGTCAGCAGCTGTACTTCCTTCTGCTTTGATCTGTCGTGTTGAAAAATTGTGGCTTTATAATTTGCAGCAATAAGCGTGGCACTGGTATACTATTTTCTTTTGGCTTTTGTAACTTAAACAGGTAATAAATGCTTACTGTATGTTATAATGACTGAATCCGAAGGAAACCCCTTTTTAGGACACATGGTTCCCTCAAAAGTCATTGGATGCAGTGTATCGATGCCAATCTGCTGGTGCCATTTGTGGGATTAAGAGGAAGTGGGGGGAAACGGACCTTGGCCCAGTGGTTAGGGCGTCCGTCTACCATATGGGAGGTCCGCGGTTCAAACCCCGGGCCTCCTTGACCCGTGTGGAGCTGGCCATGTGCAGTGCTGATGCGCACAAGGAGTGCCGTGCCACGCAAGGGTGTCCCCTGCGTGGGGGAGCCCCACGCGCAAGGAGTGCGCCCGTGAGGAAAGCCGCCCAGCGTGAAAAGAGAGAGCAGCCTGCCCAGGAATGGCGCCGCCCACACTTCCCATGCCACTGACGACAACAGAAGCGGACAAAGAAACAAGACGCAGCAAATAGACACCAAGAACAGACAACCAGGGGAGGGGGGGAAATTAAATAAATAAATAAATCTTTAAAAAAAAAAACAAAAAAAAGAGAGGAAGTGGGCAGCATCATTAATTTGTAACTTATAAGACAGCCTCAGATGTTGGCACATCTCTTTAAAATGCTAGAGTTGTGTGTGTTTTAAAGATTTATTTATTTTCTTTTTCTCCCCTTCCCCCCTCCCGCCCCAGTTGTCTGTTCTGTCTATTTGCTGCGTGTTCTTTGTTCGCGTCCATTGTTGTCAGCGGCACAGGAATCTGTGTTTCTTTTTGTTGTGTCATCTTGTGTCAGCTCTCCGTGTGTGCGGCGCCATTCCTGGGCAGGCTGCACTTTCTTTCGTGCTGAGCAGCTCTTCTTATGGGGTGCACTCCTTGCGGGTGGGACTCCCCTACACAGGGACACCCCCGCGTGGCAGGGCACTCCTTGCACGCATCAGCACTGCGCATGGGCCAGCTCCACACAGGTTAAGGAGGCCGGGGGTTTGAACCGCGGTCCTCCCATGTGTTAGATGGACACCCTATCCACTGGGCCAAGTCCGTTTCCCTGTGTGTGTGTTTTAATCAAGAGATCAAAAAAGTGACTTGCAGAGGAAGAATTCTAATATTAATTTGTTAATTTTTATAGAGTTAACAAATTAAGGAGTCATACAGTTCCTTGGTTTGTACAATCCATTCAAAGTGTATACTCAGTGGCTCTCATTTTCATTACAGCGTTGTGCTGTCATCACCTCAGTCAATTTTAGAATGTTTTCATAACTCCAAAAGGAAAATTCCCATACCCCCTTGCCCATCCCACTGTTATCCCTTAAAATTGACAGAGTATCTTCTTAGACATTGCTGCAAAATATTATAAAATTACTGTTAACTATGTTCATAAGTTACATTCATAGTAATTTTTGCATGTATCACCACATTTTTAACACTTTGTAAAAGAAGAATATTCTTAGAAAAAATACAAAATAAAAAAAGAATGTTCTCATATTTATGTTATTAACCACAATCTTCATCCATCACTGAAATCACTGTCATACAGTCCCTAGATTATCCTCTAGCTTTCTTTCAAATGACATTTATATCCACAGACTACCCCTTTCAGCCACAATCACATTTATAAATCAGCAGTGTTAGTTATACTTACTCTAATGTGTTACCATCTTTATTCGTTTCCATTCTTTTACAATAAACCTTATTAAAAATTTTACATACATTGAGCACCATCTCCCATTCTCAACCCACATTCTACCTCCAAGTACCCTGTGTACTCTAGAGTTTACCTCCGTGAGTGTACTCATTGTATCTAGGTCATACTGATGAGACTGTACGATGTTTGTCCTTTTGTATCTGCAAGTTTCATCCATGTTATAGGGATCCTGTTGTCATTTCTTTTTACAGATGAGTAGTATTCCTACATATGTATACACCACATTTTGTTTATCTTTCATCAGCTGATGGACACTTGGGTTGTTTGTGTATTTTAGCAATTGTGAGTAACGGTGCCATGTACATCGGTGTGCAGATGTCAGTTCTAAGTTCTTCTGAACATGTTCCTAATAAGGGGATGGCTGGATCCTACGGCAGTTCTCTGTCCAGCTTCTTGAGGTGCTGCCAAACTGTCGTCCCCAGAGGCTGCACCAGTCCACAGTCCCACCAGCAGTGAAGGGGTGTTCCTCTTTCTCCATCCCCTCCAGCACTTGCAGTTTTCTGGTGTTTAATAATGGCTATTCTGTGAGGTGTGAAGTGGTGTCTCATTGTAGTTTTGATATGCATTTCCCTAATAGCTAGTGATATTGAACGTTTTTCTCGTGTGCGTTTTGGCCATTTGTGTTTCCTCTTTGTAAAAATGTCAAGTCTTTGCCCATTTTTAAATGGGGTTGCTTGTCTTTATACTGTTGAGTTGTATCTCTTTACATAACATGGTATCAAACCCTTATCAGCTTTGTGGTTTCCAAATATTTTCTCCCATTGTGTAGGCTGCCTTTTTACTTTTTTGACAAAGTCTTTTAAAGCGCAAAGGTTAATTGAGAGGAGGTCCCATTTATCTGGTTTCTTTTTTTCTTTCGTTGCTCATTCTGTGGGTATAAGGTTTAAGAATCCAGCGCCTACTACAAGATCTTGAAGGCATTTCCCACATTTTCTTCTAGGAGTTTTATGGTTGAAGCTTTTGTATCTAGGTCCTTGGTATACTTTGAGCTAATTTTTGTGTAAGTTTCTTCCAGCTATTGATGCCCAGTTCTCCCAGCACCATTTGTGAAGCACAGCTGGGCAGGCTTCATCACTTGAGCCTGCTCTTGCCTCCCCCCTCCTGGTTCTTGCTTTCTCCTCCCGGCTCTTGCCTTCTTCCCTCTGCCTGGATCCACAGGCAAGTAAACCTGCGCATTTGTAATCTCTAATGGAGAACTGTAGTCTGTGAACCGGCCCTCTATCACTTCTCAGCCCCTTCCTCTCTACCTGGGAACTTTGATCCCTTATGTTCTCCCATTTCTCTTCTCTCCATTCCTTAATAAATTACTGGCCTACTAAAAAAATAATCATAATAAATCACTTGACTGTAGATGTGAGGGTCTATTTCTGAGTTCTCGGTTGGGTTCCATAATTTGTTAATTTTAAGAACAATGAAAACAAAAATTCTTCTTCAGAAATTCAAGGTATTTGAATAATAACACTTGCATCTATCTTCAGCAGTTTGTGGAATATTTCACCTGAACTGTGTCATCAGGTATTTTGATCTTATGTAATTTGTATCTGAAACTTTAAAAACAGGGCCTGTCATTTAAAATGTTGACGGATGTGTGCAGAGAGCAGTTCCTGCATTATTTCCGTTCCTCTTCTAGAAACGAGCCGGGGTCCCCCAGGCTGCCCTCTTCTCACGCTGTGTAGGAATTTGCAGCTGTCGTCCTACAGCTGTGGCCGCGCAGTAGCTCTCTGTCCCTGATAACTCTTCACCTTATCCCCTTAGCCAGGGGCTGGCAGAGGGGCCCAGTGCCCCGCTGTGCCCGGCAGATAGAAGCGGCCGGCGTCCCACGCCCTCGGCCTGGGGGTCTTCGATTAGAAGCTGTGGACCCTGAGCTCTGCAGATGGGGCCTCCTCTCGGTCCCCGGGCAGATTCAAGGGAAACTTCGGGAGGCCCCCTGCTCACTGGGAGGGCGACTCCCACCTAAATTGCCGATAAGGGGTGGTGGGGTTTGAGATTGGGGCAGTTCTCAGAACAGGGCTCGCCAGGAGCTCCGTGGGCCGTGGAGTTCTGTTTCATGAAGGGGCACAAGACAGGTCACCCCGGAAGTGACCGAGATGAAACTGCTGACGGCCTGCAGATGCAGTAAGGAAGGTGTACAGTAAGGAAGGTGTGCAGTAAGGCAGGTGTACAGTAAGGAAGGTGTGCAGTGAGGAAACTACAGGACAGCAAAGCAGAGCCTTTGACATTGGGACAGTTCCAGAAACTGTTTGCTATGGAAATACCATATTTCAGAGAAAACCTTATTGCTCTGTGGAGACCATTAGAAATGGTCGCCACTAGCCACAAGTGGCTACTGAGCCCTTGAAATGCAGTGTAAGTAAAATATATGACAGATTTTGAGGACTTAATATGAAAAAAAGAATTTTAAAATTTACTGTTTTTATATTGACTGCATGTAGATAATATTTTAGATAGGTCAAGCAAAATGATTTTTTCGTGTGGCTGCTCTCATTTAAGTGACGTGGGTGGTTCCCGTCGCATTCCCACGGGGAGGCTGCCGTGTGGCCCGAGGCTCAGCAGATGCGCCGGGACTCGCCTCGTCCTGCAAACCGTCCCACGGGCCCGAGAGGTCGCCTGCGTTCTCTGAGCCCTGGAGTCCCCACTGGCTTTCCTCCAAGCCCCTCCTGAGCCTCTCGTGTCTCGTCCCTGTCCAGCCTCGGCGCCAGGTCCTTCACGGCAGCCCCTCCCTCACAGATGACCTCTGCCCTGGACCCCTGTGTCACCCACCTCATCCATGCAACGTCTCCAGGATACCCGAAAACGCAGCACGTCCCGAATCCAGACTTACCCTCCTCCCCCACCTGGCTCTCGTCCTCCCTTCCTTAGTCTGTTGTTTCTTAGGAGGCGCCGGGGGTTGGACCCAGAACCTCCTACGTGGGAAGCAGGTGCTCAACCACTGAGCTCCACCCGCCCCCCACTTTCCTCCTCTCTTCCCTGTCTCAGTGACCCTTTAAATGATTCGTACCAATAATGAAGGTGTTAGCTAGCATTAACTGGTTATTTACGAGATACTGGGCACTCTGCTAATCGCTTTACCCGCGTCATCTAATTTTATCCTGACAGCAGGTCTGGGAGGAAAGTGCTCTTTTTCTTGCCATTTTACAGATGAAGAAACTGAGGTTCAGAGCAGTTGATCTCCCTCAAGGTCAGACAGCTGGTGGCAGGGCTGGGGTTCTGACCTCAGTCCCAGCTCCAGAGCCAGCCGCCTCCCTGCCCCTGGGTTCAAGCTCAAGGCACGGCAGGTTCCCTGGCCTCCGTGTGCACCTGCCCGCCTACTCTCCTTCCCCCTGTGCAGACTTGCTCCCCAGTGAGCCGGCCTGGAAGGGCCAAGCCAGCCCCTGCTCCCCTCCCCGGGCTCTCCCTTGCCTCCCGCGGGCCTCCAGGCCTGGGCCAGGCTCCTCCCGAGGTGTGGGGAGGTGAAGGGTGTCGGCTTTGTGTCTGGAGGCGTCTGTGGTCCACGTGCTGGCTGCCTTGGGCAAGCTCCTTGACCCCTCTGCTCCAGCTTCCTCTCTGGAAAATGGAGGCACTTAAGGAAATGGTGCGTGTCAGGTGCTGCACTGGGTGGTACGCGCGGCCCAAGCACCGGGCTTTGGGGACCATTGTTCTGCTGAAGCGTTTGAAGTTGCGCCGCGCCCAGCCCTCTCTGCCACTGCCTCTCTTCCCAGCAGGCACTGAGTACCTGCGCGGCCCTCCCGCCGGCCACCGCCGGCCACCACAGGGGCTTTCTCTCCCTGTCGTCGAAGGACCCTTCTTTCTTTTCACTGTGACCGCTGGGGTACGGAGCAAGGGTAACAGAGGGACTTGGGGATCTGGTCAGGACGCAGGTGATGGGGTGACACACGCAGGAGCGGCTGAGGTCACGTCGGGCAGGGCCGGGGCAGGAAGGAGGCTTCGCCGGGAGGACAGGAGTAATTTGATAAGGTGGGAGGGTGGCCCGAGAGCCCGGCTCCTGGAGAGGTCGAGACGCAGCAGGAGGGCTCCATGGTGCCCCGGCCCCCGGGCAGCCGGGCACGCCCGCCCACGAAAGCCTGCGGTGCCACGACCGCGCAGAGCCCGCCGCTGGGCGCTTTCTGGGCTTTCGGTCCAGCCTGGACGTTGCTGCCTAAAAACAAAGTTCCCGGGTCTTCCACGGAAACAAAACCGTGCTTGGCCGGTTCACGCCGTCCGGTGGGATCGTGACTCGGTTTCTCAGCCGGCGGTGGACCTTGGAGCCCCGAGGTCTGACGCTGGTAGGAACTTAGCACAGAATGTAGGCCGTTCGGCAGATACTCCTTGAGCTTTTATTATGCACCGTTCACTGGGAGGTGGCGTGAACAAAACAGACAAAAGTCTGTTTATCCTGGTGGAGACATAAACGAACGTTTAGAGTGTCAGAGGCAGCAACACTAGGAGAAAACTAGAGGAGTCAGGTTTCTGTTCAGACGAGGAGAGGACGTTAGAATAAGAGGTGGGGCGGCGGTGGACGACCTGCTCCTGTCCCCAGCAGCTGTGTTTGCCGACCAAGAGCCAGCTGGCCCCAAGCCTACGGCGAGCTCCCTTATTAGGAGCGTTTGAATGCGATGCCCTAACTGCAGTGCAAGCGCTGGTCAGGGCCGCTGCTCGGGGGTCACTGGGAGCTAGCACTGGTCAGGGCCACTGCTCGGGGGTCACTGGGGAGCTAGCACTGGTCAGGGCCACTGCTCGGGGGTCACTGGGAGCTAGCACTGGTCAGGGCCACTGCTCGAGGGTCACTGGGGAGCTAGCACTGGTCAGGGCTACTGCTCGGGGGTCACTCGTGCTAGCACTGGTCAGGGCCGCTGCTCGAGGGTCACTGGGGAGCTAGCACTGGTCAGGGCCTCTGTTCAGGGGTCACTGGGAGCTAGCACTGGTCAGGGCCACTGCTCGGGGGTCACTGGGGAGCTAGCACTGGTCAGGGCTACTGCTCGGGGGTCACTCGTGCTAGCACTGGTCAGGGCCGCTGCTCGAGGGTCACTGGGGAGCTAGCACTGGTCAGGGCCACTGCTCAGGGGTCACTGGGAGCTAGCACTGGTCAGGGCCACTGCTCGGGGGTCACTGGGGAGCTAGCACTGGTCAGGGCCACTGCTCGGGGGTCACTCGTGCTAGCACTGGTCAGGGCTGCTGCTCAGGCCGTGGGAGGACCCGCCTCCAGGGCTCCTGTGCTCCCACCCCCCTCACCCTGGGCTCACCGATGGGGTTTTAGAAGCCGCTTCTTGCCGGTAACAGCCACCTGCTGGAGCGGATCTCTTTCTGAGGAGCCCGTGGGGGCTTTCCAAAAAAGGGGGGCCCGTGGAAGGCACCGCACAGAACTGCCGGGGGCCCTGCTGGTCAGCCAGCGCTGGTCCAGGAGAGAAGCTTCTAGGCTGGACAGGCCCCGGTCAGTGCCTTCTGCCCGCCTCGGTCAGAGGGAGGCTGGGTCAGCTCCAGAGCCTTCCTCACTGGCCCCTGGAAGGCCCCGCGGAGCGCCCCGCCCCTGCCATCAGACTGCGAGACCCTCAGTTGCACGACCGGTCATTACAGGCTGCACGGCTAGTGGGGACGCCAAGTCCAGGACCCAGCAGTGAGCGCGGCGGGTTTGCTCCTAAATTGAGTCCACGGGACGTCTCGGAGGTGAAGGGCGGGCGCGCGGGCAGGGGCGTGCGAGGCGTGCTGGGCTCGGGAACTGTCCTCCAGCTCCCACCCGTCCTGGCCTGAGACCCCCTTAGTTCTGCGGGGTCCAGGAGCAGACGGCAGGGCCCGCGAGGGCCCCGGCATGGCCTGGAGGAGCCGCCGAGACGGGGTGGCGGGCAGCGCTGACCGCCTGCGCTTGCCCGCAGCCGCCCTGGGCTTCCTGACCGTGTCCAGCGCCATCACCATGTCCGCCCCCTTCTTCCTGGGGAACGTCATCGACGTCATCTACACCAGTCCCGGCGCCGACTCTGCCCGCAGCCTGTCCCGCCTCTGCCTCCTGCTCAGCGGCGTGTTCCTGGGCGGAGCGGCTGCCAACGCCGTCCGTGTCTACCTCATGCAGACCGCAGGTGAGGGCCCGCCGCAGGTGAGGGCTCCCCGCAGGTGAGGGCTCACCACAGGTAAGGGGCTCCCCGCAGGTAAGGGCTCCCCGCAGGTAAGGGCTCGCCGCAGGTAAGGGGCTCCCTGCAGGTAAGGGCTCCCCGCAGGTGAGGGCTCGCCACAGGTGAGGGCCCGCCGCAGGTGAAGGGCTCCCCACAGGTAAGGGCTCCCCACAGGTAAGGGCTCCCCGCAGGTGAGGGCCCGCCGCAGGTAAGGGGCTCCCTGCAGGTAAGGGCTCGCCGCAGGTAAGGGGCTCCCCGCAGGGAGGGCTCCCCGCAGGTGAGGGGGTCCCCACAGGTGAGGGGGTCCCCACAGGTAAGAAGTTCCCCGCAGGTAAGGGGGTCCCCACAGGTAAGGGGCTCCCTGCAGGTAAGGGCTCCCCACAGGTGAGGGCTCGCCTCAGGTAAGGGGGTCCCCACAGGTAAGGGCTCACCACAGGTAAGGGGGTCCCCACAGGTAAGGGGCTCCCCACAGGTAAAGGTTCCCTGCAGGTAAGGGGCTCCCCACAGGTAAAGGTTCCCTGCAGGTAAGGGCTCACCGCAGGTAAGGGCTCGCCGCAGGTAAGAGGCTCTAGCTGCAGGTAAAGGGCTTCCCGCAGGTAAGGGGCTTCCCGCAGGTAAGAAAGTTCCCCGCAGGTAAGGGGCTCCCCACAGGTAAGGGGCTCGCTGCAGGTAAGAAGTTCCCCGCAGGTAAGGGGCTCCCCACAGTTAAGGGGCTCCCCACAGGTAAGGGGCTTGCTGCAGGTAAGGGGCTTCCCGCAGGTAAGAAGTTCCCCGCAGGTAAGGGGCTCCCCACAGGTAAGGGGCGCTCGCCGCAGGTCAGCATTCTTAAAATGGGGGGGTTGTCATCTGCTCCGGGGGACCCCACTGCCCCTGCCCAGCGCCACATTCAGCAAGGGCGGACCCCACAGCTGCCCGGCGGTGAGAGGTACCACCTGTACATCAGGCTCTAGCTCCTCGGTGCTCTTTTTTTGAAGCAGTTTTATTGAGATAGATCCACACACCACACAATTAGTGGTTGTCAGTACAGTCACCGTGTTGTGCATTCTCCCCCACAAAAGAAAAACTCCACGCCCCTTAGCCGGCACCTCTCAGTCCCTCTGTCCTTCCCCAGCCCTACTTAACCATTAATCTAATTATAAATTGATTTATGTTTCCATTTTATATAAATGGAATCATACAGTATATAGTGCTTGTATCTGGTTTCTTTCACCTAGTGTAATGTGTTTTTTGCCTGATGTTAACATCTTGTAACATTAACATACATTTGTTCAAGTTCAAATAAAAACAGTCTTACATAGACAGTTTCACCCGGATTCATATTTCACATGCAGTGTCACAATGCTGTCAGGCCCGTGTCACGTTTTTTTGGCTTTCCTCCTAGTACTATATGTGACTGTAGACTCTCCCGTTCAACCACTCTCATGCCCGTGTCATCACACTGCTAGTTAGAAACAGTAGGATGTGCTTTCACCTTTTCTGTTCGTTTCCAAAGACTGACACCCATCAGTTTACCAGTTGTGCGCAGGTTCACCCTCAGCCGTCCGTCGCTTCTCTCACATGCGCTGCGGCTGAGCTGGTGGCAGGACGGTTTGAGAACAAGGCCTGGTCACAAGGCTGGGATTCCAGGCGTCAGTGGAAGCCTGTTTAGCTCCCCAGGTTTTTCCGCCCCCTTCTTAGAGAAGTTGTGGGTTTACAGAACAGTCATGCACAAAACGCAGGGTTCCCATACGCCACCCTGCCACCGCCACCTTGCATTGGTGGGAACACGTGTTACAGTTGATCAGAGCACATTTTTATAATTGTCCTTTTTTTTGTTTGTTTTTTTTATATACTGGGGCCAGGGATTGAACCTGGGACCTAGTGTGTGTGAAGCCAGCGCTCAACTGCTGAGCCACATAAGCTCCCCAGAGTTTTGTGTTTTTTTTCTTTCGTTTTTTTTGTTTGTTTTTAGGAGGTTCCAGGGACTGAATCTGGGACCTCCTGTGTGGGAGGCAGGCGCTCAACCATGTGAGCCCCACCCGCTCCCCATAATTATACTCTTTTTTTTAAAGATTTATTTTATTTATTTTTCTCTCCCACCCCCCAGTTGTCTGTTCTCTGTATCCATTTGCTGCATGTTGTCTGCTTCTGTTGTTGTCAGCGGCACGGGAATCTGTGCTTCTTTTTGTCGCATCATCTTGTGTCAGCTCTCTGTGTGTGCGGCGCCATTCCTGGGCAGGCTGCACTTTCTTTCGCGCTGGGCGGCTCTCCTTACGGGGTGCACTCTGCACGAGGGGCTCCCCTGTGTGGGGGACACCCCTGCGTGGCACGGCACTCCTTGCGCGCATCAGCACTGCGCATGGACCTCCCCTGTGGTAGGTGGACGCAGTATCCCTTGAGCCAGATCCACTGTACTTTTAAAAGGCTCCAGTCGCGGCCGTCGCTGCGCCCCTCCTCGGCCTCCCCTGGGCTCATTCGTGTTTGTCCCGGCGGCTCCCCGCGGGGTGGGGGCAGAGGCCTGGCGACGGGCCCCTCCGTGCGCAGTGCCCTCCCTGTCCGCTCGCGACCTGGCCCCTGCCCATCCTGTCGCAGGCCAGCGCATCGTGACCAGGCTGCGGGCGGCGCTCTTCGCCTCCGTGCTGCGGCAGGAGGTGGCCTTCTTCGACAAGACGCGCACCGGAGAACTGGTCAACCGCCTGTCCTCCGACGCCGCGCTGCTGGGGCGCTCGATCACCGAAAACCTCTCGGACGGGCTCCGGGCGGGGGCCCAGGCCTCCATCGGCGTCGGCATGATGGTACGTGGCGCGTGCCGCGCGGCTGGGGCGGCGGCACCCAGGCCAGGGCAGCTGCTGGGGCGGGCGCCGAGCTGGGAGTCCATGGCCGGGCGCTTCCCGCCTCGTCCGCCACCCCGCCACCTGCCCCGCCACCCCGCCACCCCCGTCACCCCCGCCACCTGCCCTGCCACCCCTCCTTCCACCCCGCCACCCCTCCCGCCATCACTCCAACTGCCCCGCCACCCCTCCACCCCTCCCGCCACCCCGCCACCCCTCCCTCTACCCCACCACCTCGCGACCCCTCCACCCCACCACCCCTCCCAGCCACCCTGCCACCCCTCCACCCCTCCACCTCGCCACCCTTCCCTCCACCCTGCCACCCTTCCACCACTCCCCTCCACCCCACCACCCCTGTATACCTCCACCCTGCCACCTGCCCCTCCACCCCACCACCCTGCCACCCCTCCTTCCACCCCGCCACCCCTCCCACCATCACTCCAACTGCCCCGCCACCCCTCCACCCCTCCCGCCACCCCGCCACCCCTCCCTCTACCCCACCACCTCGCGACCCCTCCACCCCACCACCCCTCCCAGCCACCCTGCCACCCCTCCACCCCTCCACCTCGCCACCCTTCCCTCCACCCTGCCACCCTTCCACCACTCCCCTCCACCCCACCACCCCTGTATACCTCCACCCCGCCGCCTGCCCCTCCACCCCACCACCCTGCCACCCCTCCCTTCCAGCCCTCCACCCCTCCATATCTCCACCCCACCACTTTGCCACCCCTCCCCGCCATCACCCCACCACCCCTCCCGGCCACCCTGCCACCCCTCCACCTCGTCACCCCTCCCTCCACCCCGCCACCCCTCCTCCCCTCCTCCCCTCCCTCCACCCCGCCGCCCCTCCACCGCTCCCCCCACCCCTCCACCCCGTCTCCAGGATGATTGTTACCTGAGAACGGACTTTGGCCTTTAGAGATGATTACTCTGTTGCTCGGATTTTCCAAGAATGTAGGAATCCAGGGTATGAAGACAGGACTTTTAACAGGTAGCAGGAACCCTCTCAGATTCTGAGTAGTGGGGAAAAAATAAGTGACACATCCAAAAAAACTAAACGGCAATGAAGCAGCCATTACTACCTTCACAAGACCAGAGGATAATTGCCTTCCTCCCTTTCTAAGAGGGGGAGTCAGTCCAATTCCTCCGTGTAATGCTGGTTCCTTCTCCTCTGAGGTGAACTAGATCCACTTGCAGAGCCTGTTTTTCCCTTCCCTTAACTGGGTGGCAACAACCTCGTCCTATCTGTTAACCTCCCTTCTTCAAAAAAATGTTTTAATGTGGACCAGCACTGTCCTGTGGGAATCACTGTGAGCCGCCGAGTGGAGTTTTGAAACTCGTAGTTGTACATTTTAAAAAGTAAAAAGAAACAGATGATACTAACTTTAATAATTTATCCCAATATAAACAATATTGCCGTTTCAACATGTCATATGTTAAAGTTATTAATGATATATTTTATATTATTTTTCATATTAAGATTTCAAAATCCAATGCATATTTTATATTTATGGAACATCTCAATTCAAATGCTAAAGTTTTATTGGATGTACTTGATCTGTATTTAGATTTCATAAGAGTTTAGATTTCATAAAGATTTCATATTTTACAGTTGTAAAAGTAGATTCATGTATCCAGGTTGTTTTAGACACACTTAAAAAGTTTGCGATAACTGAGTTGTGTGTAAATTTTAAAATTTAAATCAACTAAACTCACATAAAATGTTAAGTTCAGTCCCTCACTCTCGGAAGTGCTTGGTGGCAGCGGGAGGCTGTCGTTTTGCACAGCCCAGCTCTGGCCTTCCAGCGTGAGGCAAACCGCCTGTCCTTCCTCGCAGCTGGAAAAGCTTGGCTTTGTGGGAGTCCCGGGTCCTTCCACCCACAGCGGGAGGATTTGCTGCCACAGGCAGCCTGTTAGCTCTGACTTTTGCCATAGAAAACAGCTTTGAAGTTTCGTGTTTTCCAAAAAAAAAAAAAGAGAAGCATCCCCCTGGAAAAACCCTTCTTGTACTCAAGCACATCTCTAAATAGTAGTAGTTCTGGGGTTCATGAAGAGTTCAACCTGGGAGAAAATAGTTGAGGAACAACTTTTTGTAAAGTTAAAGAGAGCTCAGTGTAGGCCAGACCCAAGGGGCCTGCAGGGTCTGGCCTCTAGTTTCGAAGGGGCAGAGGGGCAGCTCCCACCCCCTCGTTGTTTGCGTTTGCTCTGTCTGTCTCTTGGTGTCTCTTGGGAACTGAACCTGGGACCTCCCCTGTGGGAGGGAAGCACCTAATCGCTTGAGCCACCTCCGCTCCCTGCTTTGTTGTGTCCCTCATGATGGTTTCCTCCACGTGTCTCTTGTTGCATCGACTGGCCACACCAGCCTGTCACGCCAGCTCGCTGTCTTGCTCTTCTTTTGGAGGCACCGGGAAATGAGCTGAACCTCCCGTGTGGTAGGCGGGAGCTCAATGGCCTGAGCCACCTCCGCTTCCCAGATGTGCGTTTGTCTCCCCGCCTGGACTTGACTCTGAGTTTAACGATGGGTGGGTCCACCATGGGCCAGTTTCCTCATTTTTTTTCTTTAAAAAAAATCCTTTCTAATTTATTACAATGTAAAATCGTTCTGCCATCCATTTATTTACTATAAATTTTACTAGATTTATTGCTCCCCTTGGTTTCTTGTGCTCTTTGTCTTCCCCATCTTGAGGTGTTTTTTTTTTGTTGTTGTTGTTGTTTGTTTTCTTTATTTTTTTAAAAAATGTTACATTAAAAAAATATGAGGTCCCCATATACCCCCCCTCGCCCCACTCCTCCCTCATCAACAACCTCTTCATCATCGTGGGACATTCATTGCATTTGGCGAATACATCTTGGAGCACTGCTGCACCGCATGGACAGTGGTTTACATTGCAGTCCACACTCTCCCCCAGTCCACCCAGTGGGCCATGCAGGACACACAACGTCCAGCATCTGTCCCTGCAGCACCACCCAGGACAACTCCAAGTCCTGGAAATGCCCCCACGTCATATCTCTTCTTCCTTCTCCCTACCCTCAGAGCTCCCGTGGCCACTTTCTCCACGTCAGTGCTACAGTTTCTTCCATTACTAATCACAGCAGTTCCATCGTAGCTCTTCCTCTCTGGTGACCTGGTAACAGCATCCTGCCTTAGCCCTCAAAAAGTGATTCATTCGGTCAGTGCAGAACCGGAGCTGGTGAGTCTGACTGATAATTCACCAGGTCGTGGACAAGCCTGGTGGGCCTTCCCTGTCCCACCAGAGCCACCCCACCCTGGCTGCCGAAACGCTCGCCCGTCCGACAGGAAACGCCCGTCCGCGTCTGCCCTGGGCAGGGCCGGGCAGCAGGGACTCCCGCGTCCCTACGCTGGGACGAAGGACCGGTCACCTGAGTGACCTGAGGTCACTGTGCTCAGGAAGCACGCTGGTGCTCGCTCAGGTCACCGTCGGGGATGACGGCCATCTCCTGAGGCCGCATCTGCTCCCGATGGAGCGCCGTGGTCTGAAACGGCGGGCGGTCTGCCCAGGGTGGGCCGTTCCTGGAGTGAGGCTGCCTCGTGCCTGCCCCGGGACCCTTGTGTCACTGTCCTCTGAGGGCTCCCAAGTCCCCGTCACTCCTGGAACTAGACTGCTCTACTTACTGTCTGACACCGACTCCCCTGCCCCTTTAATAGAAACTGCACCAGGGCTGGGACTCTGTTATCTCCCACGTGCCTAGAATAGATCCTGCTTCACGTGGGCGTTCAGTGAAGATTCGTTGGATGAGCAAACAAATGAATGTTTGGTCCTTGATCCCTTCCATCCTTTACCTTCCAGACTAATGATTCCTCAGCATTTTGGGAGAGTCTTTATCTGATGACACTATTTTCTGCAAAAGTGAGATTTTGCAGATTCTAATAACTTAATATTTTTTAAAAGATTTATTTATTTTTTTAAAAGATTTATTTATTTAATTCCTCCCCTCCCCTGGTTGTCTGTTCTCGGTGTCTATTTGCTGCGTCTTGTTTCTTGGTCCGCTTCCGTTGTCGTCAGCGGCACGGGAAGTGTGGGCGGCGCCATTCCTGGGCAGGCTGCTCTTTCTTTTCACGCTGGGCGGCTTTCCTCACGGGCGCACTCCTTGCGTGTGGGGCTCCCCCACGCGGGGGACACCCTTGTGTGGCACGGCACTCCTTGTGCGCATCAGCACTGCGCATGGGCCAGCTCCACACGGGTCAAGGAGGCCCGGGGTTTGAACCGCGGACCTCCCATATGGTAGACGGACGCCCTAACCACTGGGCCAAAGTCCGTTTCCCAAAAGATTTATTTTTATTTATACCCCCCCAGCTGTTGTTGGCTCTGTGTCCGTCCACTGTGTGCTCTCTCTGTCTACTCATCTTCTCTTTAGGAGGCACCGGGAACTGAACCTGGGACCTCCCATGTGGGAGAGAGGCACTTAATCGCTTGAGCCACCTCAGCTGCCTTGTTTGTTGTGTCTCTCATTGCCTCTCCTCTTTGTGAGTCTTTGTTGCGTCAGCTCGCTGCGCCTGCCTGTCATACCAGCTCGCTGTCTTGCTCGTCTTCTCCAGGAGGCACTGGGAACCAAACCCAAGGCCTCCCACGTAATAGGCAGGAGCCCAATCGCTCGAGCCACATCCACTTCCTTCTAATGTTATAACTTATTGAAGAGATGTTAGTGCCATTTCAAGTCAACAAATTGCAGAGCTGAAGGAAGTCCCCCTACGTACTTCTAGAAGTGGGCTGTTATTTAAGTGAGCCTAGTTGTTGGGAAGCTCCTCCTTATTTTGAGCCCAAATCCGTCTTGGTGAGACTTCCGTCCGCTAAGCCATGAACGTCAACAGCTCTCACTCCCCTTGTCAGCTCTGTCTTCCGAGCCCCTCAGCTTTGTCACCTGACGTGGGCTTCGGTCTCTTCGCCTTTCCCGCGTCTCGGCGGACGCCTTGTCCTGGTGGTTCTGTGCCCTCAAGGTGACTTGGAAGAAATACAGAACTGTCAGGTGGTCAGGCCCTACTTTAAAAAACAAAACAAGAGCTTTGTTTTTAAAGAAGTTTTAGATTACAGAAAAGTTACGTAGAAAATGCAGGGGAGGAGGGTGGATGTAGCTCAGCGGTTGAGCACCTGCTTCCCACATTCAAGGTCCTGGGTCCAACCTCCAGTACCTCCTTAAAAAAAAAAATAAGGAAAGAAAGAAAATATAGGGGATTCCCACTTAACCCCACCCTTCCCCTCCCACACTTTCTCCCTTTAATAACGTCTTTCCTTGGTTAGAATTGATGAACACGTATTGAAGCACTGCTGCTAAGCACGGTCTGTAGTTCACATTACGGTTTACACTTTGCACCGTGCCATTTTACAGGTTTTGCCTAAATGTATAATGGACTGTTGCGGTCCTCACAGAATCATGCAGAACAATTCCGGTGCCCTAAGACTGCCCAGGCCCCAGCTGTACGTCCCTCTGTGACCACTGGCTTCACGCCAGGGTTCCAGGTCCACCTCGGGCCACAGGTGTGCTCCCTCCTAGGTGTGTCCCTTCCCCCGTCTGGAGCATTGGGTGGTGGGTGCGAGGGGCCTCCCTCTTGGCTCAAGCCCCGCCTCCCGGTCCTTCAGCAGCAGGGTCCACCGTGTCCAGCACGGTCCGGGGTGAGATACTCCTGTCCTGTCTTCCGAAACGCTGTCCCGTAACTTCAGAGGGGCAGGCCGAATACTCACCGAGCTTTGCGACGGTTAAAGATGTCTGAAAAGTTCCACCAAGACAGGATCAACAGGGGAGCAGGTGGAGCTCCGTGGCTGAGCGCCTGCTTCCCACGTACGAGGTCCTGGGTTCAATCCCCGGTGTCTCTTTAAAAATAAAAACAAAACAGATAAGCAACTCTGAAATTGCGCCTTCTCCAGGCCTGCTTGCTCACACACAACTGCTGTCAGCAATGAGGATTTCTTGCCACTGGGTGTAACAGACGCTTCTTGGCCTCCGCTTTTGACAGTTCTTTGTCTCGCCTAAAATGGCCACCTTCGTTCTGAGTGTCGTGCCTCCACTGTCCATCCTTGCTGTGATTTACGGACGGTATCTGCGGAAGCTGACCAAGGTCACACAGGATTCGCTGGCTCAGGCCACCCAGGTAAAGGCTCTCCCGCGCCCCCGGCCTCCGGTAGAAAGAGCAGAACCGCGGGCTGTGCTCAGGCCCGCCGAGGCCCTTCCTTTTCGTTTCCTTCACCCCCAAACGCCCTGCCTCTTAGAGCAGATTATTACCTGCGTCTCAAAGTAGACACCTTCAGTGACCACTGTATGAGCCTCTGACTTCTCACCATCACCACGTCTCACAGGACAAAGCCAACCATGTTTTAAAAATCATTTCTGAATGACACTGTCCTTCGTTAATTTAATGAAGTTACCTTTGCAGTGCTGTCTAATACTGCCTTTTTAAAAATTTTTAAATAACGTTTATGTTACAAGAACATACATGTTTATAATTGAAAACTTTGAAAAAATATATGTAGAAAAATAAAACCATGCATCATCCTATCAGAATTATAACATTATATATATATTTGGAGTCTCCCCTTTCAGATCATTTTTCTACATCTCTTTTTTTCCCTCCTTCTTTCAAAAATAGGGTTCTGTCTATTCTGTTCTTTTGGCTTGGTATCATGAACAGCTTTCAATTGATAGTGTCTTTAAAAATGAGAATCATATTTTAATTTTGCTTCCAGAAAACTCTTGAAACTTCTGATCCTTCCTACCACCGCCACTGAAATTTATTATTTATTGTTCTCCCAGTTAGCTGAGGAGAGTATTGGAAACATACGAACCGTTCGCGCTTTTGGAAAAGAGATGATTGAAATAGAGAAGTACACCAGCAAAGTGGGTTACGTCATGCACCTAGCGAGGAAGGAGGCGCTGGCCCGGGCAGGCTTCTTCGGAGCGGTAGGTGGCTTGTGTTGGAAGGCGAGGGAAGGGCAGATGCTCTGGTTAGAGGTTTTAATGCCATGAATAGGAAATTATTTTATTCTCCTTCACGACTAATAAGTACATTCTCTAAAATATTTTTGTGAAGGAAGAGGGAAACAAGCAGATGGCGAAAACGCAGTGCGTGGGGAGACTGAAAACAGTGTGAGACGAGGCACTGGTGCTCAGAGCATCCCAGATGGCCCCTGCCTGGGAGCTGCTTAGGAATGCAGGTCCCCAGGCCCACCCCGGACCTGCTGCACCAGGAACCAGGGGAGGGGCTTGGCAGTCTGATGTTATTAACAAGCCCTCCAGGAAAGCGGACCTGGCCCAGTGGTTAGGGCGTCCGCCTACCACGTGGGAGGTCCACGGTTCAAACCCCGGGCCTCCTTGACCCGTGTGGAGCTGGCCCACGCGCAGTGCTGATGCACGCAAGGAGTGCCATGCCACGCAGGGGTGTCCCCGCGTAGGGGAGCCCCACACACAAGGAGTGTACCCCATAAGGAGAGCCAGCCAGTGTGAAAGAAAGTGCAGCCTGCCCAGGAGTGGTGCCGCACACATGGAGAGCTGACACAGCAAGGTGATGCAACAAAAAGAAACAGATTCCCGTGCCGCTGATAAGGATAGAAGTGGTCACAGACGAACACACAGTGAATGGACACAGAAAAACATAAATCTTAATAAAAAACAAAAAAACAAGCCCTCCAGGTCATTCCAAGGCTCCCTAAATATAAGGACCCCTCAGGGTTTACAGTGAACTAGGTAGCTTGAGTAAAACAGCAATCTCGTGAGTGACTTAGCTTCTGTGTTTTCGTGGTGATGAGGTTTCCTGCAATAATGCAGTATTTCAAACACAATTTTTATTTGAAATTCAGCTTGGATTTAATATTTTGGGGGGAAAAAAATCTTACTTTGGTAGTTAAGTGCTGAGAGAAAACGTGAGCCCCGTGAGAGCTCTTCGCTGAGGTCCCGGCTGACGACCGTTCTCTTCCCGCAGACGGGGCTCTCCGGGAACCTGATCGTGCTGTCGGTCCTCTACAAAGGCGGGCTGCTGATGGGCAGTGCTCACATGACCGTGGGTGAACTCTCCTCCTTCCTCATGTACTCCTTCTGGGTCGGCTTAAGCATCGGAGGTAACTTCACTGGGTTTAGGGGAGTTTCAGTCCATCAGAAGGCGCAGAGTGGATGAAATAGCACTCACTTTCCCGTCGCTCCCCTCGTGAGTTAACTTCTACCAAGAGACCTTTCCCCAGCCTGGTGCTCCCTCCTGGCACTGCAGGAACAAAACAAAGCCACAGGGGCGGGGGGGCGGCATTCTCTCGGCTGGACAGTTCTGGAATTCGGCAGGCCTCTCGTCGCTCACCGAGCAGTGTTCCAACCCGCAGCTAGGACAGCTTGCTAGCTTCTTACATGGAATGGAGGGGCGAGGGAGGGTGGATGCCAGACAGGTGTTTTCATGATTGGCGAATATGGGGACTATTTTAGACAGAGCCAGTCGTGTTCAAAACTAACCAGAACATTTATAACGTGTAAAGTGCATTGCACAGAGTTGCTCGCTTTTGTTAGAAGAGAGAGAGATTTGTCTTCTGTTGTACGTTCCTGGGTGAAGGAAAGCCAGGTCCAGGCAAGCAGACATGGACGGAGTATGTGAAGTTTTTCTCCGCCTGCCGGTACTTTTCCTGAGTCCTCAGCCAACATGGGCAAATGATTTCTTGCTCTTTGTTTTCCTTCCTCCCTTTAAAAACAGAGGATGGGTAAATAGTTTGCTCTCTGATAAACAGAACTCTGGTTATCCTACACAGTGTTTTCCCAACCAGAGATTTTTATTTTAAGGTTTTTATGTCTTAAATGTAGAGGCTTTTAAGTGTTGTGCCTCCACTGTTTTTGCCCTCCCCCTCTGTCCCACCCTGCTGTTTTTGCTGTCTGTGTCCCTTCAATGTGTGATCTTCTCTTCCTATTTCTTTTTTTGTCTTCTCATTTTCTCCTTCAGGATTCACCAGGATTTGATCCTGGGGACCTCCAATGTGGAGAGAGGTTCCCTGCCACCTTCACCACCTCAGTTCCTGGTTTCTGTCACGTCTCGCCTTTGACTCTCCCCTTCGTCTTTTTGTTGTGTTGTCATCTTGCTGCATGACTCTCTGCTCAGGCACTGGCTCGCTGCACAGGCACTGGCTCGCTGTGGGCACTGGCTTACTGCGCGGACACTGGCTCGCTACGCGGACTGCGCGGGCACTGGCTCGCTGCGTGGGCACTGGCTAACTGCGCGGACTGCGCGGGCACTGGCTCACTGCACAGACACTGACTTGCTGCGCGGACTGCACGGGCACTGGCTCGCTGCGTGGGCACTGGCTTGCTGCGCAGGCACTGGCTCGCTGCATGGGCACACCTTTACCAGGAGTTGAACCTGGGTCCTCCCATATGGTAGACGGAAGCCCAGTCACTTGAGCCACATCCACTGCCCCCTCCACTGTTTTTTTGTCTGTTAAATGTAGAAGCTTTTCCTTAGACATCTGCAGGCAAGTGAGGATACTTTCTAGAGTGAGAATTACAGAGACCCCTAAAAACAGCATTTTAGTTCTGCCAGTTGGTCTTGAAGAAAAACCTGATGAAAGCATTTCAGGGTTCTGGGTGATCTGGGTAGCAGGGTGGTCAGTTCAGAAGGTCTGAGGGTTGAGGTAGATTGCCCTCTTCTCTCCGTCCCCTGGCCAGAACCTGCTGGAGCTACGGTTTCAGAATCTTCTGAGCCGAGGCTCCCAGATCCCGTTGTGGTTATGGTGCTTTAAAATCTCTCCTGGGTTTGCCTCCGGCGCTTGCCCAGTGCAGTGCAGCCTGGCCACCCGTTTTGCCACATTTGGCGTTATCTGTCTGAAAAGCCCACCCTTTTGTTTTCGTCTGCTTGGATGTTCTCCCATCTTCCTCCTGAATCCCTACGGGTTTTTAACTCAACCTAAAGATGTCAATCAGTTGTATTTGCACAGATACCCATATTCCATAGGAAGAATGTTTGAATTGCATTCTTTTTTTTTTTTAAAGATTTATTTTTTATTTATTTCTCTCCCCTTTCCCACCCCATCCCCAGTTGTCTGCTCTCTGTGTCCATTCGCTGTGTGTTCTTCAGGGTCCACTTGTATTCTTATCAGCAGCACCAGGAATCTGTGTCTCTTTTTGTTGCGTCATCCTGCTGCGTTAGCTCTCCGTGTGTGCGGCGCCATTTCTGGGCAGGCTGTGCTTTTTTTGTCCGGGGCAGCTCTCCTTACAGGTGCACTCCTTGCACGTGGGGCTCCCCTACACGGGGGACACCCCTGCGTGGCACGGCACTCCTTGCACGCATCAGCACTGCACATGGGCCTGCTCCACACAGGTCAGGAGGCTCGGGGTTTGAACCTTGGACCTCCCATGTGGTAGGCGGATGCCCTATCCATTGGGCCATATCCGCTTCCCTGAATTGCATTCTTTTAGCTTCCTTACTGAAGGAAAATGCAACAAGTATATGCTCTTTTACCTGGACGTAGACCATTTACTCAGAGTTGGTTTTAATCATAAATTAAATCATAGTTAAAAGGTGTAAGGAGAGATTACTGGGATGGCTAGCATTACCAAGTTCCTTTTCAGTGTTTAGCCTCTGTAAAAGGAGTATTCGCTGAGTGCCCGAAGGGGAGCTTGGATTTAGGGGATTTGTCTCTAAAAGAATATTGGGGTATTTTTTATTCTTCTTAACTTTCAGTTAAACATTATATTTTACTTACTGTTACGTTTTTGACTAGGTAGACTTTCTCTGTTGCACTGAAATTTTCATTAGTGGTCGATTATTGCGACTCTATATGCATTTGTAAATTCCTTGGACAAAAATCAACTCTTTATTAGAAATCAGTGAAATTGAAGGAGTTGAATCCCAAGGAAAGCAGTGGTTGAGACAGAGAATTTTGAATACGACTTCCTAGAGGCTGCCGCAGTCCTCTTGAAAGGTACAGACTGTGTAGTAACTGCAAGTCCTCGTTACTGTCCCCAGAGGAACGGGGTGGCAGACGGCCGTGTCCCGGCCTCCTGGGGTCCACCTCTTGGTTTCGCTTTCCCCCCAGGTCTGAGCTCTTTCTATTCCGAGCTGATGAAAGGCCTGGGTGCTGGAGGACGCCTCTGGGAGCTCATGGAGAGGAAGCCCGTGCTTCCGTTTAACGGTGAGTTCCCGGCCGTGGATTCCCATTTATGAACATTCTCCACCCGCCGAGCAGAGACCCCCTCCTCCCCTGTCCCCAGCCCTGGTCACCTCTGCCCTGTCGTTTCCACAAATTTCCTGCTGCTACATGCCTTGTAACATGTACGTGGTGTCGTACAGTGTCTGCCCTTCTGTGGCTCGCTTTTTTCCCTAAGCATGATGTTTTCAAGGTTCATCTGTGTTTAGTGTGTCTCAGAACCTCGTTCTTTCTAATGACTGAATAATATTCCATTGTATGCACGTACCACATTTTGTCTGTCCATTACTTGTTTTTTGTTTCTTAAATTTTTTTTTGAGGTACCAGTCCCAGGGATTGAACCTGAGACCTCGTGCATGGGGAACTGGCGCTCCACCACTGAGCCGTATTGGCGCCCCTGTGCTGGTGTTTTTTTGGTTTGTTTGTTTTTGTTTTAGGAGGCACCAGGGACCAAACCCTGGACCTCCCATGTGGGAAGCAGGCGCTCACCCTTCTGAGCCACCTCTGTTCCCGTATCCGTTCCTTGTTGATGGATGCTTGGGTTGTTTCTGCCTTTTGACTATTGTGAATAATGATGCTGTGAACGTTATAAGATGCAGATAAATGAAAAACGAAAATGGTGACATCACTACAGACCTTACAGAAATCAGAAGGAGTATAAGCAAATACTATGAAAAACTTTGGGATAAGTATTATATTTTATTTATACCTAGGTGAAGTGGAAAAATTCCTAGAAACACACAAATGACCTAAATTAACTCAAGAATATACAGAAAACCTCAACAGACCCATAACAAGTACAGAAATTGAATCAATAATCAAAGCCTTTCACCAAATAAAAGTTCAGGACCAGGTAGCATCACTGGTTAATTCTTCCAAACATTTAAAGAATTCATACATTCTCAAACTCTTACAAAGAATTCAAGAGGAAGAAGCACTTCCTGATTCATTCTGAGGCCAGCATTACCCACATACTAAGCTTAAGACATCACGAGAAAAAAAAGTGCAGCCCAATTCCCATATGAATACAGATCTTTAATGAAATACTAACAGAATGAATCCAACAGCATTTTTTTCTCTTTATCTTTTTTTAAATGTTACATTCAAAAAATATGAGGTCCCCATAAACCCCCCACCCTCCTCACCCTACTCCTCCCATATCAACAACTTCTTTCATCATCATGGGACTTTCATTGCATTTGGTGAATACATTTTGGAGCACTGCTGCACCTCATGGATAATGGTTTACATTGTAGTTTACACTCTCCCCCAGTCCACTCAGTGGGCCATGACAGAACATAAAATGTCCAGCATCTGTCCCTGCAGTACCACCCAGGACAATTCCAAGTCCTGAAAATGCCCCCACATCACATCTCTTTCTCCCACTCCCTACCCCCAGCAGCCACCATGGCCACTTTCTCCACACCAATGCCACATTTTCTTCCATTACTAATCACAATAGTTCCATAGTAGAATACCAGTAAGTCCACTCTAGTCCATACTCTATTCCTCCATCCTGTGGACCCTGGGATGGTGATGTCCACTCCACCTCTATATTGAGAGGGAGCTTAGATCCCACATGGCTGATGGAGGAAATTCTCCTGCTCGCAGCTGTAGGCTCTCTTGGCTCCCTGGTGTGGTGGCTGACCTTCTTCACCTCCCTGTAAGCTTACTGGACCTGTGGTTGGCACTGGGGTTGGTATATACTCAGGAGACCTGAATCTCCGGACTGTCCATGTGATAACCAGGCCCTGAGCCTCAACAGACTTGGAACTCCTACCCTCTGGTTTATTGGACTTATCCCAATAGCATATTAAAAGGATTTATTCCATGGGGAAACGGACTTTGGCCCAGTGGTTAGGGCGTCCGTCTACCATATGGGAGGTCCGCGGTTCAAACCCCGGGCCTCCTTGACCCGTGTGGAGCTGGCCATGCGCAGTGCTGATGCGCGCAAGGAGTGCCTTGCCACGCAAGGGTGTCCCCCGCGTGGGGGAGCCCCACGCGCAAGGAGTGCGCCCGTGAGGAAAGCCGCCCAGCGTGTAAAGAAAAAGCAGCCTGCCCAGGAATGGCGCTGCCCACACTTCCCATGCCGCTGACGACAACAGAAGCGGACAAAGAAACAAGATGCAGCAAATAGACACCAAGAACAGACAACCAGGGGAGGGGGGGAAATTAAATAAATAAATAAATCTTTAAAAAAAAAAAAAAAAAAAAAGGATTTATTCCAGGAATACAAGGGTGGTTTAACTACAAAAGTCAATCATTTTGTGTCATCTATCTTAAAAAAAAAAGTTAATTTAAAAAAAGATAAAACTAAATGAATAAAAGGTAGGGAAAAAATCAATGTAATATACCAAATAAATAGAACAAAGGGGAAAAAATGTGACTTCCATAGAAGCTGTATTAGTCAGGGTTTTCTAGGGAAACAGAATCAACAAGAGATATTCGTCAATAGTATGTGATTTTATGAATCTCTCATGCAGCCATGGGGATGCACAAGTCCACGTTCCACAGGCAGGCTGCAATGAAAGTCCAGTGAAGGTTCTTGAGTTCTGGGATATGCTGGCTGTCCAAAGATGAGCTAAGAAATTCCCTGTGAATGCTGGAATCACTTTCCCTTTTAAGGCATTCAGCTGATTGGGTTAAGCGTCACTCTTGCTGATGACAGTCTCCCTGATTGATGTAACTGTAACCAGCTATCTATGATTCACCACTGCAGTGAAGTCAATGGTGACTAAAGTCCATCAGTGCCTTTGTATTACAGTTAGCCCAGTGCTTGCTTGACCAAACAACTGGGCACGAATACCTGGCCAAGTTGACACAATAGCCTAACCATCACAATGCTAAAAAGGCATTTGAAAAAATTCAGCACCTTTCTTGAGAAAAACATTCTGTAGAACTAGGATTAAAAGGGAACATTCTAAGCATGATAAAAGCCAAGTATGAAAAACCCATAGCTATGGTAAAAGACTGAAACTTTCCCCCTAAGATCAAGAACAAGACTAAGTACTCACTTTTACCACTGCTATTAAATATTGTAATAGAAGTTCTTCTAGCCAGAGCAGTTAGATGAGTAAAAGAAATAAAAGACATCCAGATTGGAAAGGATGAAGTAAAACTATTTGTGAATGACATTATCTTTCATATAGAACTAGTAAACTATTTAAGCAAAGTGTCAGGGTAAAAAATTAAACGGACAAAAATCAATTTTGTCTATCCACTAGCAATGAGCAATCTGAAAATGAAATTAAGAAAACAATTCCATTTACAATGGCAAGTCTCCATGACCTGAGATTTGACAATGGATTCTTAGATATGACACAAAAAGCATGAGCACAGAAGAAACCACAGAAATTCATCTTCATCAAAATCAGAAACTTCCGTGCATCTGAGACCATCACCAAGAAAGCAAAAAGACCAGCTACAGGATGGATGAAAATAGTTGCAAACCATAAATCTGATAAGGGCTTACTATCCAGAATCTATAAAGAAAGCCTACAACTCCACAACAGAAAGACAACGTACTTTAAAAATGGGCAAATGACTGAACAGATATTTTTCCAAAGAGGCTATACATATAAACAGTCAATAAGCACATGACAAGATGCCCAACATCATTAGTCCTGGGGAAATGCAAATGGAAACCACGAGAAGATACCACTTCTCATTCACGAGGATGGCTCTTATTTTTAAAAATGGAAAGTAAGTGTTGGTCTGGATGCAGAGAAAATGGAATTCTAATATATTGTTGGTGGGAATGTGAAACGGTACAACCACTGTGGAAAGCAATATGGTACTTTCTCAAAAAGCTAAGTACAGAATTCCCACATGACCCAGCAATTAAACTCCTAGGTGAATGCCCAACAAAAGTGACGGGAGGATCTCAAGCAGGTGCCTGCACACCAGCGTCTGTGGCATCATCATTCACAGTAGTCAGAGGTTTGTTCTTTGCTGGAATTACACAAATGCGGCTTTGGAAAATTAAACCAACCACCTATCCTACCAGGCAGAAGGCGCCAAAACAAGGATGTTTAGCATCCCGAGAGCCGCACCTCCATTTGCAGTGGGTAACACTTCCGTTTCTTTCCTGTCATTGTCAGTTTGGTCCCCAGCATCTGTACTTTTCTAAAAAAGTTGGAGTTTTTTCCTCCCTTTTAAAAAGAATTATCTGTCCTATTTTCCTTTCTTTGCCGCCAAAGAATGAGCCATACCCTGTGCTTTATTCCCGTCAGTGCATTAGCTTTCAGTCCACCTGTTCGGTTACTTCTGCCTCCGTGGTAGGGGAAGACCGTCTCTGTGATGTGCGTTATCGCAGTAGCCTGGGCCTGCAACGCAGGCATCTAGCGCGGGCCGGACAGGCCTGGCACTCGAGGGCTGGGCTCGCCGGCGGCCGAGTGGCAGGAAAAGGACCCGCTTCACTTCATTTCTGGGATGTGCCTGGAAAGGGGGGGCCGACCCCTTCGCAGAGGAGCCGCGGCCTTGAAAGCAGGATAGAGGCGTGTGCCTCTCGGGGTTGAGGCTAGGAAGGACTAATCCACCCGGTCTCTCTTCTTGAGCGCTTTTGCGATTTGGCAGGTGGGGGGGAGGCGAGGAGGAGGGGTCCATCTGTGGAAGCCGTCGGGCCGTGGCCTTTCGGGTGGCTCGCAGGACGCTGGCACTAGTTAGCCAGAGCCCTCTCCTCCTGGGAGTGGGGGCCTGGGCCACGAGCCCTGACAGGTAGCAGCCCGACCCCTCGCCAGCCCCCAGGTCTGTAGGTAAACTCCCAGGGGTCTCCGGTAAGGGGAGCCGCAGGAGCCCCCCCCCCCTGGAGACAGCCGGTTAGCCGAGCAGGTGCCCCGAGGCCCTGTGGTTCTTGGCACCTCTGTCCTCTCAAAACACGGGTGGGTGCGGGGTGGGTGCCAAGACACCCCTGCAGCCAGGGGCCCCCGCAGAGGCAGCGTGGCCTGGGAGCGGGCCTGGGCTGGGAGCCCGCCTAGCGGCGGCTGGAACCCCCCTGCTGGTGGGCGTGTCGGCCTGTGCTCAGTCTCTCGTGGCCTCGGTGGACCGGGCGCTCCGGGGGCTTTGGGGTCATCCAGGGGCTTCGGCCTCAGTGGACGGGGGCTTCGGGGTGGTCCGGGGGCTTTGGGGTCATCCAGGGGCTTCGGCCTCAGTGGACAGGGGCTTCGGGGTGGTCCGGGGGCTTTGGCCTCAGTGGACAGGGGCTTTGGGGTGGTCCGGGGGCTTTGGCCTCAGTGGACAGGGGCTTTGGGGTGGTCCGGGGGCTTTGGCCTCAGTGGACTGGGGCTCCAGGGCCTTCGGCTTCAGTGGACGGGGGCTTCGGGGTGGCCCTCGCCCCCGGGTGGCGATGTCGGCACCGCGCAGGAAGCCCCGAGGCAGGCCTGGCGCCCAGGGCGGTGGCCGCGCGGGGCCTGACCGCCCGCCCTGCCTTGCAGAGGGGGCCATGCCGCGGGAAGAGGCCTTCCAGGGCACCCTGGAGTTCAGGCACGTGCGCTTCGCCTACCCCGCCCGCCCGGAGGCGCAGGTGCTCCAGGACCTGAGCCTCCGCATCCCCGCGGGCTCCGTCACGGCGCTCGTGGGCCCCAGCGGCTCGGGCAAGTCCACCGTGGTCTCGCTGCTCCTCCGGCTGTACGACCCCGTGTCCGGTAAGCACCGCCCGTGGCGGGGAGGAGGGGCGCCGGGGCCTTCCTGGGCAGCAGTTCCTTCTGGGGCAGGGGGCCCGCGGTGGCCCCACCCCAGCGCAGGGCGCCCTCTGGCCCGCGCTGCCTCCTCCAGGCAGGCTGCGGCAGGCTGCAGCAGGCGGCCCACCCGTCCCAGGCTGCGGGTGAAGCACTCGCGGCTACGGCTGCCGCACTGCTCCGTGGAGGCCCATTTGAGCCGCCAGAGATCTTCCTAAAGGGCTTTTTCTATTCTATTATTATTATTTACTAATTATTTTCATTATTTTAACCGGGCTAGAGCATTTTTAAGAGCAACGTGGCGTTTCTCGTTGTCACCACCAAACACTGGCTGAACGCGCTCGGTGCGTAGATGGAATTCCGTTAGCTCAGGCCACAGAGTTAGCAAGTCTAATAACTCTTTGCAATTCTGCTGCTGCATCAATTGGATTCTTAGTTGTAGATAAAGATTCCCCAGAAAGGGATATTTTATGGAGTCATGAGGAACTCAAAAATCTACTTATAAAGTAGATTTTAGGTGGAACTTTCAGGACACGTCCCAAAACTCAACTATAGAAATAGACTTTCAAGGGAGTCACTAGCCCTGCTGAGGGCTCAGACCTGTAGCAGTATTCGTGCCAAACTACTTCGTGGCTTGTCCCTCTCCCACGTCCTGCTCTTCTAAATCAAAACTTTGCACAAGTGCTGCTTATTGGTGGAATCCTAAGTAAATCTAGCTACAAGTTCTCTGCACTCTGTGGTCCAGGAAGATGAACTTGTTGGGTGAACCACTATAAAGGTTGTCGTGCAGCCACGTCAGGGGCGATTAGGTTTAGCTAATCCAGGAAGTTTCTGTAATTCCACGGAATATGTTTTTTTTAAGTAGATATATAAGATTCTGTTTATAGAATTTGAGTATTTTGATATCTACAAACCTGAGTCCAGAATTTGTCTCTTTATCTGTTTGTGTTAGTCATTAACTCTGTAAAGTTCACTGACCCTTTCCTTTCCTTTCTACAAGGAACTGTCAGTCTGGATGGTTGTGACATCCGTCAGCTAAACCCAGTCTGGCTGCGATCCAAGATCGGGACCGTGAGTCAGGTAAAAAGAGCGTGACCGGCTGCAGGACACACTCCTTTTAAGTTGCTTTTGTCATTTTTCCCCCATCTTGAACCTCTCAAGAGACAGAATGGAAGTTTTCCAGATCTATTGAGCTAATTTCATGTGACAAGTTGTTTAGGATTGCAAATAGTGCTGCTTCCTAAAGACCTCTGTACTTCAACTGACTGAAGCACTGGAGGTTTAATTGTTCGATTTTCAGGAATGTTCAGATGGGTTCTGTCAAAATGTCATGTTCCTGTCAGTTTTGTGTATTTCAAAAAGTGATGGAGGGGAGCAGGTGTGGCTTAGGTGTTTGAGCACCCGCCTCCCACGCAGGACATCCCAGGTTTGGTTCCTGGGGCCTCCTGAACAAACAAGGACAAACGATAAGGGGAAAAAAAAAAAAAAAACTCAGGGAAGCCAAGTGGCTCAGTGGTTGAGCGCCGGCTTCCCATGTACGAGGTCCTGGGTTCAATCCCCAGTACCTCCTTTAAAAAAGAAGGAATGGACAGCTTTGCGCAGCGGCAGATTGATAGCCAGAGGGGTTTATCCAAGTCGTGATTTCTGCTAATTGAGAAAGGAATGGATGGCGATGGATTGCGCTTGGTCCTTGTATTGGTCAAGGTCCCTAGGGAAACAGAATCAACAAGAGACATCTGTCAACAGCGAGCAATTTTATAAGAGTCTCTCACGCAGCCGTGGGGATGCACAAGTCCAGATTCCGCAGGCAGCTGCTGCAACCAGGGGCTCTGATGAAAGTCCAGTGAAGGTTCTTGACAAGTTCTAGGAGACGTTGGCTGTTCAAAGACAAGCTGGGAAATTCTCACTTGATGCTGGAAATCACTTTCTCTTTTAAGGCATTCAACCGATTGGGTTAAGTGTTACTCATTGCTGATGGCAATCTCCCTAATTGAGGTAATTATAGCCAGCTATCTGGGAAGCAGATTTGGCTCAACAGATAGAGCATCCACCTACCACATGGGAGGTCCAAGGTTCAAACCCTGGGCCTCCTTGACCCGTGTGATGAGCTGGCCCATGCGCAGTGCTGATGCGCGCAAGGAGTGCCATGCAGGGTGTCACCCGCGTAGGAGAGCCCCGCGTGCAAGGAGTGCGCCCTGTAAGGAGAGCCGCCCAGCGCAAAAAATAAAATGCGGCCTGCGGGCCACACACACGGAGAGCTGATGCAGCAGGATGACACAACAAAAAGAGACACAGATTCCCTGTGCTGCTGACAAGAATACAAGCAGACACAGAAGAACACACAGCGAATGGACACAGAGAGCAGACAATTGGGGGTGGGGTGGGGAAGGGGAGAGAAATAAATAAAAAATGAATCTTAGGGAAAAAAAAAACAAACCCAGGTATCTATGACTTTAGTCAATGGTGACTAAAGTCCATAAATGCCCTTGTAGTACAGCTAGCCCTGTGCTTGCATGACCGAACAACTGGGTACAGTTACCTGGCTGAGTTGACACAATAGACTAATCATCACAGTCCTTAATGGGAAGCAGGCAGCTGGCAAGTGCAGCCCGTCTTGGGGTCTCCAGTGCCCAAAGGAAGGGGGCTTGCATCTAAGAACGGCCTCCTCTATGCAGGCCCTGTACAGGCCTGCAACATGGTATTTCATTTCCTGCAGTGGTGTCGAAATCAAGGTGGCAAAAAAAAATGAACTTGTTTAAAAGCCTGCTCAGACTCAGTAGCAGAACCAAGAAAACAGTCTGTATGCTTAGAGAACGACTTACTGGTTTCTTAGACCTAAGTACTATATTAAGCTCTGCTGTTTTTTCATTCGTTATGTCTGAAGACTGCTCTGAAATTTGCCATAAACAGTGTTTTTCTTTCCAACCTACAGGAACCAATTTTGTTTTCCTGCTCAATTGCTGAGAACATCGCTTATGGCGCGGACGACCCTGCCCTGGTGACGGCCGAGCAGGTGGAGAAAGTGGCCGACGTGGCGAACGCAGCTGCTTTCATCAGAAACTTCCCCCAGGGATTCAGCACCGTGGTTGGAGAAAAGGGTGTTCTCCTTTCAGGTATGCTTCTGTTCCTGCTTCGTAGCAAACCGTCTGACCCGAAGAGCTCTGCACACATTGCCGTGTTACAGTGTTGTTTTCTAACACCTTCGTGCTCGGAGTTTATGAAACTAGCTTCGTCTTTCTAGCATCTCTTTTGTAGGTGGTCAACTCCCTCGACCCCAGTTTCTTTCACTTTCTGCCCCAGATGTGTCCCCCCACATCCTCACCGTGTGGTGCTCAGCCACACACAGCCTTTTCCTCATCTGAGAAAAGACATCGTTAGCAACCAAGATCCTTGGGAACTGGAGAAGATAAGACAGATGGCAAAGATGACTTTCATTAGCCCCTGGAGGCAGTGACTGCCAGCGAGGAGCGAAACTGAAACTGAAAGCTTTCCTTGCTCCCCAGTTTGTACTTCATACCAGAGCAGGTGTCACACATGTCTTCTCTAAAGGGCTAGATAGTATTTTGGGTTTTGTGAGCCACATATGGTGTGTTTCACGTATTCTATTTTTTATCACAACCCTTTAAAAATGTAAAAAACATTCTTAGCCTGAAGACCGTGAAAAAGCAAGCCATGGTCCAGATTTGGCCGGTAGGCCTCAATTTGCCACCCTGCGCCAGACCAGCAGAGGCGCTCTCAAGCAGGAGGCAAAGGCGGTCGTTGCTGTGATGTTCAGACCACACCTAGTGTAGCGTATCTCATGTGGGTGCCATATTTCCAGGAGGGAGAAGGCAAACTTACTTTGTATTACTTTAGAGAGCAGAAGTGGGGTCAGTGAAAAGAACTTAAAGGGAAATAGATTTTCATTTAAAAGTAAGTATTTCGTTACCAATATCGAAATGTGTTTTCTCCCGAGATAATGAGCTCCCTGCGTGGGAAGTATCTGAGCAGAAGCTGGATGCCTCTGCGTTAGTGATGGCTGGCAGGTAGACCAGATGCCCTTGAGCAATAGTCCTTCCTAACTTTCGATTGTTTGCTTGAAGATGGATCACAGAAAATTTAAATCAGAAATGTGTATGTGTTTTTTTAAACTATAGGGAGTATGTGAAAAGACATTTATATGTTTTTGATAGAAATCAGAAGCTCCCAAAGTAGAGTGACAAGCTACTGTGTGAAAGTTAACTGCCGCTGTATTGCTGGAACTTGGCCTTGGTCAGAAAACCAGTTGGAAAGATGGAGTAGGCTGCTCATGGTGAAGTTACTGAGCATCAGGAAGCTGCGGGATTGCATGGCAACCTCTGGCGGCTGTTCCATTAGCACCTTACCTTCCTCATGTCTTCCGTCTAGCAAGATCCTTGAGCTCCTTGAGCTCCATCTCACCGTGAACTTACCCGAGATGTCCCTCGCCCCTCACCTTCTGGGAGGAAGGATGCTCTGGAGCAGTAGAGTCCCGGCAATTCTCAGAGCTTCCCCCACCTTGTCCGCTGGCTGCTCTGGCCACTCAGACAGACCCCAACCAAAGAGGTTCAGGCAAAGTGGCTTCCCCTGCGTGCCCGCTGCGCACTGGTTTGCCTGAGGACAGCATTTCAGTAAATGATGCCCTCGCAGATGAAATAACAAAATGCAGGAGTCGCTGTTACTGTGTTCAGCTAATAAAATTCACAAAAGGAGCTGGGTTTTCTGACGATGTGAGCTGGGTTCTGAGACTTCACAGGGAGGGCATTTAGGCACGGTGTCACCCGGACGACAGGGGAAAGGTGCTGCGAGGAAGGGGAATTACCAGGTACTTGTGCTTACCTCTAACTTTTACCTTCCCCCCACTCCCAACCCTCAGTTTCCTTAGTTCCCTTGCTTTTAGTAGAATTTGAGTAAAAAGCTTAAGGATTAGAGTAGCTTGCTTTATTGCTGATTTCCACTTTCTGCAGACCACACTCTGCTGGGTGTGCCTGCTACTTTTCTGCACAGTATTCTCTAGGGCAGGGGAAAGAAAGTCAAACAACAGTGGAAGGTGTGAAGACAGGGCGCTGTGAGGCAGAGCAGCGGAACTGAAAATCCCAGCTGCGTGGACGCCTGTGCTCCCCTCTGGTTTCCCAGCTGCCAGGAGGCATAGTGCAGTAGTTAAAAGATTTGAACCCATGCAGCCTGGGTTAAGTCTTGGCTGTGCTCCTTACCAACTTAACTGTGTGAGACCTTGGAGTAGTTACTTTGCCCCTCAATTTTTCATCTGTAAAATGGGAATAATAATAGGATCTATTTCTTAGGATTTGTTGTAAGGATTAAGTGCAATCATATATGTAATGCATTTGCAAAATGCCTGGTACATAGGAATTCTGCAGTGAATTTTTGCTATAGAATTATTTATTTTGCGATCAATGGGAGCTATATATATACTTTTTAATAAACACACATATTTTTTAAGGTACTGGGGCTGGGGCTTGAACTTGGGACCTCATGTGTGGGAAGCTGGTGCTCAACCACTGGGCCACATCAGCTCCCCGAGTTGGTTTGTTTTGCTTGTTGTTGTTGTTTTTTTTGTTATTAGGGGGCACCAAGAACCGAACCCAGAATGTCCCATGTGGAAAGCAGGTGGTCATCACTTCAATCACTATTAGAACATTTTCATTATTCCAATAATAATAATAGTAAACAAAACCCCCAAAAAGTTCTAACCCCTTAAAAATCACCTCTCAGTCTCTCAGTGCTTCCCCTGCCGTACAGAGCTGCTGTTCTGTTTCCATCTTTCCAATTTATTTGTATTTGTATTTTGTATAGATGGAGTCAAATACTATGTAGTACTTTTTGTCTAGTTTCTTTCATTTAGTATACTTACTTTTTTTACCCTTAATGAAAGATTATTAATATGTCACTGTGTGCTACTGTTCATATTTTGCTTTGATTGTATTTTTGCCCGATAGTAACATGTTGTAACGTTAATGTACATGTGTTCAGTTTCAAAGAAAACCAGTCTTACATGTGCAGCATTTTAAAATCCCATCTTTGTCAGGTGGACAGAAACAGCGGATTGCAATTGCCCGTGCACTCCTGAAGGTAAGCTGGAGCAGCGTGTCTGGGTTTTCTGTATGTTCTTAATCACTAATGTAATTTTTTATTTACTTTGTCTTTCTTTTCTTCTTCCTTTTTTTAAAATTTTTTTTTTTGGTGAAAGGGGAGGTTGGATACATGGTTGGCAGTTTCAGTTGTAATCAGGGAATGGTGTCCAAATTTGACAAGTATTTCTTGAAGGCTCAGCATGGTATTAGGACTGTTAGAGGAAAAAAAGTTTAACATGTAGACCTTTGAAATAGTGATTATTAACGCAAACTATCAAGCATACTAATTTGCATAATTATATAAGACATAAGTACCTGCTAGCTTCATGGTACACACCTTCAGTACTTACAGAAGACTCCTGGGAGGAAGGGAAAGCCATGTTAGCTATGTCATAGACATTCTATTTATTAGGAAATTGTAGCCTTCCCCTTCGTTATATTGCTTTTCATAGGCTTATGTGTGTTGTTTTTTAAAAAAACAAATCAGTTTCATTGATACATATTAATAAAGCATACAGTTCACCCAAAGTGTACAATCAGTGGTATTTGGTATAATCACATTGTTGTGCATTTACCACCTTAATCACTAAACAAAAAACAGACAAGAAAATCCCCCCATCTCAATCTCTGTCTTTCCCCTACTGTACTTAGCTGCTACTTCTGGCTAGTCTTGAATAATTACTTATTTACTAAGCTGTTTTAACATCTGTTCACATGCCATTTTTGAAAATAGATTTATTGAGGTATGATTTATATACCAAAAATTTCCCCATTCTACATGTACTTCTAAGTGACATTTAGTAAGTTTATAGTTGTATGTCCACCTTACAGTGCAATTTTAGAACGTTTCCGTCACTGCCCAGGGTCCCTCATGTGGTCATTTCCTGTTCCCTCCCCAGGCCCAGGCCACCCCAGTCTCTAAAAGATTGACCATTTTTGGGCATTTCAATAAATGGAATCAGACACATGGTCTTTTGTATCTGGCCTCTTTTACTTAATAAAATGTTTCTGAAGTTTATTCACGTTGTAACATGTATCAGTACTTCATTTATTTTTATTGCTGAAGAGTTTGTTTTTCTAATAAAATCATTTTTTATTTTCTTCTTCATTTTTTTTTCTTCCTCAGAATCCCAAAATTCTTCTCCTAGATGAAGCGACCAGGTGAGGATATCTTAATAGTGAAACAAAATTCTTCTTATTCTGTGATTAATAGGGATACAGCTGAAAGTGCCTTTTCCCCCTTGCTTTGTGAAGTTAGCGGGTCTGAATTAACGGTGACAGTTAGGAGCCAGTGGACGGAGTTGGTCAGGGTTGGCGGTTCCTCGTTCCAGTCCAGACACGCTCACGACGAGCCCCTCATCGCGCTGTCGTCGGCAGCCGTGCAGAATTCTCCACTTACGTGACCGTAGCGGGAAGATCAGGGGATCCCGAGCTGCTTTTTAAAATAGCTTTAGCCCAGGCAGTTGAAGGGCGCTTGGCGCTAAGAAACACCCACTGCTAGTGGAGGGTCCCCGAGTGGAGCGGGAGGCACCGCGCGTGGCCCTGACGTCTCTGCTCTCATGTTCAGTGCGCTGGACGCGGAGAACGAGCACCTGGTACAGGAGGCCCTGGACCGCCTCATGGAGGGAAGGACGGTGCTGGTCATCGCCCACCGCCTGTCCACCGTCAAGAGGGCCCACAGGGTTGCCGTGCTCAGCCAGGGCAGGATCGCCGAGTACGGCAGGCACGAGGGGCTGCTGGCCAAGCCGGACGGGCTGTACAGGAGGCTGATGGACAAGCAGAGTTTTGCGTCAGCGTAGACAGCCAAGGGTTTGCCAACCGGATGTAAGAGACTTGAACGCAAAACAGCAGTGCAGAAAGTAAAACTTGGAGACTGTGTGAAATCTATAAATACTTCAAGTTATTTGAAATACACTTATTTTTTTTCCAAAGTGTGTAAAATATTCTTTTGAAATATACCTGCCCTCCAGACCTTTTTATTGAGAGCTTTACTAGTTGTAACTTTCTAAATGTCTATAGCACTGAAGTTATTTTCAGGTTTTATGCTTTATTTTACCTTGAAATATTTGAGTTAAGAGAGTATGGCATCTCGTTTTCTTTGTCCTGATGCTACAGATTGAAAATATTGTCAGCTGATAACTCTTAAAAGGGAATTAGAAATAAGAAGCCTAATTATTTTAGGCCAGTTTATCAGTCACTGTGTAATTGTCTTGGTAGTTTTCTACCTACTCTGTGTCTAGTTTTACTTGGTAGAGTAATATAAGATGAAAATCTAGCCCTTTATTTTATCTTGAGAGTTTTATGAAGTGAACCTACTAATATACTGAAATAGTTAACCTCAAATGGAGAGAAGGGAAATTTTACATCACCAGTCTTCTGTGTCAAAAGGCGTGAGAGTCTAAGAATGCCCTAATAAGGGATGTGATTGTGTTTGAGTGTGTGTGGTTTTCAACGTTTTTTGGCACACAGCGGTCCTGTTTTTAAAAGCAGAAGCCCCATCCTTTGAACAGGAAAACTTCTGTTTTCCTTATTCACGTATTTCTTACTATGAGGACTTTGGGAAGCAAGGAATGAACTGCCAGGGATTGCCAAAATGATGGATAAAAATTAATTTTACGTTTAATTTTTCTGAAGGCTTGCATTTTGAAAATTATCTTTTAAAAATTTAAAGTTCCCAGCCAAATTGAAATTTACTTTGTATCAGTTATTTAATTTTGAAGCTTCATTCAATGAGACTAAAATCGAATAGTAAACTGAAATTTTTATCTTTAAAGCATTTGAAGAAAGTTTAGAAGTTTTGTCTCATTTGCTGAAACAGTGCTGACAACCACTAGATTTAGCATACTTTTCTATCAGTGCTGCTTATTTGCTGTTGTCTCTTGCGTTAATGATGCCAGGACCGAAGATGTGATTCTGTCCCTGATTATACTGGAACAGGAAACCGCTTATTTCATGATAAGCATTGAGTATTATATTTCATTCTGCATAAGGGAATGCATTAATGAATAACATGAGTTCAGTAAATGAAAGAATTCAGTGTTCTTTGAATTAGTAAATAGTACATCCATGACAATCATTTTAACAAGCTTTACTTGTATTCTTTATACAGTTTGCTATTATGGTGTGGTTCTCAAAAAGCAAACAACATGATTACAAAGTTGAATCTCGGGGAAATCTCTTTGTGCCATAGAAGTATTTACAAAATTAAATTTGATCATTATATTTTATTTACTAAAACAAGATGTTCAATTGTGTTTTTAAGTAACATTTTCTATCATAGATTAAAACTTATAATGAACCTTATTTGTTGTGCCTGTCACTCCTTGTAAAACTTTTTGCTGCATTTAGTTTCTTACTAGAATTCAACTATGGGGACTCAGGAATAAAACTAGACTTACAAATTTTGAAAAAAAAGTGTGTAATAATTACAAGCAGTGTTGTGGAAGGAGCATTTCTCCTTATCTAAGAGTGTCACTGTCCTCATTCTTTGGCTAGTTGGGAACTCTCTGTTTCAGTTCAGTAAGTACGGCTGCCGCGCCGTGTTCCAGGAGCTGGTGACGGTGAGAGGGCACAGGATCTCCCTCCAGAAGGCTCTCGTGTATGAGAGTTAGGGCAGGAAATCGGACAACAAGAAAAGAGTTCACTCTCTTACAGAGGTGGTGTTGCTAACGCTTATTATGGTACCACTTTTTCGTTTCCTGTATGTTTGCATGTTACCACGTTTGATACTTCTGACACTCCTGTAATTTAGACAGGTACCTATCACATTTCACAGTCGAGGGAAAAAGCCGTAAGTTGTAGGCCATTCAGCACGGATGATGCCTACAATTTTTGGCAAGGAGTGGTGGAGGTTGATGTCAGAGAAGGGCTCCCGTGCCGTGCTGAGAATCGGAGCTTTTACCTGATGCATAAAGGATTCGTATGTTTTTTTCTTACTATAAACAGAATGCTCGTGAGGCAATTTGAAAAATAAGCAAGGGAACAGACGTGGCGCAAGTAGTTGAGTGCCCACCTCCCAAACAGGAGGTCCCAGGTTCAGTTCCTGGTGCTGCCTGAAAAAACAAAAGCAGTAAGCAAAACAAACGGTAAAACCAACTCAGGGAAGCTGATGTGGCTCAGTAGTTGAGCACTGGCTTCCCACACATGAAGAAAGAACAGGAAGTGAAACAAACGGTAAAGCCGAATGGTGTAGGGTGGTAAGTGGGGTGGGGTGGGGGAGGATGCTTTGGTTAGTAGTGATATCTCCACAGTGCTCTTTGGTCACTGGCTGGGAAGGTCTAGCCTCGGGGTGGGGTACTGGTGGTGGGTGGGTTGTGAGAGTCTCATGGTGTGTATGCTTGTGGGGTCACGGCTATTGCTGTGCGCTTATTGTTTATGTTTGTGTGTGAGTGATATACTTCAATAAATTAATTAAAAAACCCAAAGCTCTGGCTTCCCACGTACAAGGTCCCGGGTTCAATCCCTGGCCACAAGTACCTTAAAAAAAAAAATGTAGAAAAAGAGCCGAAATCGGAAGTGGTGACAGCACCTAAGGATCAGGCGAAAGCAGTGACCAAGACGTCGGAGATGAGAACTAAGTGCCAGGAAGGTAGAGTTACAGAAAGGCAGCCGCCTTGTAGGACCCACGCGTGGTGCCAGGGTGACCGGGCCCCCCTTCTCAGTCTCAGCAAGCACCCGCAGTGATGGTGATGATGGCTTCAGTTACTCGACCACATCAGTTGAGCTGCGCTCCAGGAGGCACATCCAGAAAGTGCCCAGAAGAAATTTCCCTGCTGGAAAAACTGAAAAAGCAGTATTTATAACTCTGGAATTTTAGGATAAATTGTTAAAATGGCAGAAAATAGTGAAAAATGATAGTAAAAAGGTTGATGTAAGGCCCAAAACTAGTCAGAGTAGAAGTGCTGACAGAAAGGATGGTTATGTATGGACTTGTAAGAAATTATCTTGGTCAAAAAAGAGAGGGTTGTTCAGATGCTGAAACTGTGAACACTATAGAGAAAACTGAAGTTCCTTTACGGTGCCAAGAAAGGAAACACAGCTGTTCATCCATTGAGTTGGACTTAGATCATTCCTTGGGCATAGATTTTTAGGCCGATCCCTCAAACAGAAACTGCAAGATGCTGTGGGCCAGTGGTTTTTTTTGTTTTGTTTTGTTTTGTCTTTATTCATTTTTTAATATTACATTCAAAAAATACGAGGTCCCCATATACCCCCCACCCCCCTCACCCCACTACTCCCCCCATAGCAACATTCTCCTCCATCATCATGAGACAGTCATTGCACTTGGTGAATATATCTCTGAGCATCGCTGCACCTCATGGTCTATGGTCCACACCATAGCCCACACTCTCCCACAGTCCACCCAGTGGGCCATGGGAGGATCTACAATGTCCAGTAACTGTCCCTGTAGCATCACCCAGGACAGCTCCAAGTCCCAAAAACGCCTCCACATCTCATCTCTTCCTCCCATTCCCCACCATGGCCATTTTCTCCACACCAATGCCATATTTTCTTCGATTACTAATCACAATAGTTCTTGAATAGAATATCAGTAAGTCCACTCTAATCCATATTCTATTCCTTCATCCTGTGGACCTTGGATTGGTTGTGTCCATTCCACATCTATGTCAAGAGGGGCTTAGATGCCACATGGGTGCTGGATGCAATCCTCCTGCTTTCAGTTGTAGGCACTCTTGGCTCCATGGTGTGGTGGTTGACCTTCTTCAACTCCATGTTAGCTGAGTGAGTAAGTCCAATAAATCAGAGTGTAGGAGCTGAAGTCTGTTGAGGCTCAGGGCCTGGCTATCATATGGTCAGTCCAGAGATTCAGATCCCCTGGGTATATATTAAACCCCAGCACCAACTACAATTCTGGTAAAGTAACAGGAAAGGCTTGTGAAAAGAGATCACATCTGAGTCCAGCTCCATCACACAGAAACACCAACTCCAAAGAAGGGCCAACTGACATGGCACTGAATTCCATCTGCCATGACCATAGAACCTGTGGGTCTCTGTAGCCCTCAGAAGAACCAATACCTGGGGTTGTATCTACTTTATCTGTCTCTGGGACTCTGCTCAGGTGTGCATAAGGGCATCCCCTTTGATAACCTCCCAGTTCTTTTTTAGAGACTTATAGCCATTTAAACTCATTTGTCCTTTCCATTCCCCCCTTGATTTAGGTCAAAAAGCATTTTTAACTGCTGTTATTATATATAGACAGAGATATTCTGCTGGTCTGAGTTGAACCTTTAATTCAAGGTCATTTTCTAGTTACATCATCAGCTGGTACTTGGTAGTGATCCCTTGGCACCAGAGAGGCTCATCCCCAGGAGTCCTGTCCCATGCTGGTGGGAAGGCAACGAATTTACATGCTGAGTTGGCTTTGAGACTGGCCATATTTGAGGAACACAGAGGCTCTCAGGAGGTAACTCTTAGGCACACTGCTGCTCTAGGCCTTGTTCTTATTTCAGGTGCACAGGCTCACAAGCGTAGTCATTAGTATCAGGGGCTCATTGTTGGACTTTCATTCTTTTTTGGTCTTTGCCGTTGTACTTGGGGGATTGTTGCTGTTCAGGCCAGTGTTTTCCAATAAAAAATTTTAGTAGTTGACACTTTTCAGGGCTTTCATCTAAAAGAAAAATTCATACCAGTGAATTCATGTTAGATAAGTGTCCTTTCCCACCTTGATCAGATTTAGCCTTTAGGTGACATTTTATTAAACGACACACTGCTCCTATAACTCCCAAATCAGATGAATGGGTAGGCACAGATTTGTCTCAAAATGAATCAAGGGATGGTCAGCTAAAACAAAGAAGAGACATGGAGGAGATGTAAACCTCTTCTCACATACCAGTATGCAGCCCTGTGTCATGACTCCTAACAGTGCGTCACGTAGACATGGTCCTATGACTGGTTCTGTGATGAGCGTGGTTTCAAATAACAGTACTGAAGATAGTGATGTGGGTTCAGGAGATGAGATTATAACATTTTGCACTAGTTCCAGAAAAAGAAACAAACCCAAATGGGAAATGGATGATGAAACCCTGCAGTTGGAAACACCTCCTAAGTACCACACTGTCTTGTACCAGACCTTCAGGTCAATAACAGTCCATGTTACTGGGGAGCTATGAATAAATATGCAGCCGAAGCTCTACTAGAAGGAAAACCAGACGGTACATTTTTACTTCCAGACTCAGCAAAGGAAGACTATTCTTTGTTAGTTTTAGATGCTATAGTCGTTCTCTTCATGCTAGAATTGAACAGTGGGATCACAGCTTTAGCTTTGAAGCACATGATCCTTGTGTCTTCCGTTCTCCTGACATTACTGGGCTCCTAGTACATTATAAGGACCCAAGCGTCTGTATGTTCTTTGAACCACTTTTAACCACTCCTTTCTTCCACCTTCTCTGCCCCCCTCCCCCCAGTTGTCTGCTCTCTGTGTCCGTTCACTGTCTGTCCTTCTGGGTCCTCTTCTATCCTTATGGACGGCATGGGAATCTGTGTCTTTTTTTGTTGTGTCATCTTGCTGTGTCAGTTCTCTGTGTGTGCGACACCACTCCTGGGCAGGTTGAATTTTTTTTGCTCCGGGCGGCTCTCCTTACATGGTGCACTCCTTACCCCGGGGGACTCCTCTATGCGGGGGACACCCCTGCGTGGCACGGCACTCCTTGCGCACACCAGCACTGCGCATGGCCAGCTCCACACGGGTCAAGGAGGCCCGGGGTTTGAACCGCAGACCTCCCATGTAGTAGGCAGACGCCCTATCCATTGGGCCAAGTCCGCTTCCCTGTACATACTTTTTAATCCAAAAAAAAATTTTATATCTTTAAGTATCCACACACTTACCCACATATTTTTAAAAGCAATTTTATTGAAGTAGTCACATACCATACATCTATCTAAAATGTAGAATTCAAAGGCTTTTGGTATAATCAGAGTTGTACATTCATCCCCACAGGCAATTTTAGCACATTTTCATTACCCCAAAAAGAAGTCCCCCACCCCTTAGCAATCCCCTCCATTGATATGCCATCTATATCTGCTCATCTGTTTCTATATATTTATTTTATTTACAACTTATATAAAGGAGCCAAACAATATGCAGTACTTTGTGTCTGGTTTCTATCACTAAGCATAATTCTTTTTTTTTTTTTTACAGTTGATGAAAAGTAATAATATATTACTATTCATTAGAGTCCACAGTTTGCTTTAGATGTATTTTTGCTCTATTATTAACATCCTGTGCTATTAAAGTACCTTTGTTCTGACTCACGGGATCGCATTCTTATATTTATACTATCAACCACGCTCATCTGCAACAGGATTCGCTATGCTGCAGAGTCCCATGTCTCACCCTCTAGCTTTCCTTCTAGTGACAGACATGACCCTAAAGTTTGCCTTTCAACCACAATCACATCCCAATATTGGCACTGCTAATTACATTCATTCTCTTATGCTACCATCGTCTCTATCCAATTCCAAACATTTACAATCAAACTTATTCCAAGATCTGTACAGATGAAGCCTCAGCTCCCCATTCTGTCCTCATTCTGTCTTACTGTGACCTTTACCTTTACTGTGACATTAGCCATGACTTTACTCATTTGTTTCGTTCATATCAGTGAGATCCTTTGTGTCTGGCTTGCTTCTTTAAAACATAATGCCCTCCAGGCTCATCCTTGTTGTCCTATGCTTCACGACGTCATTTCTTCTTACAGCTGAATAGTACTCCATTGTGAGCATAAACCACAATTTGTTTATCCACCTTGGTTGTTTCCTTCTTCTGGCAATTGTGAATAACGCTGCTGGGAACACGGTGTGCAGGTGCCTGTTCGCGTCCCTGCTCTCAGCTCTGAGTAGATTCCTAGGGGTGGGATTGCTGGATCAGGTGGCAGCTCCACATTTAGCTTCCCAAGGAACCACTGAACAGTGCTCCAGAGGCTGCACCCTTCTGCATTCCCACCCTCCGTGAAGAGGGTTCCTGTCCACATCGTCTCCAACACTCGTGGTTTTGTCTTTTTCGTAGTGGCCATTCTAATAGGTATGCAGTGATAGCTCACTGTAGCTTTGGCTTGCATTTCCCTAATAGCACATATTCTTTTTAATCTTAACAGCATTCTATCATATGAATGTACCAAATCTATATGGTTGGACAATTTCAGTTTTCTGTTTTCTTTGCTATAATAAACAATACAATTTATAGATCTTTGTTATGACTTCTGATTTTTTTCAGATAAGTTTCTAGCAGTGAAATTGGTAAATTTAAATTGTCCCCTTTAAGAATTGTACTAATTTGGGGGGGAGGTGTGGGGTATATGAGGATCTCTTATATTTTTTAATGTAACATTTTTTCTGATCCATGTATCTTTAAAAAAAGACAATTAAATTTTTTTTTATTTTTAAAAATTTTTTTAATTTTTAAAATTCTTTTTAAAAATTAAAAATTGTACTAATTTATAATCCAACCAGAAGTGTATACAAGTAGTGATTGTTTCCCCACAGCCTTTCAACATGAGACATTTTCTTTTCTTTTTTAAAAAAACCTTAGGCAAACAACACTGATGTTTGGTTTTAATTTGCATTTCTTTAATTACTAGTGAAGCTGAAAATATTTTCATGTGTTTTAGTTAATTTCTCTTCCTCAATCTAGTACCAGTCCATGCCATGTACATTTGCATTTTTTCTAGCTTTCCTTCTCTTACTGATTTTTTTTAAGAGTACTATTTAGTTGTAAACATTTTTCTCTTAAGCTTGTTTGCCTTTCTAAATTATGTTTGAGTTTGTTGACATCTGGAAATATGGTCAAATCTTATTATCTAATTCTCACAGCAAAAGGATGCTGCTACTGTTAGTAATTTTACAGAGAGGAAATGGAGGCTGAAAAAGGTAACACAGATAGTAAATAGCACAAGTGAGATGTGAAGCAAATTCTGTTTAATTCCAGGGCCTGTACACTCTCTTAACCACTGCACACAGTGTGTCAAGGTACGTTGGCTCCTCTGGGAACTTGTTAGAAATGCAAATTCTCAAGCCTGCGCAGACTTCCTGGACTGGAAGTTGGAAGCAGGGTCCAGCAGTCTGGTTGGCTGGTGGGTTTTCAATACCATAGAACCACATGCACGCACTCCTTAGGCTTGCTTTCCAATTGAGGTGAAATTCATATAACATTAGCCATTTTAAAGAGAATGATTCGGTGGCATTTAATATGCTCAAACTGTGGTGTAGTTAAACATTTCCATCACCCGGTACCCATTAAGCAGGTGCGTCCGGCCCCTCCTCCCCAGCCCGGCAATGCCCCGTCTGCGTGGTCTCCACAGACCTGCCTGCTGTGGATATTTCACAGGAATGGGATCATCCGATGGGCGGCCTTTTTGTCTGCGCTTCCCCTCCGCGTAATGTTTTCAAGGTCCATCCTGATTGGGGCATGTCCGTGCATCATTCCTCCTTATGAGGCGGTGGAGGACCAACAGACAGTCCTAGCCTACACTCTCCTCCTTCCAGGTCTGTGCAGGTGACTACACTAGGTGGAGAAGCACCTGCCCGAGGCCTGGGGCTGGGAGGTGCCAGGCGAGGGGCGGCCACCACCACCGACCCCTGCCCTGGACAGTGCCCACCAAAGTGACGCTTTCAGCCCCTCTTTTGTGTAAGGCAAAACCAGTGAGGACCTGGAATTCACAAGCCCTCATGACGTGGGGCGGGGGGCGCCCGGCCTTGAGGAGGCAGCACCCCAGCCCCAGCAGGCACCACTCGGGCGAGCAGCCTGCACCCCGCCCTGAGGTGAGCTCTCGGCTGTGTCAAGAACCCCCCTGCCCTCGGGCTGCACCGTGTTCCATTGTGTGACTCCAGCACCACTGACCGACAGCTGGGCGGTTCCACCTTCTGGCGACTGACCTGTGTGTACAGGTACTTGAGTCCTTGTTTTCAGTTCCTTATCTACACACCTGGAAATGGGCTGTCAGGTGGTGTGGTTATCCTACACTTAACTTTGAGGAAATGCCTGTTTTCCACAGAGGGTCTACCGTTCTACATTCCCATCGGCAGAGTTTGAGGGTTCTGACTTCTCCACATCTTCACCAGCATTTATTATTTTCAGGCTTGTTTCCTTAGCCACCCTAGTGGGTGTGAGGGGGGTCTCGTTATCACTTTGCTTGCACTTCCCTAGTGACTAAAGGTGTGAACATCCTTGCGTGTCCTTTTTGGCAAACGTCTATTAAAATTCTTTAAATTTGCTTTAAAATGCTTTAAAATTTCATTTTTTGTCATTAAGAGTTCATTATATGTTCTAAGTACTAAACCCTTACCAGCTATATGATTCACAAATCTTTTTTCCCACTCTGTAGATTTTTTTTTTCACTTTCTTGGTAATTTTCTTTGATGAACAAAAGTTTTAAATTTTGATGAAGTCCAATTTGTCTATTTTTTCTTTTGTTGCTCACAATTTTGGTGTCTAATCTAAGAATCCACTGCCTAATACAAGTCCTGAAATTTTTCCCCTTTGCTTTCTTCTAGGAGTTTTACATTTTCAACTCATATCCAGGAATCTTTTTTTTTTTTTTTAACTTTTCATTATAGTAACATATCTACAAATCACAATTTTCCATTTTAACCACTTTCAAGTATACAGTTCAGTGCATTAACTACATTTACTATATTGTGCTCTATCACCAACATCCATTACCCAATTTTTAAACCTCAAAAAGAAACTCTGAATCCATTAAGTAATATTTCTCCCTTCCTCTCAACTCAACCCCATCCTCTGGTAGCTTGTAATCTGCTTTCTAGCTGCCTACATTTGCTTATTCTAGGCATTTTATGAGTGATATCATACAATACTTGTCTTTTTGTGTCTGGTTTACTTCATGCAACATGATGTCTTCAAGATTCATCCATGTTGTCATGTGTGTGAAAATGCCATTCCTTTTTACAGTTGAATAATATTGCATTGTGTAAAAACCACATGAGTTTATCCTTTCACCTGTTGATGGACACTTGGGTTGCTTCCATTTTTTGGCTATTCTGAATAATGCTGCCATGATCATCAGTGCGCAAATATCTGTTTGCATCCCTGCTTGCCATCATTTGGGGCATGTACCAAGAAGTGGCAGCAATCTGCTTTAACAAGCCCTCCAGGTGAGGACAATGCAAGCTTAAGTTTGAGAACTATCAAGCTACACTCTCCTCCTTCCAGGTCTGTGCAGGTGACTACACTAGGTAACATAAGACAAAAACATAAAATAAGAAAACAACCAGACACTAGGAAAAGGCAGAGGAATAAAGCAGCACTCCCACTGCCCCGGGGCGTGCGTCCTGAACGTCTGTTGTTCCACTCTCCCTCCTTCTCCACCTTCTAATCCAGGGGACACCCAGATGGACTGCACCAGTGTCCCGCTCCCTCGTTGTCTGGCTTTGGGTGGGCTCAGCCATTTGGGGACACACACAGATGGGGGCAGGAGGTTTCCTGAAGGCCACAGCTCCTGGCAAGTGGCCCTTTTTCTTGAGTTCTGGTAGCCACTTCCCTTCTGATCCTAGGTGCCGCAGGCCTCTCACCATGCATGGTGCACCTTTAGAAGCTCTCCTGAACGTCCAGCTTCTGGGGACCCTGAGTTCCTCTAGGACCTTGTTTGATGGAGCCTACAAGGCCCTCCATGGCCTCTGCCTCTTTCTCCAGTTTCCTCTGCTTTCAGTCATTTTGAGGCTTCCTGTGTGTTTAAAGTTCTGGATGCACCAAGTGCTTTGCAGCTTTGGGACCTTGCCCTGAGGATCTTCTGCCTGAAGCCGTCGTCCCCCAGGCCTCGCCCAGCCTCGCTACCAGGCTTCCTGCCGCAGCTAAATGTCCTTTCCTCCCAGAGGCTTTCACAGATCTTCCTCCAAAACTGGGTGTCATTTTCTCTCCTACATCCTGCTCCTTTGATTCACAGCACACAGCTCAGTTTGTGTTTGTCTATTTGGGTTCATTTGTTCGAGATCTGTCTCTCTCATTAGTCTGACTGAGATTGCCATGAGGGCAGGGACATGTCTGCTTTGTTTACACTTCTAAACCTCAGCACTTACCACACCGCCTGGTTCACAGGAGGTGCTCGATTGGATAACGAATGGCTGACTTACAGTGCTGTCCATCCACTGTCCTTCAGTCATCAGCCTGGACCCTAGGGAAGTTCCTGCTCCAATTGCTGGCAGTCGTCTAGCTCCTGGAAACAGCAGCTTTTATAACTGGATGCCGGGCAACCGCTGACAAAGCACAGAAACAAAATTTATCCCACCAATCACGCTCAGACATGGATACTCTCCACTTCTGAGCTCATACCCCACAAAGAAAGAAAGAAAGGGGGAGGAAATGCACGGGGCATAAGACTCAGAGATAAACTGCAAAATTGGGCAATAAAACCAGGTAGGAGAAGGAGCAAAGCAGGTTGCTCAGATGCTGTTAACTTGTTTCCCAGGGAAATAGCAACAACTGACACCTACACTGTGGTTTCCCACTTACGGATATGCCAGTGTTTAATTAACCATTCACGTCTTTCAACAAATATTTAATGAAGGTCTATGTACCTGTTATGGTGTGTACCAAGATAACAAAGCCAATGTCCCTACTCTCAAGACATTTAAAAAGAACTGCTTGACACCAACCAGCAACGCATTTGGAAAAAGACCTAGACAAAAAGGGGGAAATATTAAATATAAAAGAGTTTTTACAGCTAAGAGATTTCAAAGTGAGTCAGGAGGTCATCCCAGAGGTTACTTATGCCCGTTCAGGAAGCTCTCACTGACTGCCACAGTAAGCAATGCCTCAAACAGGGGTGCTCCTGGGGGCTCTAGAGACACCTGGACCCTAGAGGCAGGGAAACATTCCCAGGAAATCAGCAACCTGTTGGTGGGTCTTACCTTGGGATATGTGATGACCTATTTCCCCACTGTAATAGAGTAGGCTTTCCCTATACATGATTCTTCTACCCCTTTCATTTGAACCTATAGTTAGCACTAGACCTGTTAAATATATGTCTCAGAAATTTAAATCTTTGGTCTGTTCATAGGCCAGTTGAGCCCTGAATCTCAGCAGAGCTGCAGCCAACACCTACTCTCCAGTTCATCAGACTTGCCCAAGACAACTAATAAAGGGATGATGATGGACAATGTCCATCCTAAAAAAAAACAGAATATCTACAACTGCAAGCAAGACAGTTCCATCCATCTGCCCTGTGAAATCTAAGCCCCATCTCAACTGGAAGCAGAGTAGGCATCGTCATCCAAAATCCCCAAGACTGAGGAATGAACAAGCCTCAGGGGGGGAGATGTAACCATGGACAAAAGTAGACTTATTATTGCTCTAGTAATGGATGAAATTGGAAACTTAATAAAAAGATAGTGGTCACCAAAGGTTGGGGGCAGGGGAAGAATAGGTGGAACTAGGGCATTTTTTAGGGCATTGGAATTGTTCTGCAAGATATTGCAACGACAGATACAGGCCATTATACATTTTGTCAAAACTTATAAAATTGTACAGTATAAAGTGTAAACAATAATGCAAATTATACACCATGATTAGTAGCAATGCTTCAATATTTGTTCATCAATTGTTACACTAACAAAAGATGTTGTTGATGGGGGATAGTGTGGGAGGAGGAGTGAATTGTTGTGGGAAACTGGCTTATGTATATGTTGCTTCCTGTTAATTGTAGATGATGTTGCAATTGCTTCCTGTTATTGTAAATGTTACCTTATTGTAAATGTTGCAGTTGCTTCCTATTATTGTAAATGTTGCAGTTGCTATTGTAGAAGATGTTGCAGATTGCTTCCTGCTATTGTAGAATTCTTACAAGTTGCTTCCTGTAGCAAACAGCTGCTCATTAGCTTTCAAATAAATACGATGGGGAAACTAGAGATGAGCCTCTCAGTTTCAAAAGTTGTGAAGTCCCCTGTTTCCATCTTAGTTTCTTCTCTTGTGTCTTTTTTTTTCTGTCCTTTTATATCTTCAGTTCTGCATCGCCTTCCCTTTGAGCAGACCTATTGCTGAGCTGGTCTCAGCGATTGGCCCCCAAACAGGAACCCAAAGGGAAGAAGAGCTTCAAGCTAAAAGGTGTTGTCATGGCGCAGAGCCCTGAGTGGTTTAGAAGGCCTTCCAAGTTCTCAGTAAGGACACTCTCGGGTATTCTAGCAGGGTTACAATGGGAAATGGAAACAGTTCAACAAAATATCGTCCATGTGTCTGTCTCTTCAAACAACTCCTCAGGGCAGGAGGAGCCCAGGCCAGCAAGTCTTGTATTTTAGAACTTTTATGGATTATAGAAAAATATTGCTCATGGTTCCCAGCAGTAGGAAGTTTAGAATTAGGAGACTGAGAAAGAGTAGGAAGAGAGAAGAATTACATGTACAAGGTGTCCCACTCCCTGTTACTATTTGGTCCACTTAGACGATTATTAGATCTGTTTTGGAACCTTTGCAAACAGAAGATGAGGAAGAGGAAACAGAAAATAGAGGAGGTGAGGAAGTGCCTCCCTCTGAATTTTTTAATACTAAATCTAGAGTTATTATGCCTTCAGCTCCACCATTACCTGACTTTAGAAATCACTTTCCCCCCCGACACCTCCTCCCCCTCCTATGCCTGGAGACACTCAGCCAAAGTTGTCAGCTTTACAACAAGGCATTTTACAGGCTAGAAGGGAGGGTGACTTGGAGGCTCTTCAAATGGCCTTTCTGGTCACTGTACGAGAAAGAACAGCTTCTGGGGTGGATCTTCAAAATCCGAATGGGTTTTATGAGTTCATTCATGAGCCCTTCCCATTTAAATTTTTGAAAGAGTTAAAAGCAGCCATGCAACAGCATGGTCCAAATTCTCCTTTTACCTATGGAATGGTGCAGGAGCTGGCTGAAGGCTCTAGGCTGATCCCAGCTGACTGGCCCACGTTAGCACACATCACCCTAGGGTCTGGAGAGTTTTGACAATTCAAAACCTGGTGGACAGATCACGCAGAGACTCAGGCTGCTCATAATAGAGCCCATAATATCCCCATTTCCTTGCATCAGTTAGTGGGGGTGGGGAATTGGATGGGAGCAGATCAGCAATTAGCAATGAATGATCAAGCCACCACACAGGTCCCTCACTGTTGCTTAAGAGCATGGGAAAAAATTGAGGCTAAATGTCAGCCTCAGGTGTCATTTCAAAAAATATTACAAGGATCTAAAAGAACCTTACCCTGACTTTATTGCTCGGCTACAAAAGGCTATCAAAAAAAAGGACAATAATTTAGAAGCTGCTGATACCATTTTACAGCTAATGGCCTATGAAAATGCTAATCAGGATTGTCAGAAGGCTAGTGGGATTATGAAGGGTAAAGTGGATTTGACTGGATATATTAAATTATGCCAGGATGTAGGGATGGAAGGCCACCATGCTACAGTGATGGCTCAGGCTGTGGCAGGAATGAGGTTCTCTGGAAAATGTTTTAATTGTGGGAAAATGGGTCACATGAGACAAGATTGTCAGAAAAAGTCTGAGGGAAAAACAATGCTGCCCGGACAGAATATTTCTACTTGGAAATATTGAGCGGTGCCCTGCTGTGGTAAAGGAAGTCACTGGGCTAGCCAATGTCGGTCTAATTATCATAAGAAGGGCACTCCTTTGTCGGGAAACTTCCAGCAGGGCCCGCTCCTAGCCCTGTTCCAAAAGGGGGCTCTCCTGGTTCATCAGAGCAATCCCGGCAGTCCCCGGTACTCCGCAGGGCCCTGGACTTTCCCCGGCTGTGGCAGGAAGCACAGCCGTAGATATCCCTATGGCAGACCCTGTTATCTTGCTTCCAGGGGATACCCCTGTCTGTGTGAAATGGGAATAAGTGACCTTTACCAATGGGTCCAGTCGGACTTCTCCTCAGGAGGAGCAGTCTCACCTCCCAGGGAGTTAGGGTGCATAAGGGAGTAACTGATTGTGACTATTAAGGAGAGATTCCAGTTATCATGTCCACCTCGGTTCCTTGGAAATCTGACATTGGAGATCACATAGCACAATTGTTGCTCCCTTATGCTCCTGTAGGAGCTAGTGAGAAAGTGCGAGGGAAAAATGGTTTTGGAAGTACAGGGATAACAGGAGTATTCTTAACTGAAAAGATTTTAGAATCTCATCCTGTTTGTAAAGTAACCATTTAGAACAAACAGTTTAAAAGACTTATTGGTACTGTAGCTGATATTTCTATCATTAGTTCTAACCATTGGCCCTCTGCTTGGCCATTACAAGATGCCTCTATTTCTGTTGTGGGTCTTGGCACTCCCAGAGGTCTAAAACAGAGTGTACAAATTTTTCATTGTCTGGGGCCTGATGGGCAACACGCCACCCTGCAGCCGCCCAGGTTAGCCAATATAATAAACAAAGTCACAATTAAGAAGGAAACAAGGGCATGTTCCAGGGTTAGAATTGGGTAAGCTCCACTGTTGTAGAATGATAGGAGGTTCAAATATTTGCGTAGAGAAAGGCCAGGACTCAGGAATGATTTTGAGAAGGAAAAATGGTTTATTGACAGCCAGCCGGACTTGGGACTTTCTGTTTCAAACCCGAGCCCTGAACAAGAATTTCGAGTTCCTTTTATACAGAGAGGAAGGGTTAAATTATTCTTTGTTTCAGTGCTCAATAGGCTTGAATTAGCATCTATCTTCCACATCCTAGGTAAGCTTTTAGCATGGACCTTATACATTCTAGATAAGCTTTTACACATTTGGTTTGCATTTTCCCTGAATATTTAAAGCTTATAGAGTTTGCATTGTTAAACTGTTTCCTGGGACTGGAGTTGTTGCCATGGTCACCGAGGGCAGGACTGCAGCCTCTCACCACCCCACACCCACAAGTCAGGACAGACAGCTTAGGTTAAGGTTATCTCCAAAGAGACAAAGAGCCTCCCACCCATAGCCACATCACCACCAGGGAACTGTTAAACCAGTAGATCCCACAGCTCTTGGTAATCGTGAAGGATTAGGATGTTCGCCTTTTCCACAACGGCCACTGCCCACTCTAACCCCCTTGAACCACCCCAACCCACTCCTCTTAAATGGACGACAACCTCTCCGGTTTGGGTGGAACAGGGGCCATTCACCCTAGAAAAATTGGAGGCACTTCATAAATTAGTTAAGGAACAGTTAGATAAGGGGCATATTGAAGAATGTTTTAGTGCTTGGAACTCTTCGGTGTTTCCTATTAAGAAAAAAATCAGGCAAGTGGAGGCTTTTAACAGACCTCTGAGCAGTAAACGCAGTCATTCAACCTACAGGTCCCTGCGGCCAGGTTTGCCCACACCAGCTATGATCCCTCCTAGCTGGCCACTTGCTGTTATTGATTTAAAGGATTGTTTAAATCCTTTAAATTGTTTCTTTACAATACCTTTGGCTCCCCAAGACTGCGAGAAATTTGCATTCTCAGTGCCTTCTTTCAATAACAAAGAACCCATGAAATGGTTTAAGTGGAAGTATCTTCCTCAAGGAATGCCTAATAGCCCCACCATATGTCAAAAATTTGTGGCTAAAGCCTTAAATCCAGTCAGATTAGCTTTCCCTTCTTGTTATATTATACATTACATGGATGGTATATTGTGTGCTGCTCCCTCTTCCCAGACTCTAGTTTTAGCATATCAGGCCTCAGAGAAGAGCTTAACTGTAGCAGGATTAAAACTTGCCCCTGAGAAAATTCAAAAGGTTACCCCTGTTTCTTATCTTGGGACTATTGTTGATAAAATTACAATTAAGCCTCAGAAGGTTCAGATGCATAGAGATTCTATTAAAACTTTGAATGATCTGCAGAAATTATTAGGAGATATAAATTGGCTGAGGCCCAAAGTGGACATTTCCACATGTCAACTGTCTAATCTCTTTTCACTATTATGAGGAGATCCTCAATTAAACAGTCCCCGGGTTCTAACAAGAGAGGCAGAACTAGAATTAAAACGCATAGAGGAAAAAATTCAAAGTGCCCAAGTCGAGCGCATTGATCCAGAACGGCCACTGCAGTTGATTATTTTGTCTTCCCCACGCTCCCCCACGGGAATCCTTATGCAACAAGATCATATTGTGGAATGGGTATTTTTACCTAACAGTGTTGTTAAAACTTTATCTCCTTATGTGGATTTTATGGCCCAAATTACACTCAAAGGCCATGAGCGCACTCGTGCCCTTCACGGGCAGGACCCTTCTCAAGCTTTCTTCAATTTTTGTGCAAGGAAGGGGAGGCTTGCCTGCAAAATCACTTACAATGGCAAATAGCCCTTGCTGATTATGTTGGACAAATAGATAATCACCACCCTAAGAATCCTATATTAGAATTCATTACGTGCACTCAGTGACTTTTACCTAGCATAACTAAGTTTCAGCCAACACTTGATGCCCCACAATTTTTACTGACGGGCCTGGAAATGGCGCAGCTGCATATACTGGGCATAAAACTAAGAAAATTCCTGCTCCTGGATTTTCAGCTCAGCAAGCTGAATTAATAGCAGTACTTACTGCTTTGCAAGACATACCAGAGTCAATAAATATCCCTTCAGACTCAGCGTATGTTGTCCAGGTTACTCAATTGATTGCAACAGCTCTTATGAAACCTAACATAAATCAGTTTCTTTATAAGCTTTTTCACAAACTTCAACAAATAATTAGAAATAAAAAAAAGTCCATTTTTCATCACTCATATTCGATCTCATTCAAATTTACCTGGACCATTAGTACAAGGCAATAATGCCATTGATAAATTAGTCACTCTGGTTTTATAGGAAGCTACTCAATTTTACAACCTAGCCCATATAAATGCAGCCGGCCTCAAGGCTGGTTTTCCTTTAACACGGACACAAGCTAGGGACATTGTTCAAACTTGTTCATCTTGTCAAATCCTTAATAATCCAAGACAATTGGAACCTGGAGTAAATCCCCGTGGTTTAACTGTTACCTCTCTGTGGCAAACGGATGTAACTCCTATCTCCTCCTTTGGAAAATTATGTTATTGTTGGAGAAAATACGGCTCGTACTGGGACACGGAGACTGTTGGGCCATAAGCAAAGAATTTATTGAGAAGCTCTCCCAATGGAGGGGTTTGAAGAACAGGCTTCAGCAACCCCGCCGCATGGTGGGGGTCTGAAGAGAGACTTGAGCCCACTCCTGGAAAGGGGGACTTTGAATTTATACAGTACATTCTTAGGTGGGGGAATGACAGTGAGAGGGGGTTGAGGGTCCGAGTGAGGTGCAGGGACCAATAGGAAGCTTTAGAGGTGAGAAAATTTTCCTGATAATGATTAGGGGTTTATGGTCTCTTGGAGCGCTGCCGGAGCAAATGTTTCTTTTGACCTGTAGGGCTTTAAAGGGTTTCTTTATTTCCTCCGATATGTAAATATGAAGGTTTCGCTTTCCCTCTGATTTGCAGGTAGAGGTAGTAAAGATTTCCATCTCCCTCTGATATGCAGATGGTGAAGAGCTCTATCTCCATTTACTCCTGTCTCTGCAGGGTTCCTTTGTTTAATCTGTGGGAAAGTGCAGTGCTCTCAGACAACCCGGAGGGGGTTTACCTTTTCCCCAATGCAAATCAGGGGAAACTGAGGTACAGCTTGTTAATTATTGCAAACCTCTAACAGTTATATTCATGTCTCTGTAGATACTTGTTCAGGACTCATTTGGGCTACAGCTCAGATGGGAGAAACTGCCTGACATGTAAGACAGCATTTGTTAGCTTGCTTTGCTGTAATGGGATTCCCCCGGTCTCTAAAAACAGGTAATGCTCCCACTTACCAGTGTCTCCCTTAAAAAGTTTCTAGATACTTGGAGTATTTCTCATACTACAGGACTTCCTTATAACCCCCAGGGGCAGGCTATTGTCGAGCGAGCAAATCAAACCCTTAAACTCATGTTACAAAAACAAAAAGGGGAAGACAGGGAGGCACCGCAGGTGCAGTTTCACAAAGCATTATCCACTCTTAATTTTCTTAACTGTGAACAACCCTGGAAGGGACAGTAGCTGAAAGGCCTTTCCAAACTAATTCTAAAACTCAAACCCAAACTCTGTCTGAAAAACCTTTAATTTGGTGGAATGATCCACTGACCAATAATGGTCGACAGGGAAGCTGTTAACTTGGGGAAGAGGGTTTGTTTGTCTTTCTCCAGGAGACAGAGAAGGTGCTGTGTGGGCACCTGCTCATCAGATAAAGCCATACGAAGAACAAAGAACGCCAAGAGATGATGAAAGTTCATGTGGAACCCAGAACCTCCGGTCATGCAGATGGAGAGACACACCCTGAAAACTGCACGGCTGGGTCCCATGCTGAAGGTTAGAGCAGCTTCACCCCACCTAGGGGTGAGTTAAAAATCTAAAGTCAAGAAGCCGAACAACAGCTGACCAAGAGCTCAGTTACATCCTGTATCAGGATTGAGTCCTTGCCTGATATATATGCTTTGCTAGTATTCTTACAAAAAGTGTTTAAGGGCACAAAAAGGTTTATAGGCTAGAATGGCTTTACCTTAAGTATTAAACGAAAGGAAGAAAGGACTGCTTTTGTGTTTGTTCAGTGTCAGCGTGTGTGTGGTAATTGTTTCAGCGTGTGTTGTAATGGCTTTGTGATTGCTCATTGTCAGTGTATATTTTGATACCTCCAGATGGTGATATAATTTGATAAATAAAATTTTCTAAAAGAGCTCTATTTAAAAAAAATAATAAAACAAAGTACTACTACTACTACTAATAAGCGCTTATACAGTTACCTAAGTTTAAAATGTGAGATCTCTATAGTTGTAAGTCTTGCATAATAAAATGCATATAGTAAGTTGTAAAAGTATTGTGGTAGCATTTGGTGAGATGTTTTTTATAAAAGTAAAATAATCCTGAATGACTACAAAACACGCAAAAACTGTGTGAAAAGGTCAGCAATGGACTTTTGCAGTCCTTCAAGGCTTTCTGCCCTGGCCTGATGGCAATGAATCTGGCTGCATAGAAGAAACCTGTGGCAGTGACCCTACCAGAAACATCAGAGACAACAGTATCTTAAGGGCCTGGAATAGGCAAACAATTGGGACAAGCTGTAAGGTCCCTGCTACTCTATCAAATTCTTAGATGTTGTTTGGTTGGGTAAGACAAAACTATACTTTCTGCTGTAATTGATGTAGTACAATATTTTCTCATGTTAATAGAATTAGCAATATTGTGGGAATACTAAAAATATTTTGTCCCTCACTGAGATATGTTAATTAGGAAAGGTCCTTCCTGGGAGGAGGAGGCTCTCCAGCAGGCTGTGGGGAAAAAAAAAAAAGGGGGGGGGGGGGGAGAGAAGGTGGATATTGACTTAGCCCGTGAATTGGATATGGCCAGCACTAATATTGGCTTTGGGTGTGGTTTGTGGCAAAGGCAACATTCTGAGTACCCCTTGGGCTATAGTCACAATTGTGGGAAAAGACAATAAGTCCAATATAAAAAAGCAATTGTGTGCAGCATAGGAAGCCCTGCTAAGAGTGAAAAGCTTAACCCAATAGTGTCTGCTCATTCTGAAGACTGCCATCCCTATCCAGAGGTGGATTGCAAATGCTAAAAGCAAGACAAAAATAATGGACTGTTATGAATCACCCTCTATGGGGGAGAGATCTGTGGAAGAACATCTGGAACACCTGCCAGCAGTGACAGGTAACTGTCATGTCCCTGCCCACTCCTTTAACATCCTTCTCAGGACTGTTGAGGCAGATGCCTTATGAAGATCCAGAGCCATACACCTGACACCTGAGAAGAAGCAGAGTGGCTCTGCTGACAAGGCGAACATTGTGAGTACCAGACCTTGTGGTGCCTAGCCCAGTGGTTCCAGCTGCCTCTTGTTCATCAGCAGCTTGTGGACATCATCCATGAGCGTCCTTCATGCTCACTTCAATGACTGTGACATCGGTCCCCTCCTGATCTTAGGAAAGGCAGGATGTACTTTCACTGCTACAGACACTTCAGCAGGACTCATAACAAGCCAGCTAATGTTTTCTGCCTGGAGAATGAGTCCTCACAAGGATGGACTAAGCTAATTCAACACTGAGTTGTGGTCTCAGGTCCAGTGAAGATGCTAAGAGCAGGACCAATGAAGGCACTGAAGTAATGTGATAAACTTCCAGCTGCCCCACAGCCCCAAATGGGGAAGTACAATAATGTCCTTGCCTATGCCTCAAACTATACAAATTGGGGGAAATGAGGTCATTTTTGATCAAGTACTGGCCTATATAACCTTGCTGGTAAGAAATAAGAGAGAAAGCCCATGAGAGAGAAATCATCTGTTGGAAGTTTGTATAATCTGCTGTATTTATGGATTATGTATAAAGTGCTGTTGTCTGGTTTGACATTGTTACTTAAACGATAAGCATGCAACAAGCCTTTTGGGGTATGAGGCAGTAAGAAACCACCTAATCTGCCTTCGTTGCTTTATAAAAACAAAAAGGGGGATATGTTGTGGGAAACCGGTTTACCTATGTTTTTTCCTGTTATTGTAGATGATGTTGCAATTGCTTCCTGTTCTTGTAAATGTTACCTTATTGTAGATGTCCCAGCTGCTTCCTATTATTGTAAATGTTGCAGTTGCTATTGTAGAAGATGTTGCAGGTTGCTTCCTGCTATTGTAGATGTTACAAGTTGCTTTCTGTAGCAAACAGCTGTTCATTAGCTTTCAAATAAATACGATGGGGAAACTAGGGTTGAGGCTCTCAGTTTCAAAAGCTGTGAAGACCCCGGATTTGATCTTTGCTTCTTCTCTTGTGTCTTTCTTTCTGTCCTTTTATTTCTTCAGTTCTACATTGCCTTCCCTTCATGCAGACCTATTGCTGAACTGGTCTTAGCAGGGAATGGGACAGATGGGAATCCCCTATATTTTCAATGTAATTTTTCTGTAATCTAAAACTTCTTTAAAAATAAAGTAAAAAAAGACAAAAAGAACTGCTTGACAGATGTGTAAACATTAAACTACTCTGCAAGATAAAAATATTATAAATAATCTATGTACAGGAACAGAAGGGTCACAGGATAAAGGGACACCTTCTCTGTGGAAGACTTCAGAGGTGTTGAGGAAGGCTCGTTTAGGGAAAAGAGAAGAGGAATCTGAGACCTGGCAGAAAACCATGACTGTGAAACACGTGGCCACGGAATTCCACCTGGAAACCCCACCCCAGGAAAATCCCCACCAGAAAGCTGCTAGAAGAACCCCATGAGAACCCTCTATTTAGAACAAGATTTCATCCGGGATCAAGGAAAAGCCCTGGATATTCTCACGGGGCCTTAGCATCACCCCTCCCCCCCAAATGACAGGTGGGGTAATCAATCTAAGCAGGAGACAACTGGGACCCCTCCCTCAAATGTTAGCAAGGGGAGGAATAATTAATGGTTTTGAAAGCAAGCTCAGAGACTTAATCACCTCTTTTCCCTTTTCTGCCTGGACCAGCCAGCAAGTATACCTGGGAATCTGGAATCTGTTATTTTCTCCCATTTCTATTCTCTTCTCTCATTTCCTTAATAAACTACCAGCCTAACTAAATTGGCATGTTTTTAAATTCTTTTCTGTAACATAGCCAAGAACCTAGAAGAAATCAGCAATCGTAACATGAATTAGAAGCTTCCTTGGCCAACAGGGATAAGGAAGGTAGATGGGGCACTCCAGGTGAAAGAAACATGTGCAAATACACTGGAGGGATAATATGGGAACTCTGTAGGTTTTCTTTGTGTGTTGTTTTTTTTTAATACCAGGGCCAGGGATTGAACCCTGGACCTTATATGTGGGAAGCAGGCACTTAACTGCTTGAGCCTCATCCACTCCCTGTAGTTTTTTTCCTTGTTGGAATGTGCACTGCAAGTTGAAAGTGGTGGAAGTGGAACATATGAGCAAGCCAGAGTTAAATCACAAAGGACATCACGAAGGAACTTACCAAATTACCTGTGGGCAATGATCAGCTACTGAAACATTTACATGCCCAAGAGCAAAATAAATTTTACCTAATGTTGGGAATGGAATCGTACCCCACAAAAGTCATGTTCAAAAGCTCAAGTCTTAATCTGTCTTCCTCTGGGTAGAAACCAATTTGTAAACAGGACTTTTTTTTTTTTTTTTCAGGAGGCACCAGAGATTGAACCCAGGACCCCATACATGTGAAGCAGGCACTCAACTACTGAGCTACACCTGCTCTGCTAAATAGACATTTGAAGATCTTATTAGTTAAGATGTGGACTCATTTGTGAATAGGATCTTTAACATTCCTATTTAGATGAGGCCAAACTGAATCAGAGTAAAATCTGTATAAGCAAAGGAAATTTGTATCCATCAGTCAGAAAAAGCCAAAAAATCAGAAGATGCCAAAAAATGAAGGAGATTGCCATGTGACCAAAGCAGAAATGTAAGCTAAGGCACCCCAAGGATTGTAGCAAGCCAGTACCAGAATGCAGTAGTCTCTGGGAGAAAGCATGGCTGTGCATATCTTGATTTTGGACTTCTGAACTTTAAAACCAGAGACAATAAATTCCTATTGTTTAAGCCAATCCACTGTGGTTTTTGTCATAGCAGCTCTGGCAAACTAAGATACCTTAATTCATTAACATGGCAATGTAGAGGATGGAGTGGAGAAAGTTGACACAGACAAGAAAATGCAAAAAATAAGTTATTGCTATGATCCATGGAAAAGATAAGTACTCAAACCAGGGCAGAGGCAGTGCAGATGTGTGGGATGTACTGGGGATGCTCAGGAGCTACAGTACCAGGATACTGTGGTGGGGATGTGTGATGGATGACTCTAGAAAAAAGCCCTTGGCAAATGGCCAATTTTACCAAGTTGGGACATACATGATAGCAGGATCCTAAAGGAAAATGTGAATTCAGTTTTGTCCAGTAGATGGTACGGACACCCAGGTAAAAATGTCCACTAGGGAGCTACAGAGATCTTGGTTTTTTGAGCAAGTTCTGGGTTAGAAATATTGATTTGTGGTGTCATTACAGTGGAAGATATTGCCCAGATTGAAGGTGTTAGAGGTTTGCAGTGATTACCAGGTCATAAGACTGTGGCTCCAAGAGTGCCTACAACTGAAAGCAGGAGGATTGCATCCAGCACCCATGTGGAATCTAAGCCCCCTCTTGATATAGATGTGGAGTGGACACAACCAATCCAAGGTCCACGGGAAGGAGGAATACAGTAAGGATTAGAGTGGACTTACTGATATTCTATACATTAACTATTGTGGTTAGTAATGGAGAAAATGTGGCATTGGGTGGAAAAAGCCACCCATGGTGGCTGCTGGGTGTGGGGAATGGCAGGAAGAGATGAGATGTGGAGGTATCTTCAGGACTTGGAGTTGTCCTGGGTGGTGCTGCAGTGACAATTACCGGACATTGTAGATCCTCCCATGGCCCACTGGATGGAACGTCAGAGAGTGTGGGCTATGATGCGGACCATTGACCATAAGGTGCAGCGGTGCTCAGGGATGTCCTCACCAAATGCAGTGGATGTGTCATGATGATGGGGGGAGTGGTGGAGTGGAGGCAGTGGGAGTGAATGGGGACCTCATTTTTTTTTAAAGTAATATTTTTAAAAAATGAATTAAAAAAAAAAAGACTGTGGCTCCTTTCCAATTGACTGATCAAGGTGCCTACGTGTGGAAGACAGCGAGAATGAGCTATATCACTGTGGGAATGAAGCAGATAAGGACCCTCATCCCTTCCAGGGCATCAAACCCTCCTGCATTTCGAGAAAACCCTACTTCCTAGCTTCCTAACCCATCACCCCCAAGCCATACACAACAAGAAATCACTTTACAGCCCTTTATTGACCCAAGGCTGTACTCTGGACCCTAACCCCCTCCCCATGAACTAACACTTCCTCGCCTTTTGATGTACTGTATAAATTCACATCTCCGCCTTCCATGAGTGGGCTGGTCTGTTCTTCAGACCCCCTCCGTTGGGAGAGCTTCCCAATAAATTCTTTCTTGCCTGTGGTCATATCAGTCTCCAGAAACTGGAGCACCCAGTTTCTCCAACAAGGGGCAATGACAAAACAGGAGAGAACAAACATAATAGTGTGAAACCAGTGTTAGCATTGCGGTCCCCTTCCCCCCAACCACCATTTCTCCGGCTCAAGGGAGACCAAGTGCGTAGAAGCTTTGCGTTGTAGCTGCTGGAAAGCCAGCCTCCCCTGTAGGAGTCGCCAAGGCCGCCTGATTTTCCGGCTTCGCGTCACTGGAAGGCCGGGAAGACATCCCGTACCAGAGACCCCGGAGCCGCCTGGCCCCCGGAAGCCGCAGCTTAGCGTTGGGCGTACGTCATCACCAGAAGCCCTGAAGCTGCCAGGCCCGCCACAGGCCAAGGCCGCAGCCCCGCCCACGCCCGGGGGCTCGGCGCTGGACGTACGTCATCACCAGAGGGCCGGGAGCTGTTGGCCAGCCTGGCTTCCGGAGGCCGCAGCTCCGCCCACGCCCGGGGGCCTCGGCGCTGGGCGTACGTCATCATCAGAAGCCCGAGGGCCGTCTAACCTACCTGGCTTCCGGAGGCTGAGCTCCGCCCACTCCGGCGAGGCGCGGCGCTGGTTTACGTCATCACCGCGCGCCCTCTGGGTCCCGCTCGGCGCGCGAGCTCAGAATCTACTTCGCCGCCCTGAGTCGGCGCGCTCCCCGCGGTCGCTCCCTGGCGTCATGTTCCCGGGCGTCCCCTCCCCGCGGACCCCTGGTACGGGTTCCCGAAGAGGCCCACTCGGCGGAATCGGGCCGGCCTCCACGCCCCGGGCGGCCAGCAGGAAGGGTCTGTCCCTGGGGTCTGCAGTGAGCTCTCCCGTGGTCTTCTCACCGGTCGGCCGGCGAAGCTCCCAGAGCTCGAGGTGAGTGAGTCTTCCCTAGTTGGGTCCAGCGACCGGCAGACTCTGGCCTTGGTGGCCTAGTGGGGAGTTTCCTGAAGCCTCTGGAAACGTGGAGGGTGGGGGATGCCAAGGTATGGGGCAAACAGACACCCGCCACCCTTGCGCGCTGTTTCACAGTCACCTTGATTGTCAGCCTTCGCTTTGCACTTTTCTTGTAATTATCTTGCTGCTGAGGTGTAGAACAAATTGGATTTGAATCAGTGTCTCCTTCCACCCGCCTACCACTCCTGCGATGTGGAGTAAATCACTCGTGATTCTCCTCACCTGTGAAATGGCGCGAATGCTACCCGACCTGCGGTCTGTTTCCCTAAGACCAAAGGACTCAAACGCTGTAATGCAGGTGTAAAGTGATGGTGATAAGGAGGGCCTCCAACCCTAGAAAGTCATTATATAATGCCCAACATAGTAGTCATTAATGTCTGCTGATTGGTAGTTAAAGCTACACAATTTCCCTTTGTAGTTTAATATTACGAAAGGCCCTTCACAGCTGTATCAGAGTAATAGTTTGTAACCAAATTGTGGAGCAGCAGGCCACATCACTGGTGAAAGCATGTCCCATCAAACATATGTTCATAACCAACCTCGAACTTTAGGAGAAGGTAGTAGTTTCCTCATTTGTTTCTGTCTGAATCTCTCCATCAAAAATTAATTTTCCCTTGCAGGAAAAACGGTAATATTGGGTCTTGAATTTATACTTAAAATTTATGTATACAGTTTTGCAATACTTTAAAGGAGAAATGATATTGAAAGGATGCACTGTATCCTTGACTTTTGCATTTTGAAGAGTGCCCTTGAAAGTGCTGATCTTGTCAGGGTTTTATGTTCCTTCCAAGAAAAGTAAGAGAATAAAAGCCCTGGTTTTGTTTTGTTTTTTAATCTAGTCCTACCTTCTGGAGATCATTTAAAGGAAAACCTTGTTATAATGACTTCTGTAAGGAAACAAAGCTCTTGGCCACTCTGTGTGTGCATCTATCGCTTCATTAAGTCCTCATGATAAAGAGATAGGGTAACATATAATGGTGGCTTTACATTATCATTTTGAATGTGAAGAAGAGAGTGAGAATGAAGTATTTTTACTTATATATCTGCTTTTGAAGACAAGGTTAGAGCAGAGGCTCATGATCCTATTTAATTTCTTGCTTGATTGTACAGACCTGGTAGATTCTTAGAATTCTAGAGTTGGTTTAGAGCTTAAGGATGACCTAACTCAATGTTTGTAATTTTTTTTTTTTAACCATAAAGTGTGATAAATTCTGGTATTTTATATTCTGTTTTGCTTTTCAGAAATGTTGATTGAGACCCTTAAAATGGCCTGCAATTTGAAAAACACTTATCCAATCTTCTTATTTTCTAACTCAGGAATCAGTTATATAAAATGTTGTGACTAGAGGCATGCATCTAATTCCTAGAGCATAAAGGTCAAAAGCTAGGTTTTCCTATGTTGTGTTTTTTTTTTTAGTGAATGATATATTTAATCATACAAGTATACATGAGTTAATAGTATTCTTCCCACTCATGCATTTTCTTTTTTTCTTTTTATTAAAGATCTTGTCTTTATTATGAAATTATAAACATGAATTATGAGAGTGGAAAATTTAAATTATGACTGAAGTAATATGGTCTCTTTTCTTTTCTAGAGGAACACCGACACGAATGTTCCTATATCACTCCGTAACTGAAACTATGAACTATGATGTGAAAACTTTTGGATCTTCTCTCCCTGTTAAAGTTATGGAAGCCCTAACATTGGCTGAAGGTAAGCATCATCTTTCCATTTACCTCTGTTAGTAATTCAAAATGAAGTTTAGCCTTTAGGGCAATGCAAGTCAAAATCACCCTGAGAAAGCACTTTACACCCTCTAGAAAGGCTAATATTAAGAAAATAGCAAGTGAGGATGCAAGGAAATAGAAACCCTCCAACATTATTGTGGGAATATAAAATCAGCCAGCCTCTGGAAAACAGTAAGGCAATTCCTCACAAAGTTTAACTTCCACTTCTAGATATACACCCACAAGAATTGAATTCAGGGGCTCAGACAGAAATTTATACAGCAGTGTTTATGATGCATTATTCACAGTCGCCAAAGGTGGAAGCAAGCCAAGTGCCCATCACCAGGTGAATGTATAAACAAAATGTGCCGTATGTATTCCTGTAAAAAGGAACACAGTTTTGAAACATGGATGAACCTTAAAGACATGCTGAGTGAAATACGGCAGGCAAAGGGCAGATGTTATATGATTTCATTTATATGAAGTAACCAGAATTTGCAAATTCAGAGACAGAAAGTCTCTACAGGTGGGGAGGGGAATGAGGAGTTATTGCTTGATGGGTGCAGAGTTCCTGTTTGGGGTGATGGAAAAGTTTTGGTAATGGATGGTGGTGACGGTAGCGCAGCATCGTGAATGTAATTTAAACCACTGAAATGTACGCTTGGAAGTAGTTTAAAATGGGAAGGTTTATGTTTATATATGTTAGCTAAAGTTTTTAAATATTTCAAGGAGGATGGTTTTTTAAAAGACAAAGCCTAAGTTTGTCATGGACACAAAATTTGTGTTTTCTCTCGTATGCTAAGAGATATACCTGAATTGGGAGAAACAGCCAATCTGGCTTTTTACTGTAATTGAGAATTCAATTCTAGAAACTTAGAGGAGAGAGTCCCTAGAAATCAGACTGAAGAGCTGTGTCAACTTGAAGAACTTTTCCCCTGATGGAAGCCTGCCATGTACTCTTACTAGGTCAGGGCCTTCGAGGGTGCACTGGCAGAGGATTCGAACTACCGTAGCGCTGTCAGGAAAAGTGTTATTGAGCAGATAGTACATTTCAACAAAAGCCCATACGTAGATCAGGCATGATTTTTGACTGGTACATTGCCAATGCTTCCCCTCTTATTAGAGAAATTGTGGGTTTATAGAACTATCATGCACAAAATACAGGATTCCCCTACACCACCCTGCCACCAACACCTTGCATTGGTGTGGAACGTTTGTTATAATTGATGCTAGCACATTTTTATAGTTGTGCTGTTAATTAAAGTCCATAGTTTAACTTAGGACTGTGTAGTGTAGTTCCATAGATTAAAATTTTTTTTTTATTCTGTTACTTTATGTGCAATCTAGCACTTCCTCTTTGAATCATATTCAGATACATATTTCAATGCTCTTTGTTAATTGCATTTACAGTGTTGTGCTACCAAATCCACCATTCATTCCCAAAACATTCCTGTCATTCCGAATAGGACCCCTGAACATTTTAAGCCTTAACTTCTCATTTCCTGTTCCCACCTATCCCTATATTTTAGATTCTGATTCTCTGAGTTTGCTTATTCTGATTGTTTCAAATCAGTAAAATCATACAATATTTGTTCTTTTGTTTCTGGCTTATTTTACTCATTATGATTCCCTCAAAGTTAATCTGTTTTGCCACATGTATTAGAACTTTCTTCCTTTTTGGCTGAATAATATTCCATTGTAGATAATATACCACATTTCCTTTATCCATTCATCAGTTGATGGACACTTGGGTTGCTTCCATCTTCTGCCAATTGTGAATATTGCAACTGTGAACATCAGTGTGCAAATATTTGTTCAAGTCCCTGCTTTCAGTTCTATTGAGTATATACCTTGTAGTGGAATTGCCAGGTCTAGGTCATATGGCAATTCTATATTTAACTTTCTGAAGAGCTGCCAACTGTCTTATACAGTGGCTGCACCATTTTACACTGCCACCAGAAAAGAGTGAGGGTTCCTATTTCCCTGTATCCTCTCGGGTATGTTATTCTCCGTTTTTTTTAAATAGTAGCCATTCTAAATAAATGCCTTTTATTTTGCCTTGTCACCCTGCCATTAAGCAAAGAGCAAATGGCAAAATAACTTTCTAGGGCTGTTAACAAGTTTACAGAGGTTTATCATTAATGCTTAAGATAGAATGATATGCCAGTGTGGTTTTGTCACTTAATAGAGAATGTAATGCTTTATGTCTATATAGTAGTCTATATAGTAAAGTAGTTTATTGTATTTTAAAGAGCTCTTATTTGAAATTCATACTGTTTTGTAGAAGGAACATGACTTTTCTTAGAAATGTTTTTTTGTAGCTCCTGAAAGAGTCTATTTATGTTGCTTTGTCAAAATAAAATCTTGGATGTTACTAAATATTATAAAAAGTAAGATATCTGTAACAAAAATTAAGTAATAGTAAACCTGGGCCCAAAACATACTTTTGCCTTTAGCCCTATTACTAAAAGTAGTTATTAAAATTAAGTGGCCCTCTTGTTTTGGGTGTTGATAATTCTTGAATTAGTTAAGAGTGTTTCTGTTGTGAATTGATCTTTTTTGTGTATATGGTAATTTTTCTTGGTGAAGCATGTGGCCATAAAGAATTTGGTGTAAGGAATTTTTTTTTTAAAGGCGGTACCGGGGATTGAACCCAGGACCTTGTATGTGGGAAGCAGGCGCTCAACCACTGAGCCACATCCACTCCCCAGTGAGAGTTGTTTTATTGTTTGTTTGGTTTGTTTTTGGGAGATACGGAAATCAAACTTGGGCCTTCATACATGGGAAGCAGGCACTCAACCACTTGTGCTATATTTGCTCACCAGGAAATTTAAAATTTTTTCATATTCATACTTTGAGATTAATTGCCCACCTCATTTTTTTTCTTTAGTTGATGATCAGCTGACTGTTTACATAGAAGAAAGTGGATGGGCTTGTCTGGCCTGCAAAGAGAAACTCATTATTTGGAAATTTGGTCTATCACCAATTACTAAGGTAATGGCTCTTGAGAGAGATAGAAGGAGATAAAGGAGAGGAATATCAGTTTGTTCTTAATTTTAATCCTAAGTTTTTATACTTGATGGAGGACAGTACTCTGAATCTATGTAGGTATTATGGATTTGCATTTTCATAGTGGTATGAAATACTGCACATGCATACACATTTAAGTATTGGGCACTTTCACCTTTAATAATTTTTAAGCAAGATTCATGTTATTTACAGTTAAAATTAGAGACTTTGGAACTTGTAGTGAAGGTCTTGCTGATAGGTGTGCCTGATGAAGTAGACTGAATGCTATCCAAGAAAATGAACTGTGAGTTTGCTTATTTCTAAGAAGATAGGATTGCTGAATCTGTTGAATGTTTAGCAAAATTGGAAAAATGATAACAATTGCTACTTTAATATCCAGTTGTCAGTTTCCAGGAGAGGAGTTATTTGTACCTCAAGTAACATGTCCTTAGATTCTTTTTTGCTGCCTCTTAATAGCATAGAAATATTCTCTTGGCATCACTTGTCACTAGGCCATTGTTCCATTAGAACCGGGGGCTCCTGCTTACCCACACCCTCAAGTTTGTTGCCTTTGTGCTATGACTGCCTTGAAATAGTGTCCGTAGGTGAGGGGGAAATCCTGGGGGTCTGCTGAATTAAATGGGGACCCTGATCCTCAGTTGAGTGTCTAAGAAATACTCTCTAGGTGACTTGTACAGTTAATCTGTAGTCATACTACTTTTAATGTCACATAAATAAATCAAGACTAGACTGGGAAAGTTTGAGAGGAAGACTAAGTACTTCTCTTAAGCAGAAGACTTCTTTAGCCCAGGAAGAGATTGAATTAGCGGATATCCAAGATCAGGTTAGTTCTTAAGTTTTCCTATTTCTGTATCTCTTAAGATACTTTATTTTAAATTTATTGAAAGCCATGATGAAAGCATGATCAAAAGATGTGAGAGACAAGAAAGAAAAACTGTAGAATGGTGTATCCAGCAATAGGTACAAACCTAAAATAGAGATATGACACAGAAAAGTCAGATAAATATATCCAAAAACTTGGATTTGATGAGAACGATCTTCTCTTTGGGTTTATTCCACAGTTATCTGTTTGCAAAGAACTTCAGCTGCCACCTAGTGATTTCCACTGGAGCTCTGATTTGGTAGCTCTCTCTTACTCTGCTACCTCAGGTGAAGCATACTCTATTCAGGTAGGTGAATTAAATGTTTATTGAAACGAAATAACAGAGTGCTAAAGTTAAAGATGTGGGAACCCTGTGACTGGCTCTAAGACCCAATTCTAAAGCTGCAGAAATCAAGACCCTGTGGTATTGGCAGAGAAAAGGACACATAGACTGATGGAGCAGAATAGAGGCTGCAGATACAGACCCCATCAGCATGGCCATTTGATCTCTGGTCAGGGTGCACAAACAGCCATGGAACAACTAGGCATCTTTATGCAAAAAATGAATTTTGTCCTAAACCTCACACCCTATTACAAAGATATACTCAAAATGAATCATAGATCTAAATGTAAAATGTGAAACAAAATCTTCATGACTTGGGATTAGGGAAAGAGTTCTTGGAAACGATACCAAAACAGTAATCCATAAAATAAAATAAAAAAATTGGACTTGAGCCAAATTTGAAACTGTTCTGTCAGAGACACTAAACAATGAAGAGATAAGCTACAAACTAGTAGAAAATGTTTGTAAACCATTTCTCCAACAAAGGGCTTGTATCCAGAATATAACAGAATTCTTAAAGTTTAACAATAGGAAAACAAATCATTTTAAAAGTTGGGCATAGGACATGAGCAGATACTTTATCAAAGAGGCTATATAGATGGCAGATAAGCACATGAAGAAATGTTCAATATCAGTCATTAGGGAAATGCAAGTTAAAACACAAAGAGATACCCATGGACACCTATTAAAATGATTCTTTTAATGAATGAGATTTATTTAAGCAAGAATACATATAGTGACAAAAAAAGGGAAAAAAAAGAATACATATTGTCATCTTTTCCATACTTAGATGTTAAAGGTTTTGTCCAATTTTCCTTCTTGGATGAGTTTTTCTTTCCTATCTCTGTCACTTTTGAAAACATAATACCAGAAGAGGGGCCCAATCCCAAAAGAGCTCCGCACATTGGGAGTAAGTCTGAAATCGAGGTAGACCTTTGCTGTCTCATGTGGGTCCTACAAATCATGGCAGGGTCTTGAATGAGCCCTCAGAGGCTGGGCTCACTGGACGTGAGCAGGTTTTCCCGCTTAAGCCAGGGTCTTAAGGTGAGCTGCTTGGCTTGGCTCTGCTGGGTTTCTGGAGATAAGTCATATTTGTTTGGGTCGAGAATAGTGGGCAGGGTCATCAGGCCAGGTGTGACGGCTTGTACTTGGGGAACGACATCTTGGTGACCCAGCACACAATCGTGCTTAAAATGGTTTCTTTTTTAAAGCACTTTTGTTGAACATACAGACCATACAGTCCATCTAAATGTACATTCATTGGCTTTTGGTATAATCACAGAGTTGTCCTTTACCAACTACAGTCACTATTAGAGCATTTTCATTACTCCAAAAAAGAAGAAACCCCTTAGCAGTCATCTCCCAGTTCTTCTATTCTTCCCCATAGAAAGGCTTTTAAAATGAAAAAATACACTGCCAAGTGCTGTCACTTGTGGAACAAATGGAACTCTTAGGCGCTGGTGACAGGAACGCAAAATGATGCAGCCACTTGGTTTGCAATTCCTTATAAATTCAAGTGTCTTGATTGTGATGGTAGTTACACAAATCTGTATGTGAGTGTAAAATCATAGCACTGTACACTAATAGAAAAAAATCAATTTTGCTCTATGATCATTTGAAAAATGAAACTTAAAGTGAAAAACTTCTTTTTTCTGACTTGTTATTCATATGTTAGATTGCCCTGGTTTCTTTATCAGTGTCCTCAGCTTCCCAATTTTTGCATCATTCTTTTATGGTGACTGCTCTCGATGTTACGACTGTTTCCAGGCTGTTGCTGTGATGGTGGCCACCAGAGAAGGGTCTGTCCGCTATTGGCCAAGCCTTGCTCGTGAAGACACCTTTGCGGAGACTTTCATAGATTTAGGAGGTGACAAGACTTACAGTTTTCTCACAGCAGTGCAGGTATTCCTTTATATTTCTTGGAAACCTCTGATTTAGCTTTAAAGTGGGATTTGAGTGACTGAATCTTTGGGGTTTATAAACAGACTATACAGACCAGGTGGGGATCAAGAAGAGACCAGGAAGAGAAGAAGGCAGGGACCTAGGAGTTGACCAGGGGTAAGGCAGCCCTACAGAGGCCCCTGCAGGTCAGTAGCAGGGGGGCCAGCGCTGCTCGTCTCCTTCAGAAACCGTCTAGGAAATTAGTTTGAAAGCTAGATGCTGTGAGGCGTGGTTTGTAGATGTATGCTCTTCAAATTTACCAAAGAAATGAAATCTGATACTTGATTTTGTTTAACCTGCAATATGATGAGCCTATAATCTAAAAAGTATTATTAAAAAACTATAGGAGGAAGTAGTTGTGGCTCAAATGATGGTGTGTCCACCTGCCATGAGGAGGGTCCAGGGTTCTATGCCCGAGACCTTCTGCCCTGTGTGGTGAGCTGGCCCACGTGCAGTGCTGCCATGGGCAAGGAGTGCCATGCCACACAGTGGTGTCCCCCGTGTGGGGGTGCCCCACGGGCAAGGAGTGCATCCAGCAAGGAGAACTGCCCTGCATGAGAAAAGCACAGCCTGCCCAGGGGTGGCACCGCACACACGGAGAGCTGGCACAGTGGGATGATGCGACAAAAAAGCGACACAGTTTCCTGGTGCAGTATGACAAGAATGCAAGTGGACACCGGAGCATGCAGCAAATGGACACAGAGCAGACAACGTTGGGGGGTAGACATAAATAAAATCTTTAAAAAAAAAACTATGGGGAAGCGGATGTGGCTCAACTGATAGCACATCCTCCTACCATATAAGAGGTCCAGGGTTCGGTACCCAGGGCCTCCTGGTCCAGGTGGTGAGCTGGCTATGTGCAGTGCTGCTGTGCGCAAGGAGTGCTGTGCCATGCAGTGTGGGGGTGTCCCCTGTGTTGGGACGCCCCACATGCAAGGAGTGCGCCCAGCAAGGAGAGCTGCCCCGTGTGAAAAAAGCTCAGCCCGTCCAGGAGTGTTGCTGCACACACACATTGGTGCAGCAAGATGACACAACAAAACGAGATGCAGATTCCAGGTGCTGCTGACAAGAATACAAGCCGACACAAGAACACAGCAAATGGACCAGAAAACAGACAACAGGGGGGAGGGGGAAGAAATAAATTTTAAAAATCTTAAAAACAAAACTCTGCATATGTAGTTTAAAAAAAAAACTATGACCTTTTTTCCTGCCACAAAAGTATTTTATGCAGTTAATATTAAGTGAAAAGATTAAATTATTTTAATAAAATAACTTTCCATTTTTCTTTTAGATTTGTTTTAAGGTACAGATGATTTTTCTCTGTATTAAAGAGTTATTTCCTCTAACGTTTTATTAATGCTCTTTAATATTTTAGTGTTAGATGTTTAACTGAAGTGATCTCACAATGTTTGTGAATTCACAGGGAGGAAGTTTTATTTTGTCCTCATCAGGAAGCCAGCTCACTCGGTTGATACCTGAAAGCTCAGGAAAGATTCATCATCATGTTCTCCCTCAAGGGCAAGGTGTGCTTTCAGGAATTGGTCGGAAGGTTTCTACTCTTTTGGGAATTCTGTCTCCCAGTAGTGATCTCACAGTAAGTATATCAAGTAAATTTGCTTTCCAGGCTTGTTTCTTAATGAAATCAGTAAGCTGAGAGTTTGAAGCCTGTTTGCCTCCAGTATGGACAATAGTGTGTGTGGAATGAAATCTTTGCTCTCTTCATTGAGCTATTTTTATGATCAAATGTGTCCATACCACCCCCCATAAGACATCAATCTCCTTACATCAGACCGAGTTTCTTTTAAGTACATTTCTTTACTATTATGTAAAATATTACTTGATTTCTTAAGAACTAATTTGGCTTTCTAGATGCAATTGGAAGTATGTTCTCTCTTCCATGATTGCATCTTTCTGTGTGGATGATCAAATTCAGATCTGGAGACCTGACTTTTGACCTGTGCTCCAGAATAGTGATGGGAACAGCATTTATCGAGTGTTTGCTGTGCTAGGTGCTCCTTGGTGCCAGCTCACGTAATCCTTATGAGAATTTGTAAACTAGGCATCTTTACTTCCCGATTTTTAAATGAGGAAACAGGCTCGTTGTAGTAACTTAACTCTTAGGTGGTAGAACTGGAATTCGTACCAGTTTTAATTTAAAGTGCATGGTACTATTTTTCCTTACTTTAGGTAGCTGTCATCAGTCGCTTCCCTGCAGTGTTCTTTGAACCTGAAACTTGACGTGTCTAAAAACAGACCTGTTATCTTCCCTCTTCTCTCCAATGACTGCACACTTAACCTCCTCAACTCACTTTCCTCTGACCCCTTTCTGTTCATGACACCATCGCTTTTTTAGTAGCTCAGGTATGAAACTTGATATTTTCTTTGTGCCTCTCTCCTTCAGAAAATTATTTACCAGGTACTGTGGATTTAACTTCTGTTATGTCTTATTTCCACCGCCATCTTTCTGCTTCCATTCCATGCCTGAACTGCTGGCGTCAGTCCATTTTATTTGCTGTCAGCCCCTCCTACCCATAAGTGGCCATGGTTACGGCACCAGGAGAAATGGAAACAGCTAGACAAAACAGTCATGTGTGCCCAGCTTAAAAGATACACACCCACACCTCATAAAAAGTAAAATGCTCATGTTTAACTAGACTTAACCCCTGCCAGATGGTTTCCTGTAACACAGCTTTCAGTATAGCACTTTGTGCTCAAAAGCCATTGATGAGCTCCCTTGCCTGCGAGATGTACAGACTTCACATTCAAGACTCTTCATTAGGTGTCACAGACTTGCCACACTAGACTTGTTTTTGCTTCTTTGCTACTTATAATCTACATTCCAATTTAACAGGGCTACTACTTTCACCTTCCCTACTCTTCTGGACTTTCTGCCTGTGAAAATCCTATGCTGTTTTCAAGGTCTTTCAGGATTACTTTTTCCTTTGAATCCTAAATTAAGAAATCTGCTAGGATTACTAATCAAATAACCATAAAATATACAAAATTTGAATTTCAAAAAATTTACTAACCCATAAACTTGACCTTTTTCTCCTCTCCATACAGCTTTCAAGTGTCCTTTGGGATAGAGAGAGCTCAAGCTTTTATAGCCTTACAAATTTAAACATCAGTAAATGGGAATTAGATGATTTTTCAGAAAAACAAGCACATAATTGGGATATAAATAGAGCCCTGAAGGAAAACATTACCGATGCTATTTGGGTAAGGAATAAATATATTCATCTCTTTAATTCACATTTAATATGATAATACTGTTTTCTTTAGCTTTATTTATTTGAATGCATTTCAGTGTAATCATGATGTGTGGCATATCTGAGATGATGTATTCAATCTCTATAAATACTGGAGGTCACTGATTTACTTAATTTAAAAAATGTAAATATTCAACAAATAAGCTACCGTGGGTGAGATACTTTTACTAAGTGCTGGGAATACAAAGGTAAAAAGAAATGATTTCTGCACTCAAGGTGCTTTTGTTATTGATGTCTTCACATAGGGGTCTGAAAGTAACTATGAAGCAATTAAAGAAGGCGTCAACATTCGATATTTGGATTTGAAGCAAAACTGGTAAGCAGTCAATTTGTCATAAAGGATATAGGCAGTCATTTGGAAGAATAAATTTGTGTTACTCTAAAATAATGAGTCATCTTGCTATCTCTCTAATGATCCTAATGCTAATCATTTTTTTTTAAAGATTTATTTTTCCATTTCTCCCCACCCCCTCATTGTTTGCATTTGCTGTGTTTATTTGTTGTGTGCTGGTCATCTTTTTTTAGGAGGCACTGGGAACCGAACCTGGGACCTCCTATGTGGGAGGGAGGCACTCAGTTGCTTGAGCCACTTCTGCTTCCTGCTTTGTTACATCTCATGGTGTTTTCCTCTGTGCTGTGGTGTTATCTTGTTGTAACAGCTTGTCGCACCAACCTATCCTGCTTGTCTTCTTTAGGAAGTGCCAGGAACGGAACCTGGACCTCCCGTGCAGTAGGTGGGAGCTCCGTTGCCTGAGCCACATCTACTTCCCATAGTGCTAATCCTCACGTGCAGCCTATTAAGTTTGCTAAATGGCCTTCCTACGTCTTTATCTGGTGATGCAAGTTTATTCTGAGAAGTATAGGCAATTCTTACACTGTCTCCATAATTGTCTACCCTTTATAGAATGTATCTTTTCTGCTCTCACAGCTGGAGCTTCTCCTTGTTCACTGCCAAGAGAAACCCAAGATCCTGGTCTTTCCCCCTGCTGCAGAGTACTCGGGGTTGTGCTCTTTTTCCTCTTCTTAGAGATATTTAGCACACTTCTCCCAGGTCTTTTTTTTTTTTTTAAGTTGGTACTAAGGATTAAACCTGGGACATTTTACATGGGAAGCATAGCATGTGTTTAACCATTGAGCTACACCCACTCCCCATTAACTTTATTTTTTTTTTTAAACAATTAAAATTGTTTGTGTTCACTTTCTGCTCTCCAGGTCCATGCACTTTGTGCTCGTCTTCTCTTTAGGAGGCGTTGGAACTGAGAGAAGCCCTCAATCGCTTGAGCCCCCTCAGCTCCCTGCTTTGTTGTGTCTCTCATTCTTTCCTTTTTGTGTCTCCTTGTTGAGTCATCTTGTTGCATCAGCTCACCGTGCCTGCCTGTGGCGCCAGCTTGATGTCTTCTCCAGGAGGCACCTGGAACCAAACCCGGGACCTCCTGTGTGGTAGGCAGAAGCTCACTTGCTTGAGCCACATTCACTTCCCTTAACTATTTTTAAAGAAGTTTTAGATTATAAAAAAGTTACATCGAAAATATACAGGATTCCCATCTACCATATCTTCCTCCTAACAATTTCCCCTATTAATAACATTTTACTTTAGTGTGGTACATTTGTTACAATTAATGAACAAATATTGAAGCATTGCTACTAACGATGGTCTATAGTTTACATTATGGTTTACACTTTGCATTGTACAATTTCATAGGTTTCGACAAAATGTATAATGGCCTGTATCTGTCATTGCAATGTCATACAGAACAATTCCAGTGTCCCTAAAATGTCCCCTGTTACACCTCTTTCCTCCTCCCCTCAGAACCTGTGGCGACCACTGCCCTTATACCAGTGGTGCAAGCTCTTCCTTTACTACGGCACTGATAAGTCTATGCCCCCTGAGTTGGTTCACGCCTCAGGCTTGAGGCTTTGGGGATGGTGGTGCCTGCTCTGCTCCCAGAGGGGGCATAGATCTTACGACTCTCCCAGCTCTTTCTGTCACTGACGGAGCTTTAGAAAGCCTTCTTTTGTGGCCAAACTGAGTAAAGCAAGGATAGGGTAAGGTTCTGTGTGGCCTGTAAGTACAAGCTGGAACTTGGTTGAGTGTGCGTTCAGTGTTTTCCTCTCGGCAGCAGTGCTCCACGCAGTGGTCTGATAGAGCTGGCATAGCCCATACTTATACTCAGCTTAAACCTAAAGCAATAGGAGCATAAACACTGTCGTAACGTGGCTTCTTTCTGCAAGAATGCTCATAATGAGTCCAAATATGTGAATGTTCTTCAAAACACAACTTATCAGGAGTTATGTGTTTCAGAGTGAATTTCACTGTGTTCTTAGTATGTGTTTATTTTTATTTATTTATTTTTTTACAATTTATTATTTGTTTCTCTCCCCTCCCCCCCCCGCCCCAGTTGTCTGTTCTCTGTGTCCGTTTGCTGCATGTTCTTCTTTGTCCACTTCTGTTGTTGTCAGTGGCACGGGAATCTGTGTTTCTTTTTGTTGCGTCATCTTGTGTCAGCTCTCCGTGTGTGCGGCGCCATTCTTGGGCAGGCTGCCCTTTCTTTCGCACTGGGTGGTGCTCCTTATGGGGTGCGCCCCTTGCATGTGGGAGTCCCCTAGTGGGGGACAACCCTGCGTGGCAAGGCACTCCTTGCGTGCATCAGCACTGCGCATGGGCCAGCTGCACATGGGTCAAGGAGGAGGCCCGGGGTTTGAACCGCGGACCTCCCATGTGGTAGACAGCCATCCTATCCACTTGGCCAAGTCTGCTTCCCAGTACATGTTTAGTTTAGTAGAAAAAATTGTACTTGTTCTGGGAAGGATCTTGCTGTTTTGTATAGTTTTTCTCTCTGGGCTATTATTACTATCAGTAGCATGCTTTTTACAGTTGCTGAAAATTTTTTATACCACCTATCAAAAAGGTACATATAATCACTGAGGGCATATAATGCTTTTTTTACATAATGTTTTCAGAATTGGAGACATAGGGTTGAGAATGGAGAAGAGAAATGTACTTGGGAATTGCTGTACTAGGTCACGAACAGGTCCTTGAAGGGGCTTGCGGGGACCTGGCTCTCGTCGGCCATGTTTAGTCTCCACCTCTACTCCAGGTTATCCGGTTACCACATTCGTAGCCTCAAGGTGCAGTGGTGAGAACTGTGTACAGTGAGGAGGTACGGTGATCAGGTACAGTGATGAGAGCTGCGTACAGCGATCAGGTACAGTGGTGAGAACTGTGTGTAGTGATGAGGTAGTGATGAGAACTGCTGTAATGATCAGGTACAGTGGTGAGAACTGTGTGTAGTGATGAGGTAGTGATGAGAACTGCTGTAATGATCAGGTACAGTGGTGAGAACTGTGTGTAGTGATCAGGTACAGTGATGAGAGCTGCGTATAGCGATCAGGTACAGGGGTGAGAACTGTGTGTAGTGATGAGGTAGTGATGAGAACTGCTGTAATGATCAGGTACAGTGGTGAGAACTGTGTGTAGTGATCAGGTACAGTGATGAGAACTGCTATGGTGATGAGGTATAGTGATGAGATGCAGTGATCAAAACTTTCTCTTTTATTTAATAGTTTGCCCTCCTGATTCTTCTTGATATTCATTTATTTGTCATCTATCTTGATCAGAATTGTAACCTATGCTGATAACTTTGAACAGATTATTACTGATAAAAGTTCAGATCTTCATTTTGATGTAAGGTTTGGATTTTTTTACATCAAGTGTATTACCTTGTATATACCTATATAAAATTTTATTTGCCAAACTTTTACTGATTTGCAAATTTCTGATCTTACCATCATTTTCACTGCCTTCATGTTTTTTCAAATCCAAAGGTTTTTTTTTAAAAATAAGGATGTCATATAAAGCTGATCCTACGCCATTCCCTAAGGAATCTGTTTTGTTAGGTAGGGCTCCGTGACATTGGGCACTCCCAGACACGTGTGAGACAGTTTTTGAGTGGCTTTGGTAGAGAGCCTCATCCTGAGGTAATCAACTATGCTTACTTGGTTCAGAGACTCCGACTCCGTTTTCTGGGAACTTTCTCAGTTCCTTCATGTAACATTCTTCTGTCACCTGTTGTTAGCTCTTTAGATACTGCTAGTATCTAACAAGTTTGGGCCAGTATCCTTGAATTTCTTGAAGTAGTCCAAGTAGAAGGGTTATCAGGGGAAGAGAATGGCAAAGGAGGATGAGGGCTGGTTAGGTTTGCTTGCTTTGAAGTGCTGTGTAATTTAGCCACTAGCTCAACTTCATACCACCTAGCTGTTGACTTTTTTTTTTAACCCGTCCACAGGTGTTTGTTTTGTTGTTGTTTTTTAAACATCTCTTATGGCATGAATTCATCGGGAGTAGGCCCCAGGAGCTCACGCTCCTTCCCACTGGTTCTCAAAAAGTGGGCTTCTCTGGGTGGAGCAGGCTGCACTCCAGCTGGGCCCAGCTGCCTTTCTCTTTGGCGTCCTTTTTCCAGTCCTTTTCCATCATGTTTGAGGAGGCTGTCTCTGCTCTTAGAGGCCTTAATATGCGCAATACATACATTAATGCTCTTGGCAAGAATCTTGTCCTCAGACTGTTTGCCACGATACTAGCTGCACACTGGGGACACTGAAGAGTCTTCTAGTGAGAACACTGTAGACTCTTCCGGTTTGGCTGTGGTAGCGCCGACAACACGCTGGAGACACTGTAGAGTCTTACGGTTTGGCTGTGGGAACACCGACAGCACATGGGAATTGTAGACTTCCGGTTTTGCTTTGGTAACATTAGTGGCATTCCTCTTTGAGCAATGCCCATTCCCTTGATGTCTGCAATATCGCCTTTCTTGTGGATTTACATATACATGGCCAAAGGAACAACTTCCTGTTTTCTAAAAGGCCTAGAAAACATATAGCAGGTGCTTTCCCTGCTGTGTTTGTCATTTTGGCAAATTACTGCAAGATGGCAGTTCTAGCCGAAAATACTAGATTTTGTTTTTTTTCCCATTTTTCATGTATTTATTTGTGTATTTTTAAAAGAAGCCTTAGGTTACATAAATGTTATGTAAAAATATGAGGGATTTCCATATGCCCCACTCCCGCCGCCTCCCACACTTTCCCACATCAGCAACATCCTTCATTAGTGTGATACATTTGTTACAGTTGATGAACACACTGAAGCATTGCTACTATCCGTGTCTGCAGTTTGCATTATAGTTTGCACACTGTCAGCACAATTCTGTAGGTTATGACAAAATATATAATGGCTCGTATCCATTATTGCAGTATCATGCAGGACAACCCCACTGTCCTGAAAATACCTCTGTTTTACACCCATTTTTCCCTCTCCCATCCCTCAGAACCTCTGGTGGCCCCTGTCTTTATGTAAATGATAAGAGTTCTTCCATTGCTAGACGAATAATGAGTCTATAGTAGAATAATTAGTCTACTTTAGTCCATTGTTCGGTCCCCAGTTTTGAGGACCTTGGGATGGTGATGCCCACTCTGCTGCTAATTGAAAGGGAGTTTAGATCCCATGGGGCAGGTGGGTGGCGCTATCTTGCTTGCAGTTGCAGTCACTCTGTTCCTTAGGATGGGTGTTGTCCATCGTCATCTCCTTGTTAGTTGTCCTGCGTTGAAAAGACTAGCTATTAACTTTTTTTTTTTTAAATTTTGAGGTAGTGGGGGCCCGGGATTGAACCCGAGACCTTGTAAGCCAGCACTCATCCACAGAGCCACGTTGTCTCCCTTGAGTTGTTTTTCTCTTTTTTTCTTGTTCTTCAATTTTGTTTTTTTCAGGAGGCGCTGGGATCTGAACGTGGGACCTCCCGTGTAGGTGGTAGGAGCTCAACTGCTAAAGCCACGCCGTGCCCTTCTTCTGCCTTTTTTTTTTTTTTTTTTTAATATAAACATTTTGTTTTTGTTTTGTTTTGAGGTATTGGGGCTGGGGATTGAATCTGGGACCTCATATGTGGGAAGCTGGCACTCAACCACCGAGCCACATTGGCTGTGCTCACTTTTTTTTTTTCTTAAAGATTAACTTATTTCTCCTCCCACCCATTCCCCTCATTGTCTGCTCTCTGTGTCCATTCACTGTGTGTGCTTCTGTGTCTGCTTGTATTCTCATTAGGCGGCTGTGGAAACAATCCTGGGGCCTTCCGGAGTGGGAGAGAGGCAATTACTCTCTTGCGCCACCTCAGCTCCCTGTTCTGCTACGTCGTCTTATTTTCTGTCCTCTGTGTTTCTTGTTGCATCATCTTGCTGTGCCAGCTCTCCATGTCGGCCAGCACTCCTGTGTAGCTTTCCTGTACCGGGCGGCATTCCTGCATGGGGCAGCTTTCCTGTGTGAGTCAGCTCACCACATGGGCCAGCTTTCCCTCACCAGGAGGCCCTGGGCATCAAACCCTGGACCTCCTGTATGGTAGATGGGAGCCCAATTGGTTGAGCCACATCTGTTTCCCTGACCTAACTTTTTTAGTGTCAGTAGAGGGTGCTTGCCATCTCATTAAATCTCATTTCTGTGACTTGAATGAAATTTGCAAATAATGTTACTAAATGTTTTAGAAGGGTCAAGGTTAGAGACCGTTTAATTTTTTGTTGGAGGCAACAACTTTGATAAACTAAGGACCATACAAGCTTTAAGATGGAAAAAGGTTTGTTTTCATAGCAGCTTGAAATGTATTTGAAGCAATAGTTAAAAGTAAAAAGTTTTTTTCTGGACAAAATTAAGCTTGAGAGAACAGGTTAGGTTGGCTATTGCTCGACAGCAGCTGCTTCAGGCTTTGTAAGCCATGTGGTCTCTGCTGGGACTGCTCAAGTCTGCTATTGGTAGCATCCACGACAGTGCACAAATGAGTGGGGTGGCTCTGTTCCAATAAAACTGTATTTACAAAAACTAGGAATTGGGCTGGATTTGGCCTCAGGGCACAATTTCACTGACCCTTGGATTAGGTGATTTGTTGTTTTTTTTTTAAGTAGGGTTTTGAGCTGTAATCTGTATATAGTAAAATTTACCCCTTTACTGTGTATAATTCCCCGAGTTTTGACAAATGCATGTAGTCATTTAACCAGTAACACCACAATCAAGACAGAGCAGTTCCTTCATCCCCCCAAATTCCCTCATACTCCTCTGTAGTCAACCCTTCCCTCCACCCCTCACCCCCGGCAAGCAGTGCTCTATTTTTCGTCCTTATGGTTTTTTCTCTTTCGGAATGTTGCATAAGTGGAATCATAGAGTAGGAAGCATTTTGAAGTCTGGCTCTTTCATTGAGCATAATGCATTTGAAATAAACCGGGCTGTCATGTTGTGGTGATTTTCAGTAGTTTGTTCCTTTTTACTGCTGAGTAACATTCCATCGTATGGATATGCCTAAGTTTGTTATTTATTCAGCAGTTGATGGACATTTCGATTGTTTCCAGTTTTAGGCAATTACGAATCAGGCCCCGTAAACATTTGCACAAAGGCTTTGTGTGAAATTAGTCTTGATTTCTCTTAGGTAAATGGCTAGGAGTATAATTACTATAGGTAAAATAAAGTATGTGTTCAACTTTGTAAGAAACTGTGAGGCTGTTTTCCAAAGAAACTATGCATATTTCTTTTTCATTGGTCAGTGATGGGCTCCTGATTTTGGCAGCGGCATGGCATCCAGCAGACAATCCATGTCTCGTATATTACTCTCTGATAACAGTGGAAGATAATGGCTACCAAATGTCTGATACAGTTACGGTGGAAGTCACTCAGTATAGTCCACCTTTTCAGGTAAGAGTTGAATTACACAGGGCAGCAACACATTGGGTTTTCTCTCTAACGATTGCAGAAAGAAAATTTTTGGAGAGATGCACCGTCAGAGCTGGAAAGCACATTAAAATACCTTGGTTTTAGACATGGCTGCGTTTTCTCTGCCATCTCAGTGTCTGTCCTTTGCTCATCCTTGGCTAATGGGAAATGAGCGTGGAGGCGGCCAGCAGTTTGTTTCTTCTGTTCTACCTCTAAAAGGGGTTATCATTTCTCTAGTAGTGAGTTGAAAGGAAATAATTGCTGATGCATGCAAGTTGAAAGTAAGGAAGAAACACACCTGAGAGGAATTGGGTTGTGGTTTTGAGCCCTTGGTATTACAGAAAAATTCCCTTTCTGCCCAAAGCAGGATTATATTTGTAGGCAACAACATTTTATACTAATCAAAGTTCTTGTAAACCTTTAAAAGGCAGGGTCTCTAGTTTTAAGTTAATAGTAGTTAAACTTTTATAAATAGTATTGTTTAATAATTGTGATGTTCATGCGGAAAAACCTTATTAGCTATAAATTCAATTCATTTTCTATAGAATCTTAATTCTTTTAAAATCCTTATTCTTAATATGATTTTTAACAATCCTGTCAGAAAATATTTTAATTTGTTCTTTTATTTTACTTAGAAATAAGTCTTATGTTTTCTGATTATGAAAGAAAAACATGCTTCAGTGTTAAATTTTTTTTCGGACAGTGAGAGAGGGTATAAAGCAGAGGATTTACAATTTAAAAAAACAACAACAAAAAACAAACCCTGGGATTCCCATTTTTAATATTTTGTTTGTGGGGGTGGGGCTTAGGGGAGAAAAAAGTATTTTGTTTATAAAATAGCCTCTTTAACAACAGCTATGTTATTTTTAGCCTTTGTTAATAAAATCTAATTAAATAATAACATTTAATTTCTATTCCTGCCTTTGATTTTAGTATGTGTACTTGGAGAAAACTCTGTTTTCTTGTGCTAGATATCTTGACAGTAAAGAACCAAAATGTTCATCAGGTTTATAAAGTATTTGCCAGTTCCAAAATGAATAATATAATGAATTAATGCTTTTATTTTCTTATATTTATTATATGAATTTAATTATATCTTATCACCATGGAAATGTTTTCAAAATTTGCTAATTATTTGCAACTAAACAATGATTTTTTTAATGGACGTATGTAAGTTTACAAGGAAAATGAGTGTATTGTCACTTTATCATACCATTTTATGAGCTGTGTTGTGCAAAAGCATGAATTAGAAACTCATATAAACAAGTGTTTTTGTTTCGATACCCCTTAAATGTAATCATTAATTTCTAGTCTGAAGACCTGATAATGTGTCGGTTGGTGGTCCCAAACTTCTCAAGCCAGACTGCCTATCTGTACACCGAAAATGCTGTCTATGTGTGCTCCACAGGAACTGGGAAATTTTCTCATCCTCAGGAGAAAATTACCTTTAACACACAAGGTAAAGTACCAGTGTTAAGAAGCATTATTGGTCATTCTGTTTTTATTCTGTTCCCTTAAGTGTTTCCTCAAGCGCAGCAGCCCCTGGTGTTTCTGAGGCATTCAGTACCACACCCACAGAAGCTGCAGTCACAACCCTAAAGAAAAGCCAGAAAGGTGGTAGAATTCTTAAACTGTTTCATATAGGGGCAGATAAAAGTAACATTTTTTTCCCCAGGAGAAGAGGCCAAGAAGGAAAGAACTGACACTAGGAGAAGTAATGGCTTTTTCTGAGTTAGTAGAAGTAACTTAGGCTGAGTTGATGTTCTTTAACTAAGATTTGTCTGGACCCTGCACAAGAGAATCCAGGTGTTGGACTTACACAAAGGAGCCGGAGTGGGTGCAGAGGGGGACGGAGCTGGCCAGGAGTGAGAAGAAGCTGAGCAGACCTGAGCAGGAGAGGGCACAGTCCAGGGGCTGTCGATGGTCCCTGTGGCCCAGGACGGGGCCTTGCCCTGGGTAGTAGAATGTTCTTAAGAGCACTGAGCAAGCCTGGACCTTTCTTTCTTAACAGTTTCATTGGCTGGTCTGATGGAATTCAGTAAGTGGTCTCTACAGGATTGTAAAAACGGTTATTCCAAGTTTTGCAGCATGAGTAATTTCCATTTTTGGCTTACCCATAGGTTTTAGGCTTACTGTCATGACTATACTCATTGCTGTCTTGCAGGTTTTGTTCATATCGTCCTTGAAGCTGAAGGGCACAGAGCCTGCTTCAAATGACAGCAGGTTCTCGACATTTGACTCTGGGATTAAAAAATTCAGTTCAGAGGAAGAGTCATGTTTTGTCAAGGGGGAAACTTGTTAATGATTTTCTGCTTAGGGCAGTAGATATTGGAAAGCATTTTTTTTGGTTATGGGTATTTGTGTGTTTCTGCTTTATTTAGGAGACAGTGTTTTGGGCGCTGGTTCCTGTGGCGGGGTGCCTGTCATTTTTTCTAGAAACAGTGGGTTGGTGTCTATCATGCTGAAGGAGAATGTGTCCATGTTAGCAGAAGACCTTGAAGACTCCTTAGCATCTTCGGTTGCTGGACCAAGCAACGAGGTAAAGTTGTTCCATACGATTTTTAAAAGCCCAGCAGTTCTAGAAGATTTATAATTTAAAAAAACAGTTCTGGAACTCCCTCGCCCTCTTTGTCCTCTTTCCCAGAGGCAAACACTTCTTTCAGGCCTTTCTTCTGGTGTTTTTTTTCCGTATTTCTAAGCAGTATGCATATGTTCCTGTCCCCTGATTCTTATATTCTTTTGGTTTCCTATGATGGAAGATGACGATTGGGGTAACAGACTTCTTCCTCCGTCCTCATCTTCCTGGTATAAGTTTTTTCATTATAATGATGTTGTGACTATTACTTACAGTTTGTTGAGCCAAATAATGGACTGATTATGATTATATTTCTTTCATTATTACATCTTATGTATGATTTATTGTACATCAATATATTTATTATACATCTTTGTATAATTCTTGGAGTTAATAATGGACACATTTTACATTTGCTTACTTTTCTTTACTCTCTGGCTTAGCTGTCCCACATACCCCCAACACGTAAAATGCCTCTCGGTATAGTTTATTCCTACTCAGATCTCAAGGAACTGTACGGTATACTTCTCTTGTCTTGGAGCTTCCCTTCTCCATGATCCTCCAGTTCTCAGCAGGACTGGCTCCTTGTTCCACACCTCGGGTTCGACTCCTCTCTGCTCTGTCACTCACGTTCCTCTTGGTTTTTTATCTTCATGTGCTACAGATGTTTTTATTAGAACCATCAGGCATCGTGGTGTATGAGGTCGTGTCCCCATTTTTTCTTGTTATTTTGGTAGGATTTTTTAGAGGAATACTGGGATAAAAATCTATCTTTTGTTTGTCATCTTGAAACCAACCGTATGTTTTGTTTTGTTTTTTATTTTAAGAAGGTACCGGGCGTTGAACCCAGGACCTCATACGTGGGAAGCAGGCATTCAAACCCCTACGTTACACCCTCTCCCCCCAACCATATGATTTTTTTTTCATTTATTGAAGTACATCATTCATATATAAACATACATAGACAATAAGTGTATAGTGATAGTTGTGAATTTACAAAACAAACATACATAACATCACATAGGGCTCTCATACCTCACCCTACCAAACACCTTGCATTGTTTTGAAACATTTTTAACTAATGATTAAAGAGCATCCTCAAAATATTACTACTAACCAAAATATCTTATGTTTGGTATCTCTTTCCCCCAACCCGGCCTATTATTATTATTATATCATTTATACGTGAACATACATAAGCAATAAGTGTATCGTAAAAGCTGTGAACTTAGAAAACAAATATGTATGACATTAAATGGGTCCCATACATCAACCCACAGCCAACATCTTGCATTGCTAGGAGACATTTATTACAAATTATGAAAGAATATCATCAAAATCTTATTACTAACTATAGTCCTTATCTTACACTTGGTGTATTTTTCCCGCAACCCACCCTATTATTATTTTTAAAATATATTTTTGTGACAGAAGTTGTGAACTTACAAAATAGTCATGCACATGTAGAATTCCCATACAACATCCCTCTAGCAGCATACCACACCACGGTAGAACATTTGTTACAGATTATGAGGTAATCAATAGTGTACATTTGGCACAATAGGCCCATAGTATACATTTGGCACACTTTTTCCATACTCCCCCATTATCAACACAGTACATCTTTGGCATAGATGAATGAATATTACAATATTACTATTAACCATAGTCCACAGGTCACTCCAGTTGTATTTTTCCCATGCTTCTCCACATTCCCACCACCCTGCAATAGTGTTGTGCATCTGCTCTAGCTCACGAAGGACACTCTTGCATCTGTACCATCAACCACAATTCTCATCCAGCTCTAGGTTTACTGTGTTAGTCCCTAGATTATTCTCTAGCTTTCCATCAATTGGTATTTACATCCCTAGACTACCCTTTTCAGCCACATTCCCATTTATAAACCAGCTGTTACTCACTATAACGTGTCACCATCAGCTATACCTTTCTATACTTTTACAGTAAAGTTACATTAAACATCAGTAGTCCATCTCAGTCCTCCTCTCAACTCCTTTAAGAATTCACCACCTACACCAGGTCTTGAAGATATTTTCCTACATTTTCTTTGAGAAGCTTTATGGTTCTTGCTTTCATATTTAGGTTTTTGTTCCATTTTTAGTTAGTTTTTGTATAAGGTGTGAGATAGGGGTCCTCTTTCTTTTGGCTATGGATATCCAGTTCTTCCAGCACCATTTGTTGAATGACTGTTCTGCCTGAGCTTGGTGGGTTTGACAGGCTTGTCAAAAATCTCTTGGCCCTAGATGTGAGAATCTGTTTCTGAACCTTCAATTCAGTTCCCTTGGTCTGTGTGTCTGTCTTTATGCCAATACCGTGCTGTTTTTACTACTGTAGCTCGTCCAGTAGTGAGAGTCCTCCAACTTTGCTTTTCCTTTTTATGATGTTTCTGGGTATTCAGTACCCCTTACCCATCCATATAAATTTGGTAATCGTGCTTTCCATTTATTTCAAAAATGCTCGTGGAATTTTAATTAGGATTGCTCTGAATATATCAATTTGAGTAGAACTGACATCTTAATGATATTTAGTCTTCCAAGCCATGAGCATGGAATGTTCTTCCAATTATTTAGGTCTTTTTAAATTCTTTTAACAATGAGTTTTAGTTTTCTGAATACAAGTGCTTTACAACGTTGGTTAAGTTTATTCCTAATACTTGGGTTTTATCTGTCATATTTATTTCCACCACTCTTTTGACACTTTTAGTCACTTTTACTGATATAGTCTCATTTCTAGACTTTCTTCCAAGCCTCTCTCTACTGTCTTTTCTTTTCAGGCTGTATCACACCCTTTACTATTTACTACAAAGCCAGTCTCTTGGTTATAAACTCTCTCAGTTTCTGTTTATCTGTGAATATTCTAAACTTGCCCCATTTTTGAAAGAAAGTCTTGCTGGAAGTTTTTTTCTCGCAATATCTTAAATACCACTGTCTTCTTGCCTCCAGGGTTTCTCATGAGCAGTCAGCATTTACTCTTATTGGGTATCCCTTATATGCTATGGATTGCTTTTCTCTTGCTGCTGTAAGAATTCTTTTTGTCCTTGGCATGTGACAGTCTGATTATTATGTGTCTTGGAGTTGATCTATCTGGATTTATTTGGATGGGAGTATGTTGTACTCCTTGGACATGAATAGGTATGTCTTTCAATAGGGTTGGGAATCTTCTACCATTGTTTTTTCAAATATTCCTTCTGCGCCTTTTCCCTTCTCTTCTCCTTCTGAACACTCATGACACGTATGTTTGCGTGTCTCTTGCTATCGTTTAGTTCCCTGAGACCTTGTTTAATTTTTCCCATTCTTCATCTGTTCTTTGTATGTCACTTTCAGAGGCCATTTCTTCAAGCTCGTCAATCCTTTCTTCTGCCTCCTCAAATCTGCTATTATATGATTCCACTGTATTTTTTTTTAATCTGCCCCCTTGTGGCTTTTTGCTTGCTGTCTGCTTTCTGTGTTCATTCACTGTGTGTTCTTCTGTGTCTGTATTTTATTTTTATTTATTTCCTCCCCCCCATGTGGCTTGCTTGCTGCCTGCTCTCTGTGTCCATTTGCTGCGCGTTCTGCATTTTCACTTGTCTCCCTTTTTGTTGTGTCACCTTGCTGAGTCGATTCTCCATAGTACTTGCAGGCCGGGCAGCACTCCATTAGCATGCAGGCCAGCCTGCCTTCACAAGGAGGCCCCAGGACGTGAACTCATCGCCTCCCATATGGTAGACGGGAGCCCAGCTGATTGAGCCACAGAGGCTTCCCCCGATGTATTTTAAATTTCATTTATTGTGCCTTTCATTCCCAGAAGATCTGTTATTTTTTCTGCATATGCTTTCAAATTCTTTGTGTTCATCCAGTGTCTTCTTTTTAAGATTTATTTTTCTCTCCTTCCCCACTACCCCCACCATTGTCTGCTCTCTTGTGTCCATTCACTGTGTGTTCTTCCGTGTCCACTTACGTTCTCAGCAGCACTGGGAATCTGTGTCTCTTTTTTTTGTTGCGTCATCTTGCTGTGTCAGCTCTCCATGTGTATAGTGCCACTCCTGGGCGGGCTGCGCTTTTTTTGCGTGGGGACAGCTCTCCTTGCGGGGCGCACACCTTGTGCATGGGGGAGGGGATACCCCTGCGTGGCATGGCATTCCTTGTGCGTGGCAGCACTGTGCATGGGCCAGCTCACCACACAGGCTGAAGGCCCTGCGTTTGAACCCTGGACCTCCTATATGGTAGGCAAACACTCTTATCAGTTGAGCCACATCTGCTTCTCCCATTGTCTTCTTTTCTTTTTTTTTCCCCATTGTCTTAATATCCTTAACCTTTTTAGCCATCTCCTTGAATTTGTTAAGGAGAGTTGTTTGAACACCTATGAGTAGTTGTTTCAACTCCTTTATGTCATCTGGAGGCTTAGCTTGCTCCTTTAACTGGGCCATATCTTCCTGTTCCTTGGAGAGGATTGTAATTTTTTGTTGGTGTCTTGGCATCTGGTTTACTAGATGTATTTATTATGGGTGTAGTTTCTCTCTTTAGGACTCTATCTCCCTTGCTGGTTGGGTAGTAGGAGCCAAGGATGTAGTTGGTGCTGTAAGCTGTGGAGGCTCAAGCTGTCCTCATTGCCCCAGGGAGCAGTGATGCTTCTCCCAACTTTCTCCTTTGCCAGGGGTAGGGACAGAACCATAGCGGTATGGAATAATCCAATTTGTGCAGGCCTAGACTGTAGTTGCCCAGAGAGACGATGAAGCTTCATGCCCTTCCTCCCCTGCCTGGGGCGGGGATGGAGCTGCAGGTGTGGGCAGCAGTCTACGCAGTGCGGGTCCAGGTGACCGCAGTTGCCCAGGTGGAATTCTGATTATTTGGTTTGTGCCAGCCAGTTGTTTCTGCAGTTACTTGGAGAGGCTGGTGCAGGGCCCCCAGCCTCCTCCCTGCTAGAGGCGGGGCTGAAGCCTAGGCAGGCTGCAGGCCGATCTGGGTGAAAGAAGCCAGTCCCTGCCATCACTGATTTTCAGTCCATCTGCTTCCACTCATGCCAGGGGTAGAGTTAAAATGGCAGCTGTCTGTCTCTTTCTGACTTAGACAGGTTCAGACTTTAGCTGTTTTTAGGATTATACTTTAGCCCACTGAATTTACTTATCAGTAGCTGAAGCTGGTGCCTAGTCGTCTCTTCCTCCCCTGTTTTTGGGAAGTGGAGCTTCCAATTCCAACCACGGAACATCTCCTGAGGCTGCTTGTGCCACCAGTGGAGGATGGGCACTGACCTCTGAGGCGTGGAGTCTCTACTTACAGATATTCTCTGCAGATGGGCATTCTCCTCCTTCCATTCCTTCAGGGATGTTGCAGGATGCTTTTCTGGTCTCCTGGAGCCCCCAAACAGGTGCTTTAGAGAGCTCTGGGTGTTTACTAACTGCCCTGTAGCAGGAGCTGACTCTAGGAGCTCCGTACTCTGCCACCATCCTGCTGGTTGTTCCCCAACCCTATGATTTTGATCACTCTTTTACATGAGACGAAAAGTTACTTAATATTGTTTGGATAATTTCCATTTGCGTGTATTCATTTTGAAACGTAAGACTTCCTGTAGTTCAGAATTAAAGTGCTTTGGTAGTTTCAACAGAATTTTTTCCACTTTCTTTTTAAAATATGTGGTTATTGTAATACTGCTGCATGCTTTGAAGCTATCTTACAGTAGTCCATTTCTTTTAGATTTTCCTAAATCTTTGTTTAATCTTAAAATTTGTAATCAACCATTATACTTAGTAATATGCATTGTAATGATTTTGTAAAGTCAAATCTATAAAAAGATTGTATTGCATTAAAGTAAACCTCTAGAAATAGTGCTGGTGAAATCTCCAAGTAAAGTTATAATGTAGTCCTGAATTGCCCATCTTTCCTGTAGGACTTCTGCTGTGCCCTTGCTGCAGCGCGCCCTGTCTCAGTGAGCACCTGGAGCACCTAAGCACAAGCTGTGACAGCCTGGGCCTGCGTGTTGCTGCTGTCTTAGGTTGTGTCCAGATTTTAGTACAATAGTAGAGAATATTCTGGTGCCTTCACCTCTAATTTTTTTTTCTTTTTTTCTGTTTTTGGTTATTTTACAGAATATGGTTTTTGAAGCCAGTACAAAGAATGAAACTATAGCACAGGAAGACAAAACCAAATTGTTAAAAGCTGCTTTTCTTCAATACTGCAGGTATTACATGTTCTACTGACATGCTGCTTATTTGTTGACTGATGCCATCAGGGGGAGGATGTATTTCTGAGCTTTGGCATTTTAATGAACTATTATTCCGTAGCTGGTAGTCATAGGAGGGTTCCAACCAGACTAGGAAAAAAATGACCTGCCTTATCTTTCTACTTAGTGGAGAACAATGGAGGTATTAAAAATGGTGGTCATGAAGATAGCTTGGAAGGGCCTTTTCTGTCCAGTGTTAAGGGAAATAAGTTGCATACAACGTTCAGTTGGTGCTGTAAAGGAATAGAATTGGTCTGCTGGTAGGGTTTGGTGTATACAGAGTTCCACAAAACTTGGTGGCTTTGGTATTTGGGTTTGGGCCCAGGTGGGTTGTGTGTGGTCAGCTGCTGGCTGGGCCTGGCTGGCCCCTGTCGTTTCTGGTGCTGTGGCTGGCCAGCTGTCTCTGCTTCCCGTGGCCTCGGAAACTGGAGGTACGCTGACCTTGTTTACTCACTGTGGGGTTCCAAGGGCAGCGAGAGAGCAAGCCTCAAGTGCCCAGGCACTCTCCACGTCTGCTCGTGCTGCGTGCGGCTCACTGGGAGGTCACTCAGGGCGTGTAGACCAGAACTGCTGGCCGTTCCCATGACCAGTCTGGTTTGGAGGTGAATTCAGTCATTTCCACGTATTCTAGACATGTGTCCTGTATGTTGTATTCTGGTACCTTCCTTACAAGGTGTAGTAAATGCAGACTTCAATGAATGTTCAGGAAATGCGTGCCCCTAATTAGCTGCTGGAGACTCAGGTCAGACTGTGTAAAATTCCAGCGATCCCGTTTCTTCATTTTTGAGGTGATACGTGGTGTGGAATTTGGAATGGGTGAAGGATCCACTAGTTTATCTTTTGTTTTGAGTAAAATTTCAGAGTTTGCTGCCTGCCTTTCCTCCAGGTCTCAGCTCGCAATCCCATCTGCCCCCTCCTGGTGATATCTAGGCTTGTGCCTAGGACAGACACAGTGGCTCACTCACAAAAGGGTTGACACGTGTGTTTTTAATTCTGTGCCATCGTAATGATGTACTGAACTTTATTTCTTGTCCAGAAGGGGCTCCGTTGGACGGGGTTTTCTATTTAGCATAGTGTTCCTGTTGCTTCTTGGCCTTTTGACCGAGATCATGCGTAAACGGTTTATCTTGTTCTGTTGCGTGGTCTTCAGTCTTACTGCCAAGATTTGGATTAAAATTTGCTATGATTTTATCTTGCACAAATTTATCCTTCTAATACAATTCTGTCATATTTATGGTATTGCAAATTTGAAATGATAATGCAGCAAGTCACCACTCAATTTTAAATGTTTTACAGGGAAGATTTTAGCCATGAGATGGGATCTTAAGTCCTAGTAGTACGCTATATACTAGTAGTATAGAGTGTAAGTTTAGCTCTGGTCAGTAGGTGCCGTGGAAGCCCTGGAGCAGCTTTGCTCTTGGGTGTATCCTGTTTAGCATGGTTGAAGTTGATTGAGATTAAGTCATTATTTCTTGGGTAGCGTCACCAGCCTTGAAGATTTACACTTTTCACAAATGGAACTGTACTTCTCAGGCAGGATTTTTCGACCTTGGCACTGGTGCCCTCTGTGACGGTGTGTGTTGTGGGGCTGGGTTGTGGGATGTTCAGCCCAGCCCTGGCCCCTGCCCACTGAAGGCCAGGAGCTCCCTTTTCCCCAAACACATGGGCAGGTGGTCTCTGCAGATCAGAATTAGCTGATTACACTTTAAAGTGTTACCTGTTTTGTTTTTTGCTAATTTAATATTAATGTAATTTTATGATATGATTTCTTTGAAATCTTATTTGGGTCTTCATTTTACTTCACTGAGAAACAGATTGTTTTGCTCATGAGTTGTAGTGAACTTCCTCTGTTGGTTAGGGTAGTTATGGACTGAACATTGCCATCTTAACTTTTTATTCCCATAGCCTACAGTGTAACCAGATCTCCAATTTCAACCTGATCTTTCAACAATTTTAGGCAGCATATTCACCTCTAGTTGCATTCATTTGGTCATTCAGAGCAAAAGCTCAGGAGATGTGTCTTTAAACATTCTTTTTTTGTTTTTAATTTTTGTGTTCAGTCCTGCAGCAATCACCTAACAGGATTTTCCTCCCTGGGTTATTCCCACCTAATCTTCTCTCAGCCTCGTACTTGGAATGATCTTTCCGAGAAATAGAACCTATTGTGACATTTCCTTCCTTTAAACTTGTGCCTGACTGATACTACCCTTAGGATTCAGTCCAGCCTCCGTAACGTGGTTTTCAGGACTCTGTTTTTGCAGTTCATTCATTCTGAATTTATTATATCATTTCTTCATATGAACTGTGCCTAAGCCCACTTGGTTTCATTGAAACCTTAGTTCTCCTCTCATCTCTGACCAGTTTAGAACAGTCCGTCGTCTTTCCCGCCAGCTCCCCATCCTTCAGCCGGCAGTGTTTGGTGAGCTCTACCTGGAAGCGTTTTCCCTCTGCTTCCTGGGTGATCTTGTGGTCCCCCGGCTTCACTCTGATGAAGAACCCCTTAACCCTTCTCTCTCGCCTGTGCGTCCCCTCCTGGGCCACAGGCTCGCCTGCCGACCGGCACGACCACACTCTGCAGAAGGCTTCCCCGGCCTTGCTGGACTAGCTCTGTGCCCACCACCCCCTCTAGGAAGATCCTCCTGCCCCTCTGAGGCCGAGGTTTCCTCCACGTGCCCTGGAGCCCCCGTTCTTCCCCCGTGCCTGTTACACTGTGCGTAGCTGCTTGTTTCCCTGCCGGGTCCTGGGTGGACTCTGGGCCTGTTTTTTTTTTTTCTTGAAGATTTATTTTTTATTTCTCTCCTCTCCTCTCCCCCCGCCCCCAGTTGTCTGCTCTCCGTGTGCAATCACTGCGTGCTCCTCTGTGACGGCTTCTCTCCTTATCAGCAGCTCCTGGAATCTGTGTTTCTTTTTGTTGCGTCATCTTCTGTGTCAGGTCTCCGTGTGTGTGGCACCATTCCTGGGCAGGCTGCGCTTTCTTTCGCACTGGGCGGCTCTCCTTACGGGGCACACTCCTTGTGTGTGGGGCTCCCCTACGCGGGCGTGGCACAGCACTCCTTGTGCGCATCAGCACTGTGCATGGGCCAGCTCCACACGGGCCAAGGAGGCCCAGGGTTTGAACTGCGGACCTCCCATGTGGTAGACGGACAGATGCCCTATCCATTTGGCCTCTGCTTCCCTGGGCCTGCTTTCAAATCTCTCCTTTGCCATTCTTTCTCCATCACCTAGTGGGTAGGAAGTTTCAAGATTTATTTGTTGAATTAATGCAGAGTAGTTTTCTCCCCCTTTAATTAAATGCAATTTATTGGAAGTAATTAATTTTGGGCTAAAACCTATGAATGAGACTTTCGCTTCACAATTTTTTCATGTTGAGTTTGAAAATGTTTTACCTCCCTTAATACTTTTGTTTTCCAATGTTCTTTCAGAAAAGATTTGGGTAATGCCCAAGCGACGGTTGATGAGCTCTTTCCCGCTCACCTGGATTTGGGTTCTGATGCCGACCTGGACAGAGCCGTGGCCCAGATCAGCGTGGACCTGGTGGACGACTTCCCCGCCTCCGACCCGCGGTGGGCCGAGTCTGTCCCTGAGGGTGAGGGGCCTCTGAGCGGGGAGGGGTCCTGGCTGTAGTAGAGCATCGCGCGCAGGGTGTGCTTTACTTTCCCAAACAAGGTGATGGTACCTGAGTAGTTGAACTGAAGGACCGTTGGCTCAAATCCTGATTGACCCTGCTTGGCTGTCTTGGCGTTTTATTTCTGAAAGGAGACTGGGGGCAGAGTTAGGCATTGGCACTCATACGCCCCCAAATGAAATAATTTGGGTGTAATCCTTGTATTTGGGTGGTAGAAATTATGCATCCACTCACTTGTAGGTTTTTTTTTTTTATTTTAATAGCAGTAGGTATCATTAAACCCGGATGTTAATGTGTTGACGTTTTGTTGTGTCTTAACAGAAGCCCCTGGGTTCAGCAATACATCACTAATTATTCTTCACCAGCTGGAGGACAAGATGAAAGCCCATTCTTTCCTTATGGAGTTTATTCACCAAGTAAGGTTCTAATTTGTTTAGAGCCGGCACGGCTGGGGCGCCTGGCTTTATGAGCCTTTTTTCAGCTCTCTCCAGGAAATGTTGTGTTGGGTGAGGAATGATTAGTGTGTTCCTTTTCTGTGGTTATCTAAAAGTAAGTAATTCCAGTATAAAAGTTATGTCGAAAATAAGGTGAAAAAAAAAATACCGTATTTTGTCAGAAATGTTTCAGCTTTTTTTGATAACACCATGTGATACCTTAAAGACCAGACCTGTTAAAAGCAGGACTCATTTTGACTTCTCGTGAGCTTTTTTTTCAATCCTCCGCCTTGCGGCTTTTTGCTTGCTGTCTGCTTTCTACATCCATTTGCTGTGTGTTCTTCTGTGTCTGTGTTTTATTTTCTAAAATTTATTTATTCCCCCCCTTGCGGCTTGCTTGCTGTCTGCTCTGTGTGTCCATTCACTGCGTGTTCTGTGTTTTTGCTTGTCTACCTTTTTGTTGCGTCACCTTGCTGAGTCGGCTCTCTGCCGCGCCCGGGCCAGCAGCTCTCTGCAGCGTGCGGGCAAACCTGCCTTACAAGGAGGCCCCAGGGCGTGAAGCCAGGGCCTCCCATATGGTGGACGGGAGCCCAGCTGACTGACCCACAGCCGCTTCCCTCCTGTGAGCTTTTATATAAAAACTTAGGTTTTCACAAATTGGCTTTGTAGCATTAGGAAGATAATAAAGAACATTAAGGTAGTGACAGATTTTTATAGAGAGATTTAAAATTTTGAAATCCCTGTAGAATCAAACCCTCATTTGAAATGTTCTTTTTCCATTTTTGAAGGGGTATTGTATCCTCAATTACAGCCAGCCTAAATTAGAAAATATTTTTGCTGATGGACAGAACTTTTACCCAAAATCACCATCCTTGCCAGGTTCATAAAAAGTGGTTCCCAGTACATATCCAAATTAATGAGTTTAACCCCTATTTTTCCTGCTTTTTAAAATTATTTATTATTTTTAGGCGATACCAGGGATTGAACCCATGACCTTGTACATGGGAAGCAGGCTCTCAACCACTGAGCTACACCTGCTCCCTTTGCTGCTTTCTTTGTTGTCTTTTTTTTTTTAACAAATCAGTTTTATTGATACATATTAGTAAAACATGCAGTTCATCCAAAGTGTACTATCAATGGTATTTGGTATAATCATGTAGTTACACATTCATCGCTTTAATCATCATTAGAGCATTTTCATTATTTCAATAATAAACAAAAACAGACAAACAAGGAAATTACTCACCTTTCAGTCTCTCTATGCTTCCCTTGCTCTACATAGCCACTATTTCTGGCTATTCTTACACAGTTGTTTATTTATTAAGGAGTTTTATTGAGATATGTTCACATACCATGTAATCTATCCAAAGTGTATAGTCAGTGGCCTTTAATTGAATCTCACTGTTGTGAATTTAAATTCTTTTTAAAAAATGAGTAATGCCTCCATATCAAGGAGATGCTAATCGATACTGTCTGATAAACTTTGTGGTGATAGAAAGGCACTCAGTCCATATTGTCCAGTTGGGTAGCTGCAGCCTCGTGTGGTCACTGAGCTCTTGAAATGGGGCTAGTGCCCCTGGAGAACTAAAGTTTTTCCATTTAACTTTAATTAGTTTTATGTAGCAGTATGGCTGGGCAGTCAGCTCGAGAAGATTCCAGATGTAACTTGATTGCTGCAGATCCCCCGTTCTGCCCTGATTTCAATGTGTGGGGCGGCTCCTTTCTCCTCTCCTGTTTGGCAGGAGCACTGCAGTAGTTGCCGAGTCTCTTTCTAGTAGTGTAGTTGGGCTGTGGATTAATGGGGGCACCACAACATTTCCTCTTAATTAGCTGGATGTCGGTTAACCGTAACGACAAACAAGCCATCCCAAATCACGTGGCTCCACACGATTCTGTGGATTAGCTGGGCGGCCTTAGGCTGGTTTACCGCTGCCCACTTGTGCACCTGCGTTAGCTGGGGGCCAGGCTGAGCTGGAAGATCCCTGCGTGCCCCCTCGCCCCCTGGCAGGTAGCTGGCGCTGGCTGCCGGGCACTGGGCTCTCCGCCTGGGCTCTTACCCTCTCGTAGGCTGGACTGGCTTCCTGGGATTTCAGGGCAGCGTTCCAAGACGCTGAGTGTCGAAGCGGGGGGCTTCTTGACGTCTCCCACCACTATCGGTCCCTAGTCACGAGTCCAGCCCAGATTAATTGGACTGATGATCGAGTGTGCCTCTTGAGAGGAGTGGCAGTCAGGACGCAGAAGGGACGCACGGGATGGGAGGAATATGTGGCTCCAGCCGTCTCGCGCTGAGGACACGCTGACCTGTCTGGGGTGAGAGCTCGAGGGTGAGCGGCTGTGGCGCGTCTCGGCAGCTGCCTGGGCCTCGGAGGCCTGTGGAGGCACAGCTGCAGGGAAGGGCGCCGGGTCTGGGCATCCTGTTCTTGGTAAACCTCTTAAATTTACATTTCCTTTTATATTTGGAGCTAATTTCCCCAGCAGGAAGAACGGGGCAGCTAGATGCTTCCTCTTAAGGATAAATATTCCTGAAGCTAGGGCTGTCCTTGTCCTCACGCCAAGCTCAGCATCACCAAGGCCAGTCCGTGTCCCGAGGGGACGGGCGGCCGTTCCAGGGTCCTGGGACAAACCCTCACCTTCGCCTTCCCGCGAGGGAGGGGAGCCTTGGGAGGACAGAGCAGGGGGCGCCTCGAGACCACCTCCTTTTATGACTAGCATGATTGAGATGCGCACCTGCTGCTTCAGGTGAGTCCCCCAGCACGAGAGGAGGTAACTAGGGTGTCCAGGAAATGAGTGCAAGGCAGGAGAGAGGAAGTAATGCTTGTTTTAAAATCATCAGGTGACCAGGGTGAGTAAGTGAAGACAGATTGATTCAGTGGCATATTCCACAGTCATTAAAAATAACGTGGAGTATCTAAATGCCTTACAAAGAAAACAAAATACTAAAGTATACAACAGTCTATGTGCTGTGACCCCTCATGTGTGTTACGAAAGATCTGTTCCCCAGTGGGTCGCCGGTAGGCACAAGTGCTTGGGCTGATGACTGTGGGCCGTGAGAGCTGGGACCTCGGACAGGGCCACGAGTTCACCACCCCGGGCATTCTGCCGTGCCGCTTGAAATGGCGCAGGGCCACAAGTTCCACCACCCCGGGCATTCTGCCGTGCCGCTTGAAATGGCGCAGGGCCACGAGTTCCACCACCCCGGGCTTTCTGCCGTGCCGCTTGAAATGGCGCAGTACTCTCCCGTGCCACCGTTACTCACAAGTAACGCTTGTAAGAGTCATACCTAATAAACAATTCAGGACAGTCATGGCTCCTTAAACATGTTTTTTGTTAAAACAATACTTGTCTGCAGATTTTTTCATGAATTTATTGTCAAATATGAAAAGCGCAATATTTGAAGACTAGAAAGTGATTGGCGTGTCTTGTTTCTCATAAGATAAAGAACTTTGCCTCTGCTTTATCTTATTAGGGAGTATTATGTCAGTGTTTAAAAATGCCCTGCTGTGTGTTAAAATAGGAGTAAACTAATTCTCTGAAAGGGGAGCACTGAAACTAGCTTTCTTTTGATTTGTTTGGTGCATGAAAACCTACAGCCTTTTTGGGGCATTGCATTGCTCTGCTGGCTTACTCTCAGGTGTTAATATTTGGAGTTTGGCTAGAGGGGAAATTAGGGAAAAGTTTTAAAATTGGAATTTGGTGATTTCTAGGATAAGAAGAGGATATCCTATCACTTTTTCATCATATGCAATAAGTAATAAAATTCTAGGAAAAAAAAAAAGAAAGGTCTGTTTTTTGTCCCGTAAAGACGTAAGGGACACGTCGCTGCTCTCCAGTGGGGAGAGAGGGAGCCGGGCAGTGGACTTCCTGCTTCTGCCTGCCTGCTGTCTGTCTAGTGCCTGCTTATCACTCCAGCTGGGGCTGTTGCCTGGGGGTTGTGGTCAGCGTCATTTTCGTTTTGTGTGTACTTTTCTGTACGTAAATAAGCCATAACACATAAAAATCAGGTCACTAATGAGGGGGCTGTATTCAGATGTGGGAGTTGTTCCTTGTTCATGCCTGTCTCTTGGCTGCCTCGTCGTGCAGGTTATCTTGATGTTTTTATCCAGTGAGTTCTGAGGAAAGCCAGGGCCTGGTAAACCCCAGGCCACGCGGTCAGGGGTTGGCAGCAGCGCGGTGGGACCTCCCAGGCCAGGATGCTGGAGGTCAGGCTGCGGGTGAGGCCGCCGGTCCTCTAGTTCCTGAAGGCTGGATCTGGGGAGATAAAGGATAAGATGGAGAGGAGCGGTGTGGCCACCCCGATGACGTGAACGGCAGCTTGGGGAGCAGAACGGGCAGAGGCGGCCGCGGCAGGTGGAGGCCCTGGGGCGGCTCTGCTCTTGGAGCGGGCACCTTTCCCCTCTGCCGGGAAGGCAGGGCATGCCGCTGGCGCAGACCCGGCTGTATGTGGCCGTAAACGCTTTCTGAGAGTGTGTGTCTGTCTGTCTCCAAGGTCGGCCTGTTTGGACGTCTGGGCACTTACCCAGTGAGAGGGTTGCCAATGGCCACTCGGCTGTTGCTCTGCGAGCACGCAGAGAAGTTGTCAGCCGCCATCGTCCTCAAGAACCACCACTCCAGGCTCTGCGACCTCGTTAACACAGCCATCCTGCTTGCTTTGAACAGAAGGGAGTGTGAGATCCCAGCAAACCTCACGCCTGCAGACGTCTTCTTTAGGGAGGTGAGTGAAGTCCTCTTTCTTGCCCTTAGTGTGGCTTTGTAGAGCTGGGCCATTGCTGACCATTCCCCCAGCAGGGAAGAGGCTGACAGCCACTTAACTGATGAAGGTTAAAACAGCCCTCAGAAGCATCGCTCACGGCTTACCCTGTAAATCAGGGTTTGCAGGGTTGTCCGAGAAGTAACCCCTCTGCTTTGTATGCTGGATGTTTTCCTTTGAGTCCAGATTCACTCTTGCCTCTGCCACAGGAGGGCAGCCGGCCCTGTGTGGTTTGCCTAGGTGAGCCACTGCCAGAGGTTGGCAGTTGGAAGGAGCCTTAGAAGCAGATCTGATTTATATTTCCTTTTTATCTCCAAGTGCCCAGTGCTATACAAACAGTAAGTACTAAATAAATATTCATGTAATGAATAAAGGGAGAGAAGCTTAACTGAACTGAGACTGCAAACAACAGCTTCAGTGCTTGCAGAGATATTTGTACCATTACTTCCATGTGTTAATTAATGGGAAAAATTAGAAAAGAATAGTTAGAAGTTATTTTATAGTTTTTTTTTTAATATAGCTACTGCTTTTCTACAAACATTTCTATTATGGCCAAAGAAGGGGCATTCCTAAAAGAAAGAAATTAGCAAACTCATTGGGTTGGGGTAGTTATTTGTCTTCCTGGTAAGGTGACATCCCTTGCAAGCTAGTATTGTTTAAAAGTTGCACTGAGCAACAATTAACTATATAAACATTTATCAGTTACTTGGCATTTAAATTTAAGAATCTTTTTTGCAACAATCCAGAATTTGCCTAGTTATGAGATTCTGAGTTTCTTCAGTTTTTATTTGCACTGTAACTTCATAAGTTTTCCTCTGTGAGATTAGCTAAAGGTATGACTTAGTGAAGCCCACTTGGTAGATTATAGGTCGTGGAACTCTGCTGTAAGTAGTCGGCGCCCATGTACTCCCTCAGGTGTCCCAAGTGGATTCCATCTGTGAATGTTTGCTGGAGCACGAGGAGCAAGTCCTGACGGATACGTCGTTGGACTCTGTTGAGTGGGCTGAGACAGTGATCAACGTGAACAGTATTCTCAAGGTACAGACGTTTTGAAGATTGCAGCCAATCAAAACTCAGAGCGTAGGTAGAAGAGAAGGTGGTTTCCATATTCTTACTTTGTATCTCTAATACTTTGTAAGGGTTTCACCATTTATTAGTTCCAAAATGAATTCCAAAATGTCATTTTGTCAGTTAACAAATACTTTGACCATTTGCCTTGTGCATGTAACTGTTTCTAAAATCCTGAGTTTGTGTTTGGTAGAATAAGCCTTTTATTTGGAGAAGGATGCTTATATCATTGCAAATGTATTTACTGTAACTGCCTAAATATTTCTCATTTCTAATTTTTAATTACTCAAAAGCTTGCTACTTAAGTTATTGACTAAACTGTTCCAGTTGATTTTAATCAACTTATGGTAATAGTTTTCCTACTTTGGTTGCTTTAGTTTTCCAAAATTGAAATTAAATTATGGAATAAAACGAATTTCAAATGCAGAAGGAACCACAAAGGAATCTTACAGGCCTGTGCTGAGTGTTTTTACATATTAACAGACTGCAGCGTTTCAAATCACCTTCAGAAACTCATCCCTTTCCGCATGTGAAGACACATTTCCTTTTTTCCAGGATATACTGCAGGCTGCTAGTCATTATCGCCAAAATAGAAGCTCCTTGTATAAAAGAGAAGAACCTCTAGAAAGAGAACCTGAGTATGTTCCTTGGACAGGTGAGCACTGCACTAAGAGGCTGATTTGTAACAGCTTCAAGGTGGGAGTAAAGTACTTATGTCAGGAGGCAAATCAGGCCCTCCATGCAACGCAGAGCCTTGTAAGGTCTGTCCAAGGCATAGCTAGAGTATTAGCAAAGAACACATGATTTACTTGTTTATTTCTAATGATCCATCATTTTTGGAAAGCTTATACTACTCCTCCTATGCAAGTTTATAAGTAAAATGAAAAATAATTTATGTGCCATCCTCAAGCTGTTACTGTTGAAATCACTAGTTCCTTGGAAGATACAGATCTTTCTATAACCTGTTTATTTGATTGGTACTACTAGGTTTTTTGGTGGTATCTTTTTTTATTTAAGAGAAGTCTTGGGTTTATCTGCTAGGTTTTAGTAAACTCACAGAAGCAGGTCCCTGGCCCTGGAGGTACTGACTGTATTTTATGTTGATTTAATACAAGAAAGTAAAAGGAGTAGTATTTAAGGAATTTAGAAGGAAGATGGATCAAGTTTTCCTGGCTTTGCTGAGGAAGTCTTAATAAGAAAATGGCTTTTGAGCAAGACATAGAGATAGTGGAATACCCATTTGATTTATTTTTTGGCAGTGGTGTAAGGTGACATAATTTTTAGGCAATTGGTCTTCACCCTAACTATTATAGAACCTTTATCACATTATTTTGCATGATTTCACAGCAACAAGTGGTCCTGCTGGCATCCGAACAGCAATAGTACGCCAGCATGGGGTTGTCCTGAAAGCTGTTTATCCTCAGGCGGACAGCAGCCTCCGAAATGTCCTGACAGAACAGCTGGTGGCACTGATTGATTGTTTTCTGGATGGTTACGTTTCTCAGCTTAAGTCTCTGGACAGATCCAATGATCAAGAAAGATACAGCTCTCTGGAAATGGAGTACCTGCAGAAAAGATCCGATCTCTTATCTCCTCTTCGTAAGTGCATGGTATTTAGCAAGGTCTCTTATAGGTCTTTGAACTTGCAGAATGGGTGGAGGAGTCCCTGTAGTATGGTTAACCCCACTGCAGCCAAGACCGGAGGCAAAGCAAATGGCATACGGCTGTGTTCATTTTTTCAAACCTTTTTCAGTACTTCCCAGGTGTAAGTTCATGGAAGATGCTGAAGGTGATTAAAAATGAATTTTTAAAAAATATATTTTTATTATTTTTAAAGAGATACTTAGATTACATAAATGTTACATAAAAAATATAGGGGATTAAAAATGAATTTAACAACATGTGGAGCTGGCCCTCAAAGAGTTTATCATCTCAGAAGGCCATCCAGGACTTACAGGAAATATTAGACTGCAAGTAGAGCATTACAAGGGCTATTAGAGAGGTGCCACTTAAGATCAGCAGAGGAGAAATGGTTTTCAAGGCTTGGCTTAAAAGTTGCTTATTTTGCTAGTAATGAAGAAGGTAGCGTGTGGTAGGCAGTGCTAAAGTGAGGTACTGAATTTGCATCTGTAATGAGATTATATATGGATTGTGAAACTAAATGTCAGTGACTGGAAAGATATCCATTCCATTAATTACCTCTAGTATATAATGTGAATAAAGGTAACATTTCAAGTAATGTATTTTATTATGCATTTAAAGGTTTTACTAATGGAATTTTTCCCCCCATCTGTTTTCATTTCTGTAGTGACATTAGGCCAGCACCAGTGGGCTGCTTCTTTAGCTGAGAAGTACTGTGACTTTGATATCTTAGTTCAGATGTGTGAGCAGACGGACAACCAGACCCGGCTGCAGCGGTACATGACCCAGTTTGCTGATCAGGTAACACCAAAGGTTTAGGCAGTGGGTTCTGTCGTAATGCAGTATCGTAATTGGGGTTTGGGAAATAGAATACAATCCTTTTGTAGTTAACTTGGTTGAGAAGATACTGATTTGTACATTTTGTTTCTTTGTAAGTTGATAGATTTTAATATATAAGTATTACTGAAAGATTATTTTGGTTTTTGAAAAATGTTGAAACTCATTTCTCTTATTTTTTAGATACAGTAAAAGTACTTAGATACAATATATTGGTGAAATTTTAAAGATTAGATTTGAACCGAAGATACTTGTGTTCATAGGTTATACTTTGAGGGAGCTTAGACATACATGTACCTGGTGTTACTGTATTCCTTGGATTTGAAATTATGCTCCCTATTTTTTAAAAGGCGTTCACATTATGACAGTGGGTAAATTGAAGTGAGTCTTTAAAACCAGTTTACTCAGTTGATTTTTATGTAAAAACTTACTTTCTTATTTTGGTAGTATATAAAAGTCAGAAAATCCTTATAAATGGAAAAAAAATTGCCCATAATTCCACCACCCAGAGATAACCCCTTTTTAATCATTTGTTTATATTATAATGTGTGATTACAATCATGCTTTGTCAACTGTTTTTTTTTTTCAACTTAGTATATCACAAACATTTTTCCATATTGTTAGATAGTCAACATTTTTAATGGCATTATAGTATTTCACTGACTGGCTATGTAAATCAGGACCCAGGACTCAGCTGGCCATGGCTTATCTGTTGTTTCACAGCAGTGTTAACATAAATACTTTCATAGAGATCATGATTTTATATTCTTTTTAGATTCTAGTTCCCCTCCCCTCTATGATTCCCTTGTCTGTTTGCTTGTTGCTTTTGCTCATTGTTTTTGCTTGTTTTTTACTCATTGTCTGCTTGTTTTTTCTTTAGGAGGCACTAGGAACGAAACCTAGGACCTCCGATGTGGGAGGCGGGTGCCCAGCTGCTTGAGCCACATCTACTCCCTGCTCATTTATTTTTGCTCTTGTCTGCTCGTTGTTTGTTTGTCTTCTTTGGGAGGCACCAGGAACTGAACCTGGGACCTCCCCTGTGGGAGGCAGGCATGCAACTGCTTGAGTCACATCTACTCCCCTCCTGTTCTCTCTAGAATCCATTTTCCATTTTTTCCAACTATTTTTGTTTTTTTCCTCTTTTACTTTCTTTTACATATATAGTAAGTCATTTTAAAGTCCATGCAAGCTAACTCCAAAATCTGATCACTCTTGGGTCTGTTTCTGTTGCCTGTTTTTTTTTTTATCTTATTAGCAGTGTTTTTCTGCTTCTTAAGTCTTGCACAAAATTTTTCTTGAATTTTGGATGTAGAGTAAAAAGGAACCATAAAAGTGTAAATCAGTATAAATACAGTGTAAATACAATTTTTCTTGTATTTTGAACATAGTGTAAAAATGAACCATAAAAATGTAAATCAGTGTTATTTTTCTCCTAGGAGGGTTTGCTGGTAACTCTTTCAGAGAGTGAAGGGGAGGAAATCTAATCAGGAAGAGAGGTGGGCCAGGCTTGGTCGCAGCTTTTGTTGCATTCGTTTTACTCCTAGTTTCAGAAGTCTTGGAGGAGAGAACGGTGTTTGTTCCAGGACCCTGCCCCACCCCAGACCCTGTGAGCCTGCCGGACATTTCCTTGTCCCTTCCAGCTCAGTCTCGCATACCATCCCAGCATTCATCAATGTCCTGTGGGGAAGCTGCTGGGCACTTGGCATTCCTAGGCCCTCGCTGACCGTGCCGGCCCCCGTGGTCCTCTGTACAGATGCCTCTGAAATGTTGTGTCTGGTAGAACTTGCTGTGGCAATGGAGATGTCCTATGGGTGGTAGCCACTAGCCACATATGCTACTGAGCACTTGAAATGCGTCTAGGTCACTGAGG